>NC_041393.1:531344081-531479052 GCF_002162155.2 Triticum dicoccoides
CGAATAGGCGATTTTTATGGAAGTCTTCAAAACATGAAAGTTTCGAAGACAAACAATAGAAACAACCTAATTGATATGCAGCGGAAGATAAACTACAACAAGCAAGCCATAATCAAGTATGCAATAGCATTAACGTTCGAAGATTAATAGCTGCTAGGTAGTAGGATCAGGATGGAAGATAGTATGAAGCCAATCAACAATAGTATTCAAGCAATGAAGTCAATCAGATAACACGATAAGCAATGACTTCACGAAGACAAACTCAAGTAAAGGAGGGAAGAGATAGAACCAGTTGCTTGTTGAAGACACATGATTTGTTGGACCAGTTCCAGTTGCTGTGACAACTGTACGTCTGGTTAGGGAGGCTGAGATTCAACTCAGAACACTGTGTCTTCACCTTATTCCCCTTGAGCTAAGGTCACTTAGTCCTCGCCCAATCACTCTGGTAAGTCTTCAAGGTAGACTTCCAAACCTTCACAGATTTCGTTCACCCGGCAATCCACAATGACTCTTGGATGCTCAGAATGCGACGCCTAACCGGCTGGAGGATACATAGTCCTCAAGTGTAATAAGTCTTCAGGTCACACAAACAGAAAGACTTCAGTGATGCCTAACACTCTTTGGCTCTGGGTGTTTGGGCTTTGTCCTCGCAAGGATTTCTCTCTCTCAAATGCTTCGAGGTGGGTTGCTCTCAAACGACAAAAGCCGTATACTAACTCTGAGCAGCCACCAATTTATGCTGTAGGGGGTGGGCTATTTATAGCCACTAGGCAACCCGATCTGATTTGTCCGAAATGACCCTGGGTCACTAAGGAACTGACACGTGTTCCAACGGTCAGATTTCAAACACACACGACAACTTTAATTGGGCTACAAGCAAAGCTGACTCATCCAACTCTGGATAAGATTTGCTCTCATTGTCTTCGCTCGAAGCCATAGGATTTGGGTTGAGCATCACTTCAGTCACTCTGACTTAGTTCACTTGGACCCCACTTAACAGTACGGTGGTTCCTATGACTCAACAAAGAAGAAAAGGAAACAACGCAACCACACAGTCTTCGTGCTCCATAGTCTTCACGCAATGTCTTCTCATGTCATAGTCTTCAATATGAATATCTTCTCATACCACCATTGTCGTCAATGTCTTCATACATTTTTAGGGGTCATCTCCGGTAGGTAAACCGAATCAATGAGGGACACTACCTGCGTTATCCTGCAATTCTCACAAACGCATTAGTCCCCCAACCAACTTTGTCGTCAATACTCCAAAACCAACTAGGGGTGGCACTAGATGCACTTACAAGTTCACTTGACCCACTCGTCTGATGCGTATCGCTGGGCTGGCTGTCTGTAAGTGCATCTAGTGCCCCTTAGTGATTTTTGTGTATTGAAGACTTATAGGTTAAGGGACTAATGTGTTTATGAGTGTACACAGGTCTATAAGTCTATGAGGAGTTTGATATTTACAGAGAAAGTCGACCCCTAAAAATGAAGTTCTTTGACTGAAGACTTTGATATTCTGAAGACTTTGAAAGTGAAGAAATTGGTGTGACCTTGAAGACTTGGTATTCATTTGAGGAACATGAAGCGTGAAGACTTTTGTTTTCGTTGTTTTGTTTTTCTCTTTCTTGAGTCATAGGAAACACTGTACTGTTAAAGGGGGTCGAGGAAATACTAAGGAAAAATTTCCATGTGATGCTCAACTCAAAATCCTACACCTACCAATCCCTTCGAGTGAAGCCTTTAGAAATCTCATATAGTTCAGTCAATTTCTTCAATGACAGAGACGAAGTTCTTCTGGTCGCTGAGGAATTTGTTCTAACTGAGGAGTTAGGAATTCGCCAGTGCGGATTGCCTACACAGTGAGGAACATGATAGCCCTGAGGAATTTCAGAGTCAAATTTCTGACCATTGCTGTACTGCGCGCCAACTGTCCCAAAATATCTTATCCACCTAACGGTCATATCATTGAAGGGCATTTATGTCTTATCATGTTGGGCTGTTCCCTAGGCTATAAATAGCCGCCCCCTACAACCACTAGTTGGTTGGCTGCTCCATGAGAAACTGACACTTGTCAATTGAGAGCATCCCATCCTCCGAGGACTTTGAGCGAAAATCATCGAGTGAGGAAAAACCCAAACCCAAACACCTACAAACCCAAAGTGATTGAGTGTCACTAAAGAGATTGATCCTGCGTGAATCCGACGCTTGTTACCTTTGAAGATTGTGCTTCTTCCAGACGGTTAGGCGTCATGGCCTAGAACATCCAAGAGGAATTGTGGATCGCTGAGTGACCGAGTTTGTGAAGGTTTGGAAGTCGCCTGAAGACTTACCACGAGTGATTGGACGAGGTCTGTGTGACCTTAGTTCAAGGTGAATACGGTGAGGACTTGGTGTCCTGAGCTGCGTGCTCAGCGACTGGGTGTCCGGGACTGTGTGTCCTCGAGTTTAAATACTCAGCCGCTCCAACCAGACGTACAACTGAGACAACAGTTGGAACTGGTCTACCAAATCATTGTCTTCACCAACCTTACTGGTTCTATTCCTGAAGGAAATATGCCAGAGGCAATAATAAAGTTATTATTTATTTCCTTATTTCATGATAAATGTTTATTATTCATGCTAGAATTGTATTAACCGGAAACATAATACATGTCTGAATACATAGACAAACATAGTGTCACTAGTATGCCTCTACTTGACTAGCTCTGAATCAAAGATGGTTAAGTTTCCTAGCCATGGACAAAAGAGTTGTCATTTGATTAACGGGATCACATCATTAGGAGAATGATGTGATTGACTTGACCCATTCCGTTAGCTTAGCACTTGATCGTTTAGTATGTTGCTATTGCTTTCTTCATGACTTATACATGTTCCTATGACTATGAGATTATGCAACTCCCGTTTACCGGAGGAACACTTTGTGTGCTACCAAACGTCACAACGTAAATGGGTGATTATAAAGGAGCTCTACAGGTGTCTCCGAAGGTACATGTTGGGTTGGCGTATTTCGAGATTAGGATTTGTCACTCCGATTGTCGGAGAGGTATCTCTGGGCCCTCTCGGTAATGCACATCACTTAAGCCTTGCAAGCATTGCAACTAATGAGTTAGTTGCGAGATGATGCATTACGTAACGAGTAAAGAGACTTGCCGGAAACGAGATTGAACTAGGTATTGGATACCGATGATCGAATCTCGGGCAAGTAACATAGCGATGACAAAGGGAACAACGTATGTTGTATGCGGTTTGACCGATAAAGATCTTCGCAGAATATGTAGGAGCCAATATGAGCATCCAGGTTCCGCTATTGGTTATTGACCAAGAATAGTTCTAGGTCATGTCTACATAGTTCTCGAACCCGTAGGGTCCGCACGCTTAACGTTACGATGACAGTTTTATTATGAGTTTATAAGTTTTGATGTACCGAAGGTTGTTCGGAGTCCCGGATGTGATCACGGACATGATGAGGAGTCTCGAAATGGTTGATACATAAAGATTGATATATTGGAAGCCTATGTTTGGACATCGGAAGTGTTCCGGGTGAAATCGACATTTTACCGGAGTACCGGGAGGTTACCGGAACCCCCCGGTGACCTAATGGGCCTTATTGGGCCTAGTGGAGGAAGAGGAGAGGAGGCCTAGGGGCAGCCGCGCGCCTCTCCCCCCCAAGTCCAAATAGGACAAGGAGGGGGGGCGGCGCCCCCCCTTTCCTTTCCCCCCTCTCCTCCTTCCCCCCAAGTCCTAGTCCAACTAGGGAAAGGGGGGGAGTTCTACTCCCGGTGGGAGTAGGACTCCTCCGGCGCGCCTCCTCTTAGGGCCGGCCGCACCCCCCCTTGCTCCTTTATATACGGGGGCTGGGGGGCACCCTAGGACACACAAGTTGATCTATGTGATCGTTCCTTAGCCAGGTGCGGTGCCCCCCTGCACCATATTCCACCTCGGTCATATCGTAGCGGTGCTTAGGCGAAGCCCTGCATCGGTAGAACATCATCATCGTCACCACGCCGTCGTGCTGAGGAACTCATCCCCGACACCCTGCTGGATCGGAGTCCGGGGATCGTCATCGAGCTGAACGTGTGCTGAACTCGGAGGTGCCGTACGTTCGGTACTTGGATCGGTCGGATCGTGAAGATGTACGACTACATCAACCACGTTGTCATAACGCTTCCGCTCACGGTCTACGAGGGTATGTGGACAACACTCTCCCCTCTCGTTGCTATGCATCACCATGATCTTACGTGTGTGTAGGATTTTTTTTTGAAATTACTACGTTCCCCAACAGTGGCATCCGAGCCAGGTTTTATGCGTTGATGTTATATGCACGAGTAGAACACAAGTGAGTTGTGGGCGATACAAGTCATACTGCTTACCAGCATGTCATACTTTGGTTCAGCGGTATTGTTGGATGAAGCGGCCCGGACCGACATTACGCGTACGCTTACGCGAGACTGGTTTTACCGCCGTGCTTTGCACACAGGTGACTAGCGGGTGTCTGTTTCTCCAACTTTAGTTGAACCGAGTATGGCTACGCCCGGTCCTTGCGAAGGTTAAAACATCACTAACTTGACAAACTATCGTTGTGGTTTTGATGCGTAGGTAAGAATGGTTCTTGCTCAGCCCGTAGCAGCCACGTAAAATTTGCAAGAACAAAGTAGAGCACGTCTAACTTGTTTTTGGAGGGCATGTTGTGATGTGATATGGTCAAGACGTGATGCTATATTTTATTGTATGAGATGATCATGTTTTGTAACCGAAGTTATTGGCAACTGGCAGGAGCCATATGGTTGTCGCTTTATTGTATGAAATGCAAACGCCCTGTAATTGCTTTACTTTATCACTAAGCGGTAGCGATAGTCGTAGAAGCAATAGATGGCGTAATGACAATGATGCTATGATGGAGATCAAGGTGTCGCGCCGGTGACGATGGTGATCACGATGGTGCTTCGGAGATGGAGATCACAAGCACAAGATGATGATGGCCATATCATATCACTTATATTGATTGCATGTGATGTTTATCCTTTATGCATCCTATCTTGCTTTGATTGACGGTAGCATTTTAAGATGATCTCTCACTAAAAATTATCAAGAAGTGTTCTCCCTGAGTATGCACCGTTGCGAAAGTTCTTCGTGCTGAGACACCAGGTGATGATCGGGTGTGATAGGCTCTACGTTCAAATACAACGGGTGCAAAACAGTTGCACACGCGGAATACTCAGGTTAAACTTGACGAGCCTAGCATATAACAGATATGGCCTCGGAATACGGAGACCGAAAGGTCGAACGTGAATCATATAGTAGATATGATCAACATAGTGATGTTCACCATTGAAACTACTCCATCTCACGTGATGATCGGACATGGTTTAGTTGATTTGGATCACGTGATCACTTAGATGACTAGAGAGATGTCTGTCTAAGTGGGAGTACTTAAGTAATATGATTAATTGAACTTTAATTTATCATGAACTTAGTCCTGGTAGTATTTTGCAAATTATGTTGTAGATCAATAGCTCGCGTTGTTGCTTCCCTATGTTTTTTATATGTGTTCCTAGAGAAAACTAAGTTGAAAAATGTTAGTAGCAATGATGCAGACTTGGTCCATGATCTGAGGTTTATCCTCATTGCTGCATAGAAGAATTATGTCCTTGATGCACCGCTAGGTGACAGACCTATTGCAGGAGCAGATGCAGATGTTTTGAACGTTTGGCTAGCTCAATATGATGACTACTTGATAGTTTTGTGCACCATGCTTTATGGCTTAGAACCGGGACTACAAAAACGTTTTTGAAACGTCATGGAACATATAAGATGTTTCAAGAGATGAAATTGGTATTTCAGACTCATGCCCGTGTCAAGAGGTATGAGACCTTTGATAAATACTTCGCCTAAAAGATGGAGGAGAATTGCTCAACTAATGAGCAAGTACTTAGATTGTCTGAGTACTACAATCGCTTGAATCAAGTGGGAGTTAATCTTCCAGATAAGATAGTGATTGGCAGAGTTCTCTAGTCACCATCACCAAGTTACTGGAACATCGCGATGAACTATAATGCAAGGGATGACGAAAACGATTCCCGAGCTCTTCATGATGCTGAAATCGATGAAGGTAGAAATCAAGAAAGAGCATCAAGTGTTGATGATTGACAAGATCACTAGTTCCAAGAAAAAGGGCAAAGGGAAAGAAAGGGAACTTCAAGTAGAATGACAAGCAAGTTGTCACTCCCACGAAGAAGCCCAAAGCTGAACCAAAGCCTGAAACTGAGTGCTTACACTGCAAAGGAAATGGTCACTGGAAACGGAAATACCCTGAATATTTGGTGGATAAGAAGGATGGCAAACTGAACAAGGGTATATTTGATATACAGGTTATTGATGTGTACCTTACTAGTGTTTATAGTAACCCCTGAGTATTTGATACTTGTTCGGTTGCTAAGATTAGTAACTCGAAACAGGAGTTACAGAATAAACAGAAACTAGTTGAGGGTGAAGTGACGATATGTGTTGGAAGTGGTTCCAAGATTGATATGATCATCATCGCACACTCCCTATACTTTCGGGATTAGTGTTAAACCTAAATAAATGTTATTTGGCATTTGCGTTGAACATAAATATGATTTGATCATGTTTATCGCGATACGATTATTCATTTAAAGTCAAAGAATAATTGTTGTTCTGTTTACATGAATAAAACCTTCGATGGTCATACACCCAATGAAAATAGTTTGTTGGATCTCGATCATAGTGATACACATATTCATAATATTGATGCCAAAGATGCAAAGTTAATAATGATAGTGCAACTTATTTGTGGCACTGCCGTTTGGGTCATATCGGTGTAAAGCGCATGAAGAAACTCCATAAAGATGGATTTTTGGAATCACTTGGTTATGAATCATTTGATGCTTGCGAACCGTGCCTTTTGGGCAAGATGACTAAAACTCCGTTCTCCGAAACAATGGAATGAGCTACTGACTTATTGGAAATAATACATACCGATGTATGCGATCCAATGAGTGTTAAAGCTCGTGGCAAGTATCGTTATTTTCTAACCTTCACAGATGATTTGAGCAGATATGGGTATATCTACTTGATGAAACATAAGTCTGAAATAGTTGAAAAGTTCAAAGAATTTTAGAGTGAAGTGGAAAAATCATCGTAACAAGAATAATAAAGTTTCTACGATCTGATCATGGAGACGAATATTTGAGTTATGAGTTTGGTCTTCATTTGAAACAATATGAAATAGTTTCGAAACTCACGCCATCTGGAACACCACAATGTAATGGTGTGTCCGAACGTCGTAATCATACTTTACTAGATATGGTGCGATCTATGATGTCTCTTATCGGTTTACCACTATCATTTTGGGGTTATACATTAGAGACCGCTGCATTCACGTTTAATAGGGCACCATCTAAATCCGTTGAGATGACACCGTATGAACTATGGTTTAGCAGTAAACCTAAGCTGTTGTTTCTTAAAGCTTGGAGTTGCGATGCTTATATGAAAAAGGTTTTCAACCTGATAAGCTCGAACCCAAATTGGAGAAGTGCGTCTTCATAGAATACCCAAAGGTAACTATTGGGTACACCTTCTATCACAGATCTGAAGGCAAGTTATTCGTTGCTAAGATGGATCCTTTCTAGAGAAGAAGTTTCTCTCGAAAGAAGTGAGTGGGAGGAAAGTATAACTTGATGAGGTAATTGTACCTTCTCCCTTATTGGAAAGTAGTTCATCACAGAAATCAGTTCCAGTGATTCCTACACCAATTAGTGAGGAAGTTAATGATGATGATCATGAAACTTCAGATCAAGTTGCTACCAAACCTCGTAGGTCTTCTAGAGTAAGATCCGCACCAGAGTGGTACGGTAATCATGTTCTGGAAGTCATGTTACTAGACCATGATGAACCTACAAACTATGAGGAAGCGATGATGAGCCCCGATTCCATGAAATGGCTTGAGGCCATTAAATCTGAGATATGATCCATGTATGAGAACAAAGTATGGACTTTGATTGACTTGCTCGATGATCAGCAAGCCATGTTAAATAAATGGATCTTCAAGAGGAAGACGGACACTGATAGTAGTGTTACTATCTACTAAGCTCGACTTGTTGCGAAAGGTTTTCAACAAGTTCAAGGTGTTGAATACGATGAGATTTTCTCACTCGTATCGAAGCTTAAGTCTGTCTGAATCATTTTAGCAATTGCCACATTTTATGAAATCTGGCAAATGGATGTCAAAAACTGCATTCCTTAATGGATTTATTAAAGAAGAGTTGTATATGATGCAACCAGAAAGTTTTTGTCAATCCTAAAGATGCTAACAAAGTGTGCAAGCTCCAGCAATCCATCAATGGACTGGTGCAAGCATCTCAGAGTTGGAATATACGCTTTGATGATTTGATCAAAGCATATGGTTTTATACAGACTTTTGGAAAGACCTATATTTACAAGAAAGTGAGTGGGAGCACTACAACATTTCTGATAAGTATATGTGAATGACATGTTATTAATTGGAAATGATGTAGAATTTTCTGGAAAGCATAAAGGAGTGTTTGAAAGGAGTTTTTCAAATGAAAGTCCCCGGTGAAGTTGCTTACACATTGAGCATCAAGATCTATAAGATAGATCAAGACGCTTGATAAGATTTTTCAATAAGTACATACCTTGATAAGATTTTGAAGTAGTTCAAATAAGAACAATCAAAGAAGGAGTTCTTGTCTATGTTGCAAGGTGTGAAGTTGAGTAAGACTCAAAACCCAACCATAAGTAGAAAATAGAAAAAGAGAATGATAAGTCATTCCCTATGCCTCAGTCATAGGTTCTATAAAGTATGCTATCCTGTATACCAGACCTATTGTATACATTGCTCTGAGTTTGGCAAAGGAATACAATTTTGATCTAATAGTAGATCACTGGACAACGGTCAAGAATATCCTTAGTGGGGACTAAGGAAATACTTCTCGATTATGGAGGTGATAAAAGAGCCCATCGTAAAAAGTTACATCAGTGCAAGCTTTTACACCAATCCAGATGACTCTAAGTCTCAATCTGGATACATATTGAAAGTGGGAGCAATTAGCTAGAGTAGCTCCATGCAGAGCATTGTAGACATAGAATATTTGCAAAATACATACGACTCTGAATGTGACAGACCCGTTGACTAAACTTCTCTCACGAGCAAAACATGATCATACCTTAGTACTCTTTGGGTGTTAATCACATAGCGATATGAACTAGATTATTGACTCTAGTAAACCCTTTGGGTGTTGATCACATGACGATGTGAACTATGGGTATTAATCACATACATATGTGAATATTGGTGTTAAATCACATGGTAATGTGAACTAGATTATTGACTCTAGTGCAAGTGGGAGACTGAAGGAAATATGCCCTAGAGGCAATAATAAAGTTATTATTTATTTCCTTATTTCATGATAAATGTTTATTATTCATGCTAGAATTGTATTAACCGGAAACATAATACATGTGTGAATACATAGACAAACATAGTGTCACTAGTATGCCTCTACTAGACTAGCTAGTGAATCAAAGATGGTTAAGTTTCCTAGCCATGGACAAAAGAGTTGTCATTTGATTAACGAGATCACATCATTAGGAGAATGATGTGATTGACTTGACCCATTCCGTTAGCTTAGCACTTGATCATTTAGTATGTTGCTATTGCTTTCTTCATGACTTATACATGTTCCTATGACTATGAGATTATGCAACTCCCGTTAACCGGAGGAACACTTTGTGTGCTACCAAACGTCACAACGTAACTGGGTGATTATAAAGGAGCTCTACAGGTGTCTCCGAAGGTACATGTTGGGTTGGCGTATTTCGAGATTAGGATTTGTCACTCTGATTGTCGGAGAGGTATCTCTGGGCCCTCTCGGTAATGCACATCACTTAAGCCTTGCAAGCATTGCAAGTAATGAGTTAGTTGCAAGATGATGCATTACGTAACGAGTAAAGAGACTTGCCGGTAACGAGATTGAACTAGGTATTGGATACCGACGATCGAATCTCGGGCAAGTAACATACCGATGACAAAGGGAACAACGTATGTTGTTATGCGGTTTGACCGATAAAGATCTTCGCAGAATATGTAGGAGCCAATATGAGCATCCAGGTTCCGCTATTGGTTATTGACCGAGAATAGTTCTAGGTCATGTCTACATAGTTCTCGAACCCGTAGGGTCCGCACGCTTAACGTTACGATGACCGTTTTATTATGAGTTTATAAGTTTTGATGTACCGAAGGCTGTTCGGAGTCCCGGATGTGATCACGGACATGACGAGGAGTCTCGAAATGGTCGCGACATAAAGATTGATATATTGGAAGCCTATGTTTGGACATCGGAAGTGTTCCGGGTGAAATCAGAATTTTACCGGAGTACTGGGAGGTTACCGGAACCCCCCCGGTGACCTAATGGGCCTTATTGGGCCTAGTGGAGGAAGAGGAGAGGAGGCCTAGGGGCAGCCGCGCCCCCCCCAAGTCCGAATAGGACAAGGAGGGGGGCGGCCCCCCCTTTCCTTTCCCCCCTCTCCTCCTTCCCCCAAGTCCTAGTCCAACTAGGGAAAGGGGGGGAGTCCTACTCCCGGTGGGAGTAGGACTCCTCTGGCGCGCCTCCTCCTAGGGCCGGCCGCACCCCCCCTTGCTCCTTTATATACGGGGGCAGGGGGCACCCTAGGACACACAAGTTGATCTACGTGATCGTTCCTTAGCCGTGTGCGGTGCCCCCGTCCACCATATTCCACCTCGGTCATATCATAGCGGTGCTTAGGCGAAGCCCTGCGTCGGTAGAACATCATCATCGTCACCACGCCGTCGTGCTGACGGAACTCATCCCCGACACCCTGCTAGATCGGAGTCCGGGGATCTTCATCGAGCTGAACATGTGCTGAACTCGGAGGTGCCGTACGATCGGTACTTGGATCGGTCGGATCGTGAAGACGTACGACTACATCAACCTCTTTGTCATAACGCTTCCGCTTACGGTCTACGAGGGTACATGGACAACACTCTCCCCTCTCGTTGCTATGCATCACCATGATCTTGCGTGTGCGTAGGATTTTTTTTGAAATTACTACGTTCCCCAACAATTCCATCAACTCTTCCATTTCCTCATTACTGTGTTGAGTGATTGTTCATATCTGTGTTTGAAGACTTTGACTGAAGACTTTCTCAATTTCCTCAGTTCAATTTCTTCAGTCTGTTTGTCTTCATCCTGAGTTATCCTGTGATTACGCTTTCTGTAGTCTGTGTTTGTCTTCATTTCATCATGATGACCATGTCTGTATTCTGTTATGCTTACTTATGAGTACTTATTCTGCTGTAAGTAGTTCTTCGCTAAGGAATTTCCTCACCGGAAAATTCCTCGCCTATTCACCCCCCCTCTAGTCGATATAACGCACTTTCAATTGGTATCAGAGCAAGGTACTCCCTTGTTCTATGTGATTTTGGTTTAACCACCTGGAGTTTTAGTTATGTCGACCGCATGTATGATCAAGGCCTCTGCTAGCTGTCCTACCTTTGATGGGACAGACTACCCTTACTGGAAGAATAAGATGCGAATGCATCTTGAGGCAATTGATAATGATCTCTGGTATGTTGTGGAAAATGGTGTTCGCACTGTTTCACCCTCACTGAACGCTACCGATGTGAAGAGATTCAAGCAACTCGATTCTCAAGCGAAGAATATCATATGTGGCCATCTGAGCAAAGGACAGTATGGAAGAGTGAGTGCTTTCGAAACTGCTAAGCTTATCTGGGATAGGCTGTCCAAAGTAAATGAAGGAGTCTCAACTCAGCGTGACTCTCGAGTTGATGTTCTTCGCAATCTCTTCAACCGCTTCAAAAGACTCAATAATTAAAATGTTCAACAAACCTTCAATCGCCTCACTGACATCTCAAATGAGCTTCAAGCACTTGGTGCCACTAACATCACTGACCATGAGGTGGTGAAGAAATTGTTGAGATCGCTTGATTCCTCATTTGATACTCTGGCACTGATGATACAAGAACGTGCTGACTACAAGTCACTAGATCCCGCTGATATCCCCGAGAGGCTAAATACTCATGAGTTCCAGCTTGCTGAAAAGAGAGATCTCTTTGGTTCAAGCTATGGCAAAATACATGCCCTGAAGGCCAAGGCTGTGTCTGAATCTGAATGTGAAGATTCTGGTAGTAGCCTTGGTGATCCTGAAGAATTGAGCCAGGAGCTAGCGCTGCTCGTGAAGAAGTTCCAGAAGTTCTCAAGATGTGGTCGTTTTGGAAAATCCTCAAGGAGCAGTGATTCCTCATCAAGTGAGTATAAGAGAAGGCTATGCCACAAATGCAAGAAACCTGGTCACTATATTCAAGATTGTCCTCAGTGGGAAAAGGAATTAAAGAAGAAGAAATACAAGGATTATAGTTCTGATGACGCTAAGAAGAAGAAGAAATCATCAAAATCTTCATCATCAAAATCCTCGAAGTCTTCATCTCACAAGAAGAGCAGCCCCAAGAAGGCTTGTGCATTCATTGGCAAGGAAATGGACTCTGAAGCTGAATCTGAGGAACATGAGGAAGAGGAGGCATCTGAGGAATCCGAGTCTAGTGTGGTGAGTCTGGCTCTTGCTACTGCATTTGTCAGCAAATCCATCTTCAACTCTGAAGAAATTGACCTCACCAACAAGGCTGACGAAGATAATGATGACTACGCTCCCACCTATTGCTTCATGGCAAAGGGTGCAAAGGTACTCAAATATACCTGCTCTGAATCTAGTGAGAATGAATCTGATGAAGATCTCAAGCCCAGCTACTCTAAACTTGCTAAGATTGTTGTAAAACAACAAAGGGCTTTTGAAAAGGTTCAAAACATGCTAGACAAAAGTGATGATATGTTGGGTGAAGAAATGGATCGCACTAAAGCTATCGGGGATATACCCCGCAGTGTAACCCGGCCGGAAGTATAACCCGGCCGGCTTGGCGACTCACTAATGACCCGCCCTGACTCGACAACACACTAAGTGACCTGCCCGATCCTGGCGGCTTATGGGTGACCTGGCAAGCGGATCAGAGGAGCGACAAGACCCGGGGGCCCAGGAGGCTCAAGGCCCAGAAGGCCGGCTTACGTTATGATAGGCCGGGTTAAGAGGAAAGGCGTGAGGAGTATGTCCCTTACAAGGAATCAAGACCCAGACTTGTATCCGGCTTGTAGTACAAGATAGGCTAGTCCTACTAGGACTCCAGATGTAACCCGCCCCTCTAACTTATATAAGGAGGGGCAGGGCTCCCCAAAGGGGAGAGGAAACAAGAGCAATCTTTAGGGCTAGACAAAGGGGGAGCCGGCTTACGGCGACTCCTCTCATGAACATAATGAGACCTAGCCACAAACAACATGTAGGGTTGTCACCGGATGATGTTTCCCGGGGCCCGAAGCTGTCTAAATCCCTGTCTTGCGTGTTGCGTCTCTCGTCCCGGTCAACCCCTCTCAAGCTACCACATAGATGCTTTGGCCTCGCGACTAAGTCCTGACACTAAGGACATCTGACGTGTTAATTCCACGACAGTTGGCGCCCACCGTGGGGCTTGCGCACGGTGGTGTTGAGTTCTTGAAGGGATTTTTCTTAGGGATCGAGGAGCTCGCGATAGGTCAGATGAAGAAGAGCCAGCGCAAAATCATGATTATCTTTGAACCGGTAATACAAGATTGAGATCAAAAGAAATTTGAGGTGGCCTCGGGTGCGCTTCCACAAGTCACCGAGTGCGGGCTACTGCCGCTACTTGGGATCTGAGTTTGTGTCCGCTACAAGCTGCTGTTTTCAGACGACGCTGCAATCATGCAGTTACATAATCACATCGAAATGATGATCGAGAAACTTGCAGTTGACCGGGGGAAGGAGGCAGTGCAGAAGTATTCGTATCGTCTCCAAGTTCGTCGGTCGAGATAAAAAAGAAGAAGAAAATTGGCGAACGATGCGGCCTGACCGCTACCGCAATCTCACGACCTGTCATATTAAAGATTGTTTATCCGCAGCCATAGACTGCCGAAACTGACAAATCGGGCTCCGCTGTTGCAAGTCCAGGAGAATCAGACTAGATGGAGAACTACTCCCTGGCGTAAAGACCAAGGCAAAAATCAGAGGTGTTCTATCTTTAATGACTACATCCATCCGAATTGGAAGAAGGCAAGTGCTACTATAGGATCATCCTCACGGTAAGGTAAAAAAATCAAAACAACCATGATCCAGAGTGGATGGGGTCGTGGGCGTGGATTCGTTTCACTGCCCGCTGCGGCCATTGCAGCGCCTCGACCTGCCCAGTTGGCCTTGGCTGTCCACCCGCCACTTCACCTCTTCGCGGGGCCACCACGCTGTTCCAAGCCGTCGGTGCATTTTCTATCGTCGTTGTAGCCACGGCCCGCGGACCTGCCTCCACAAGCCGCCACAGCAACGTTGTTCTGAGTCGCTGCGCGTCCATTGCGGGCTGCCTCTACTTCATCATCCACGGTTTCACCTCTGGCTGTTTTCATTGCTGTGGTGCACCGTTTCCGTCGTTGCCTTGGGCGAGCGATTAACTCGGTGTTTGTAAGACTCCATCTGTCATCCAGACGAACCAGGTGATATCATTTATTTTTCTTAACACATTGTTTTTATAAAAGAACAATTACTTGGTCTATGCAATTTTTTTTCGCAGGACCATTATTCCTCACAAAAAGGTGTTGCAAAAAGGGCGTGAGCAAATATTATTTTTGCACTAGCGCTCATCCTGCACAGGTTGCTAGCCCCGCTACATCAACACACGCGATTGACTTATTGTTTGCCCCCGTGGCCGATTCTCCCGCCCACGCCGGTTTATAACACTGCGGCCGACTTGCTGTCCGCGCCGGCTTACAAATGTCGCGGCTGACTCACCTGTCCGCACCGGTTTACCACACCGCGGTCGGTTCACCCGTGAGCGACTTCAATTTCACCTAGCGATCATCAATTTCATGGCGGATTATTTCCGGCCTGGCACATCAGGTGATATCCATCTAAGTTTATTTTATTAATATATATTGTTTTTGTCAAAGAACAGTTTATCTTTGCCTTGGTATGCAATACTATTGATGCAGGACAACTGATCACTACATAAACACAACGTGGTTGATTTACCTGTCCGCGCGGCTTATAGCACCTGCGATTGACTCGCCCGTCCGCGCCGGCTTACAACACCGTGGTCGGTTCATCTATTTGAGCCGCTTCTGATGCTGCGGTCGTCTTTGCTGTCCGTCTCTCGTGGCCTGGTCTGCATCAACACACCGAGTCGCACCTGTCTGCATGAGCTGTTTATTAAGTATGAGCAAGTCACTGCTTGGGAAGCCCGGTTTTCTTCCAACAAATTGGAGGCAAATTATCATGTATTATCAGCCGCCGTCTGCACTGGATGGCTCAATGGGCAGGCGCACAAGTCGCCGCCACTACAGTTTGGTTAAACTTCAAACAACCAGTTGGAAGGAACCATTGGCCGAGTTGCTGACACGGCTCATATGATATCATTTATAAACCCGCCGCAGTCACCTCAACCTTCTGTGGATTCACATCGCGCTATCAACGCCAATGATATACACCTTATGCTACAGTCAAATATGGAGAATCTCAAGCCAACTCCTCGAGTCGTCTTGAGACTCAGGGGCTACAATGGTATGACTCGGCAGAACTGGCCGATTTCAATACATTCAAGAATTCTGGGTCATTGGAGGGAAAAATAACCCGGCCCCGGAGATTACTGCTCTATCAATGAAAATTTGAAAAGCCGTCAGAAAAATTCCGGCTCACAATGATGCTTCCGGTTTACCATCCGGTTCAAGGGAAATTTATCTACCACAAAGCTTTGAAGCTCTCAAATCCGGTTCAAAATCCGGCTCAAGGTAAATTTGTCCCTCACAAATTTTTGAAGCTTTCAAATCCGGTTTAAAGTTCTGGTTCAAAAGAATTAATCTCTCGCAAGTTCGAGTTCTAAGAATAATTAAAGGTTGCCAAAAAGAACTTGCTGCCAGGATGCACGGTTCAAACATGAATATCCTGCCTTACGGCTTATCTTATTATGGTCACTTGGGGGCTTCCTGCTCATCGGGCATAGCTATCAATACCATTTTGATCGGCGCAATGCCAAAACATATATGGTCACTTGGGGGCTTCCTATTCAAACATAGGTCATATCCGAACCAAAGAGAACATAGCTGTCGAAACCCGCTTGATCGACATACTGCCAAACCCACTTGGGGGCTTCTTGATCATATTTGAATCATAGCTTAACCCCTTTGGGTCTGACGTGGATCGTATATGAATCAGCGTCATTAAACAAATCTTATGGTCACTTGGGGGCTTCCTGTTCAAACATAGGTCGTATTCGAACCAAAGAGAACATAGCTGTCGATACCCACTTGATCAGCATTGCCAAGCCACTAGGGGCTATATGATCGTATCTGAATCTTAGCTTAACCCCTTTGGAACGGTTTACTGATCGTATCCGAATCAGAAGCCTCAAAAAGCTTTATTTCATCTCGGGTAAAGTTTATTGCAGCCACAATTACTTAACTTGAGACCTTTTTTTGGGGATTATATCTTAAATATATATAAATGTTTTATGATTAACCCGGCTTGACTTTTGACTATAAGTCACCAGTTTATGACAACCATCATTTATATGGAAGCATTGGCTTCTAAGGATTGGGTTATCACCCTTATGATACAGGTCATGTAAACTGTCTGGATTTTCATGATGGTATTGAATGATTGAGGTTTTCATACCGGGTTATATTATTCAAATCTTTAAACTCTGGGTTTACTTATCAACCGATGAGGTATTCAAATTTTTAATAGCCAAAATTGGCTGGATTTTCATGATGATATTGAATGATTGAGGTTTTCATACCGGGTTATATTATTCAAATCTTTAACTCCGGTTTTACTTATCAACCGATGAGGTATTCAAATTTTTAATAGCCAAAACTGGCTGGATTTTCATGATGATATTGAATGATTGAGGTTTTCGTACCGGGTTATATTATTCAAATCTTGAATAGCCAACATAGCTGATTTTCTATTGTGATTATCAATAACCAGTATTATTGAGGTTTTCAAAGTCGCTTTAGCGCAATGGCTATTATTTTATCAAAGGATATGGTTTATTCTACAATGGAAGGAATAGTCCCGAGTCGCTGCAGGCTTACGACCAGGCACTTGGGGGCTACATTATTGAAATTGAGATTATATCCAATATGCAAGTCTCATGTCGCTGCAAGCATGCACCATGACACTTGGGGGCTAATGCAAAGTCATTTTTGCTCACCTTATTGAAGACTCGACTCATCACATCATAATGAGCCGACCCTTGGGGGCTACCAATTGCTCCTGTCAACAGTTCAAGGTACATAAGTTTTAAATCCATTATATTGAAGAATCCATTGCTCAGTTGGTAAAGCACAAAGCTCTTAACCTTGTGGACGTGGGTTCAAGCCCCGTGGTGGAGATTACATCATATGGTGTTATTATCAATGAAGTATATATAAAGTCCCAGCTTAGTATTATCTTACTAAGCCGGCCCTTGGGGGCTACATGTTGTTGTTCAAGTTTACATGGTTATATCTATAAAGTACCTGCTCATTATTGCATACTGACCCGACCCTTGGGGGCTACACTGGTTGAAGTTTTTATGAGCATAAGGAAATTTCAAGTCCCAGGTTGCTGCAAGCATGACAACCCGGCACTTGGGGGCTACAGGTAATATGGATATAAGGGAGAAATATCTTCCAATTTTCAGTTTTGAGCAAACCAGATTGACCTGGCATCACCAATCATTATGACCCGGTGTTTGCAACAATCATAACCCGGCGTCATCAATAATCATGAACCAGCATTGGTAACAATCATGAACCAGCGTTGGAAACAATCATGACTAGGAATTATCATTTTTTATAGCCCGATGATTTTAGAAATCATAGATCGGCAAGTTCTATATTTTCAAACCGGCTGAATATCAGATGAGTATTTCAAGACCAAAATTTCTTAAGCCGACGCTTTGGAAGCCGACTCAAATGGATTATTTGTTTACAATATTTCTTCTACAAACAAATTGATTGTGAAGCTGGTGTATTGACCTGGATTTTTCTAGAAGAAGGAAATAACAAGGACTTAAGGATGTTCAGGGGCCGGTTTACAAGAATTCTTAACCCGGAGCACAACCTGTCAAATTTGTTCTTGTGTTTATTTTGCAACATAAGTTTACCATGGATAAATCCAAGCTAAACTTGGGGGCTAATGTCGGGGATATACCCCGCGGTGTAACCCGGCCGGAAGTATAACCCGGCCAGACTTGGCGACTCACTAATGACCCGCCCTGACTGGAGAGCACACCAAGTGACCTGCCCGATCCTGGCGGCTTATGGGTGACCTGGCAAGCGGATCAGAGGAGCGACAAGACCCGGGGCCCCAGGAGGCTCAAGGCCCAGAAGGCCGGCTTACGTTATGACAGGCCGACTTAAGAGGAAAGGCGTGAGGAGTATCTCCCTTACAAGGAATCAAGACCCGGACTTGTATCCGGCTTGTAGTACAAGATAAGCTAGTCCTACTAAGACTCCAGATGTAACCCGCCCCTCTAACTTATATAAGGAGGGGCAGGGCTCCCCAAAGGGGAGAGGAAACAAGAGCAATCTTTAGGGCTAGACAAAGGGGGAGCCGGCTTACGGCGACTCCTCTCATGAGCATAATGAGACCTAGCCACAAACATCATGTAGGGTTGTTACCAGATGATGTTTCCCGGGGCCCGAAGCTGTCTAAATCCTTGTTTTGCGTGTTGCGTCTCTCGTCCCGATCAACCCCTCTCAAGCTACCACATAGATGCGTTGGCCTCGCGACTAAGTCCTGACACTAAGGACATCTGACGTGTTAATTCCACGACAAAAGTCCTGACTGAAAATCTTCAGAGACTTCAGTCCAGGTTTGACAGCCTTCAAGGTCATCATAACACTCTCTTATCTGATCATGAGAAGCTTTCTTATGAATTTCTTCAAAGAAATCAAGATCTTGAGAAGCTAAGAGTGTGTTATGAAGATCTTCAGAAGGAGCGCGATTCATTACTTGCTCAACAAATCAGCACTACTCAGGAATAATTTGTTCCTCCATGTTTAAAGTGCATTGAACGTGAATCTACTAATTCTTCACCTGAATGTTCAAATGCTTCAAATGTTACAAATTCTTCACCTGCCTCTGCTATCACTAATTCCTCATCTGAGGACATTGCTAGTATCATTGACGATGCATGGATGAAGGAATTGTATATGACAAGCATGTACAAAAGCCTCAAAGGGCATCAGACTCTTTGTGATGTGCTTAAAAAGCAGATCCTCAACAGGAACCCTAGGAAAGAGGGTATTGCCTTTGAGAGGAAACTCAATGCTGATGGAACATATTGGAAGCCTGAGCAGTACCCCAAAACCTCATGGGTTGCTGCAAAGGGACCTCCAGTTGATCCATCTAACTTATCTGGCTTTACATGTGAATCTCCACATTCTTCTGATGAGTCATTTGACTCCAACTATAAACTGTTCAAAAATTAGAATGGTGAAGTATTTGCTAGATATGTGGCACTAACTGCAGGAACGGTTCTCCTATGAAGAAAATCTGGGTTCCCAAGAAGTGCCTTGAAAGTCTTCAGGTAAATGTCCTCATGACACCACCAGTGAAGAATAGGAACCCCAGATCAAACTCTTCATATGGACCAAATTCTTCATATGGATCCAAGTCCTCATACGGACCAAATTCCTCACGTGGATCAAATTCCTCAAAAGAATCAAAGTCCTCATATGATTATCATCGTGCTAACAACTCTGTTTCGCAGGGTAGAGCTAAGGGCTATGAATATGTGCATTATTCTTCAAACCAATATATTCATAAGTCCTCGAAGAATTTCTCTGCTTATTCATATGCTTACCCTAACCCCTCTTATGTGAAACGAAATGGATTGGCTTCTATGCTACCATTCTCATATGGAGATCGTAGAGTGATGAACTCTTTGCCACCCCTTCAGATGTGGGTGGTGAAGAAAAAGAACTAATTTCTTCCACAGGGTCAGGTCTCCAGACGTGCTTTAATGTCTGAAGAATTTGCTAGGGGCCTGACAAAAGTGCCTGAAAGGACACAGGCTAATCATGAAGAAATGAATTTTCATTTCTCACGTCCTCACACTGTTTATCTGTGCTATTGCTTGATGAAATTGAATTGATGAATTTGATGTCATATTCTTCAATAATGAAGTATATGAGTTCATAAGATGCACTAATTCATCTGCAGGATGGTCAGCCCAAAGCAAACGAGTGGGTCCTCGATAGTGGATGTACAAATCACATGACTGGTGACAAGAACCTATTGATGGATGCTCCCTTATCACCGTCACATCTGAAGCATATCATGTTCGCTGACAAAGGCAAAAGTCAAGTATTGGGTCTAGGTAAGGTTGCAATCTCAAAGGATCGACACATGGACAAAGTCATGCTTGTCGAGTCCTTAGGATACAACCTCATGTCTGTCTCAATGCTTTGTGATCTCAATATGGTTGTTGTCTTTGGAAGATATCGCTGTGTTGTGATCATGGAAGCTGACCATTCCAAAGTCTTCGAAGGCTTTAGGAGAGGAGATCTGTATATTGTTGATTTCTCTACAGGACCACAACCAGCCCTTTGCTTACTGGCAAAAGCTTCAGAAGGCTGGCTATGGCATCGACGACTTGGTCATGCTGGCATGAGGAATATGAACACGCTTGCAAAGAAGAAGCACGGCATTGGCATTGAGAATGTCAAATTACTCAAGGATCACTTATGCGGAGCCTGTGAAGCTGGAAAAATGACCAAGGCCAAGCATCCAGCGAAGACTATCATGACCACTACTCGTCCATTCGAATTGCTTCACATGGATCTCTTTGGTCCTAATCATTATTCTGCTCTTTCAAATGATGCATCTCTATATGGCTTTGTTATTGTTGATGACTATTATCATTACACATGGGTACACATTGTCACTTACAAACATGAAGTGCAGGAAATCTTCAAATGATTTTCCTCGAGGGCTTCAACCAACTTTGGTGTGAAGATCAAGCACATCAGAACTGACAATGGGACTGAGTTCAAGAATTCCGGTCTTGATGGCTATCTTGATGAACTTGGTATTACTCATGAGTTAGCTGCTCCTTATACTCCTCAGCAGAATGGCGTCGTGGAGCGCAAGAACAGAACCCTCGCTGAAATGGCTTGCACTATGCTTGATGAATACAAGACGCCTCGTTGTTTCTGGATTGAGGCAATTGATACTGCATGCCACGTCATCAATCGGGTATATCTTCACAAATTCTTCAAGAAGACTGCCTATGAACTCCTCACTGACAAGAAACCCAATGTGAGTTATTTCAAAGTCTTCGGTGCTAAATGTTGGATTAGAGATCCTCATCACAATGCTAAATTTGCACTGGAAGCACATGAAGGTTTTATGCTTGGTTACGGAAAGGACTCGCACACCTACAGAGTCTTCAACAATGCTCTTCACAAGGTTGTTGAAGCTGTAGATGTGCGGTTAGATGAAACTAATGGCTTGCAAAGAGAGCACCTACCTTCTGTGATAGATGAACCAGCACCTGAGGATTCTATCAAGTTCAAGGCGACTAAGGATGTCATTCCTAATGAAGAATCTGCTGAAGAATTCATTCCAGAACCCGAAGATCGTCGAGCTAATGCACCTGAAGACAATGCTGAAGAAAATGGTGCTGAAGAAAATGCTGATCAAGTTCCTCGATGACAACCAACTCATCCTCGTGTTGCAAAAGAAGTGCAAGTTGATAAGATCATCGATGACATTGAAGCACCAGGTCCTCTCACATGCTCAAAAGCTTCACATTTATCTAACTTTTGTGGTCACTATGCTTTAGTCTCCATCACAGAGCCCACTAAGGTAGATGAAGCATTTCTGGAGCCTGAGTGGATTCAAGCCATGCAAGAAGAATTACATCAGTTCGAGCTCAACAATGTCTGGGAACTGGTCAAATGTCCAGATCCTCGCAAGCATAATACCATTGGCACAAAGTGGATCTACCGCAACAAGCAAGATGAAAATGGCCTTGTGGTGAGGAATAAGGCACGACTTGTAGCTCAAGGCTACACACAGGTTGAAGGAATTGATTTCGATGAAACTTTTGCACCTGTTGCTAGACTTGAGGCTATTCGCATATTACTTGCTTATGCCAACCATCATAATATCACTTTATATCAAATGGATGTGAAAAGTGCATTCCTCAATGGTAAGCTTGAGGAAGAAGTATATGTTGCTCAACCCCCAGGTTTTGAAGATCCAAAGAATCCCGACAAAGTCTTTAGACTCAACAAGGCCCTCTATGGCCTCAAGCAGGCCCCTCGGGCGTGGTATGATACTTTGAAGGAATTCTTCGTGAATAATGGCTTCACACCCGGTTCACTCGACCCTACTCTCTTTACTAAATCTTATGATGGTGAACTGTTCGTGTGCCAAATATACGTTGATGATATTATCTTTGGCTGTACTGACCAACATTATAGTGATGAATTTGCCTATATGATGAGTGAAGAATATCAAATTTCTATGATGGGAGAGTTGAAATTCTTCTTAGGTCTTCAAATTCGTCAACAGCACAATGGCATATTCATATCTCAGGAGAAATACCTCAAGGATGTTCTGAGGAAATTCGGCATGCAAGATTGCAAAGGTGTCAAAATTCCTATGCCCACAAATGGCCATCTATGCACTGATGAAAATGGTATTGACTTCGATCACAAGGTATACCGCTCCATGAATGGTTCTTTATTGTACTTATGTGCATCTAGGCCAGATATAATGCTTAGTGTTTGCATGTGTGCCCGATTTCAAGCTACACCGAAGGAATCACACCATAAGGCTGTGAAGCATATTCTTCGATATCTAGCTCACACACCAACACTAGGATTATGGTACCCCAAGGGCTCTACTTTTGATCTCATTGGATATTCTGACTCTGACTATGCTGGTGATCATGTGGACCGCAAGTCAACATCAGGTACTTGTAATTTCCTCGGACGGTCTTTGGTCTGTTGGTCCTCGAAGAAACAGAACTGCGTATCACTGTCTACTGCGGAAGCTGAGTACATTGCTGCTGGTTCTTGCTATGCTCAACTGCTATGGATGAAGCAAACCCTCAAGGACTATGGCGTCAACGTGAAGAATGTGCCTCTCCTCTGTGACAATGAGAGTGCAATCAAGATTGCTCACAACCCAGTTCAGCACTCGAAGACAAAGCACATTCAGATTCATCATCATTTTCTTCGTGATCATGTGTTGACGGGCGACATTTCTATTGAGCATGTGAAGACTGAAGAACAGCTAGCCGATATCTTCACAAAGCCCTTGGATGAGAAGATATTTAGCAAGTTGCGGTGTGAGCTAAATATCCTAGAATCTTCGGATGTTCTTTGAAAAAGGACACTCATCCTAACACTTCTGCAAAATTGATGACTTAGATGTGCAACACATGAAGAAACGTTTCTTCAATCAATGAAGAATAACACTCTAAGTGTGAAGAAATTAATGAAGAATTTGATTCTCAGAACCCTGCGACAATTGTACGCGGTGTCTGAAATCATCATTCTTATACGGTGGGTCACGCCACCACAAAAAGTTGAAAATCTTCAATTTGAGTTTTTCCTCAGTTTTGAAATTCTTCAGTTTTTCAACTTCTTCAACTTTGCAAAATCTTCACTATTTCCGTCGTTTTTCTTCATTGGCTATACATATATATATGGGTTTATGTCCTCTACAACATTCACTTATGGCTATTTCTTCAAGTTGCGTTTTCTGCTCAGTGAATGTGATCGGACCCTTTCCCCTCTATGCTATACTCAACCCAGTCTATTCACAAATTCTTCATGTGCGTTCTATTTGAAACTCGTTAAAAATCTTCACTGTGTCCTTGTCGGCTGAAGAATTTGCGAATGGAACTTTTAACTAATCTTATCCAAAATTTTCGGTTTTGCCGCTCAAACCGTTCCGCATCCCACGATAGATTTATCTATTCACCCACAATCTAACACGATCTCCACTTCTCAGTACGTGGGTGACACATGTCAAGAGAATGAGAAGGGTCAGGGGCACTTTCGTCCTAAATTTTCAGGCGAACAATTTTTTCACTGCGACTATAAATACCCCTCTCCCCTTCCTCACTTCCTTTACTCCGCTCGACCGCTCTCTCTCTCACTTGATCTTCTCAAACCCTAGCGCCGCCGCTACTCCATCGTCGCCGGTGAGGAAGAGCTTCACTGCCTTGACCTCGTCGCCGTCGTACTCACGCCGGCCGCGGAAATCTTCACTCCGCCCTGCCGTAGCTGTCTTCCTCCGCCGAGTTAGGGCATGGAAGATCTGAACTGACGAGCTTCAAATCTACACTTCTCAGTTCGTCGTGTTCTTCATCCAGGGTAATTAAAAGTTACTTTTACTACCCTCTTTGATTCAAATTTTCTCTACAAAATCTACAAAGGTGTTTTATTCTTCAAATCCTCACACAGAAAACACCTCACTAGTCATCTGTTCTTGATTCGTTTCTCTAAGCATCATTTTTCTTCAAGATTCCTCAATTGTGTGGATCCTTGATCTATACAACTCTGGAACCTAAGACAAAGAACGCTTAGTGAAATTCTTCAAGGCTCATCTGGTCAAATTCCTCAAACTTGTTCTTTTTGAAAAACCTTCTGAGAACGCATATGACCTCTCCAAATTCCTCGCAACTATACTCTGTTCACAGGTACTCATGTCCGCTGCTGAATCACTAGGTTCTCATCAACTTAACTCACTTGTAGCATTCCTCGAAGAAAAGTTGCATACTTCTTCAGAGAATTCAATTGTTCAAATTCCTCAACTGAAGAACATGCCAGCATCGCTGATGACTTTCAGCCTACTGAAGAAAATGCTAGTTCCAGGGCTGATGACTCCATTCCAGCCGCTGAAGAAATTGCCAGGGCATTCACTAGTGGTGCGCCTGAAGAAACTGAAGAAGTCAGGGCAACTGCAACAGTTGCGCCTGAGGAAATTCAAACAGATTCCTTAGCTCCTCCCGCGCCTACACCAACTCCAATCCTTCCATCTGCATTAGATGTGAAAAAGACCAAGGCTGCAGAGCGAGCTGCAGTGAAGAAAAGAAAAGCATCAGCTGCTTCAGAATCGTCAGCTCCAAAGAAAATGAAGCCGATGACAAGCTCGTTTGAAAATCCGATTGATGTTGTTCCAATTTCCACCATGCCATCAAAGGACATTGTTCCTTTTGGTGAAGAATATGTGATCCCCAGCGGATCTGATGAAGAAAATCATTCTGCTGCTTCGTCAAAGCAGATTGATGAAGAAATTGAAGTGGATGCGATCCCTTCAACTCCTGTTGCTTCCTCGCCAATGCCTCAGTTCACAGCTGAAGAGGCTGGCGTTGAAGAAATTGAAGATGAAGACGTGGATATTGGATGCACTACACCTGTGATGAATGATGACTTTTGGGAAAGTCAGCATCCCAATTCTCCACTCTTCTCCCGAATACAACAAATACCTCAGTCCCCTGCACCAACCGTTCAAATGGGCTCTGAAGAAACTCATCCCACCTCGTCTGTGCATCAAGAAATTCCAGCCACTAGTGCTGAAGAACCTGGTGCTGCTGATCTTTTGAACATGCAGACTGCAAATGAAGAGGAACCAGAAATTCCTCAGCCTGAAGAACCTGAGATTGCAATTCCTGAGGTCGTGATGCAACTCACTGACACTCCTCTGCCAAAGCCGACGGATCCATTCTCACGCAAGCAAAAGTTCAAGGCTGAAGATTTCTTTAGCGAGCATGTTTTCTTCACTGATTACAACCCTTATGATTCTGCTCGCATAAGGAAGAGGCGTTTCTGGACTGCTAGTCAAGCCAATTTCTATTCCTCAGTGCTATTCAACAAAGGCAAAGTCTTCGATCATGCACACATTCCTCACGTGGACATGGAATCTCTGCCGGGCTTCAAGCCAGTCCTCAGTGTTCTTAACGATGCTGGATTGTTGAATTTCTACACTGACATCTGTGATTGGAATGAAGAACTCATTCTTCAATTCTATGCGATGCTGCACATCACAAGAAATTCTGAAGATGTGAACTCATGGGTGCTGGACTGGATGTCAGAAAATACTCACTACAAGGCACCAGCAACTGAATTGCTTCGTGCCCTCCCACTCAGTCCTCCCCTTGAAGGTGCTCGTTGCATCTACAACGAACCTGAGCTTACAAATCATTACATGCAAGTGCTGATGAAGCCCTTGAAGCCAGGGCAGGCCCCTCAAACCAAATTCCTCGTCAAGGGATTACTGTATGTGCCACGAACTGTCTGTCGCATTCTGACGAAGACAATGAGTCCTATCAAAGGCCATGACTCAAATGATGAAGAAGTCATCGGCATCATGAAGAATATGCTTTTCAATATCATTCATGGCGTTCCTGTCAACTTCCATGATTTCTTCATGAGGACTCTGGTGAATATTGCTATGTCACCATTTGAGCTGAAGCCTTATGCACCATGGATTATGAGGTTCATCAAGACAAGGTCCTCACTCAATTACAAGGCTGATACTCTGAACCATGGCAGCTACTTGCCTCCAATTGAAGTCCTCAAACGGACATTTTCCTCATCTGATGACAAAGGCAAGGCAACTGCTGTGATAGATGAAGGCATTCGTCCATTGGATGGTCAATTTCACAAGGCTGCATCCTACTCCACCAATGATGACTCTGCCACACATGACTCTGCCGCCAACACCTCTGCCAAGCAAATTCCTCAAGCCACAACACCCAGGGTGATGACTGATCGTGAGTTACTCCTCAGTCTTCATCAGAAAGTTGATCGCAATCATAAATGGGTCAAGCGTCAGTTTGGTTCAATTCTTCACAACGTGACCTCAACACACAATGCAGTGAAGAAAAACCACTACTACCTCCATGAAACCTTCAACCATACCTGGGCTGTTCTATCTCATGTCTACAACGCAGAAGATCTGAAGAGAATGGGTCTCAAGGAAGAATTTGACTGGTCTGCACCTCCACCGAAGAAATTCAAGAAGGTCAAGGTTCCTTCCTTGGTGGCCAGCTCCTATTCTTCATCACACGACACTGATGAAAATGAAGACTTGGACGACACTGCGGTAGGCCCTACTACGACAACCGATCTCGACAACGCTAACGCTCCTCCGTCAACTTGATATACTTCTGGGGCGTTAGTCCTCAGTTTATCCTTTTGGTCATTCGATGACAAAGGGGGAGAAATTTGAGTTAGTCTTCAAGCAGGTCTATTATATGGGCGTTTTTTTGCTAAGTTACAACTCTTGCTCTTCTGAAACTTTTATTGGATCGAGTTGTAATCTTAAACCCGATGGTGCTCTGATACATTTGATGTGTTCCTCTGCATGCTTTTTCTTCGTTATATGTTAATACACGCATGCTGAATTACATCAGTCACCATATTTCATCATGCATTTCAAATTCTTCATATTATATGTAGAATGCGTGTATGAATTACAAGATATAGGGGGAGATCTCCATGATTCAACTCTTCAAATGTGCATTGCCTCAAAAGCAAATTCCTCACTATGCACATCTTCAGGGGGAGTTCTTCTATATCTCGCAATCAAATTCCTCAATATTAGTACTTACACTTCATATGTTTATGCCCATTGAAAACTTAACCTACATTGTCATCAATCACCAAAAAGGGGGAGATTGTAAGTGCATCTAGTGCCCCTTAGTGATTTTGGTGTATTGAAGACTTATAGGTTAAGGGACTAATGTGTTTATGAGTGTACACAGGTTTATAAGTCTATGAGGAGTTTGATATTTACAGAGAAAGTCGACCCCTAAAAATGAAGTTCTTCGACTGAAGACTTTGATATTCTGAAGACTTTCTGAAGACTTTGAAAGTGAAGAAATTGGTGTGACCTTGAAGACTTGGTATTCATTTGAGGAACATGAAGCGTGAAAACTTTTGTTTTCGTTGTTTCGTTTTTCTCTTTCTTGAGTTATAGGAAACACCGTACTGTTAAAGGGGGTCGAGGAAATACTAAGGAAAAATTTCCATGTGATGCTCAACTCAAAATCCTACACCTACCAATCCCTTCGAGTGAAGCCTTTGGAAATCTCATACAGTTCAGTCAATTTCTTCAGTGACAAAGACGAAGTTCTTATGGTTGCTGAGGAATTTGTTCTGACTGAGGAGTTAATAATTCGCCAGTGCGGATTGCCTACACAGTGAGGAACATGATAGCCCTGAGGAATTTGAGAGTCAAATTTCCGACCGTTGCTGTCCTGCGCTGCAGCTGTCCCAACATATCTTATCCACCTAACGGTCATATCATTGAAGGGCATTTATGTCTTATCATGTCAGGCTGCTCCCTAGGCTATAAATAGCCGCCCCCTACAACCACTAGCTGGTTGGCTGCTCCGAGAGAAACTGACACTTGTCATTTGAGAGCATCCCATCCTCCAAGGACTTTGAGCAAAAATCATTGAGTGAGGAAAAACCCAAACCCAAAAACCTACAAACCCAAAGTGATTGAGCATCACTGAAGAGATTGATCCTGCGTGGATCCGACGCTTGTTACCTTTTAAGACTGTGCTTCTTCCAGACGGTTAGGCGTCATGGTCTAGAGCATCCAAGACGGAATTGTGGATCACCGAGTGACCGAGCCTGTGAAGGTTTGGAAGTCGCCTGAAGACATACCACGAGTGATTGGATGAGGTCTGTGTGACCTTAGTTCAAGGAGAATACGGCGAGGACTTGGTGTCCTGAGCTGCATGCTCAGCGACTGGGTGTCCGGGACTGTGTGTCCTCGAGTTTAAATACTCAGCCGCTCCAACCAGACGTACAACTGAGACAACAGTTGGAACTGGTCTACCAAATCATTGTCTTCACCAACCTTACTGGTTCTATTCCCTCAACTCTTTCATTTCCTCATTACTGTGTTGAGTGATTGTTCATATCTGTGCTTGAAGACTTTGACTGAAGACTTTCTCAATTTCCTTAGTTCAATTTCTTCAGTCTGTTTGTCTTCATCCTGAGTTATCCTGTGATTACGCTTTCTGTACTCTGTGTTTGTCTTCATTTCATCATGATGACTATGTCTGTATTCTGTTATGCTTACTTCTGAGTACTTATTCTGCTGCAAGTAGTTCTTCGCTAAGGAATTTCCTCACCGGCAAATTCCTCAGTGAAGAATTCATAAAAATCGCCTATTCACCCCCCTCTAGTCGATATAACGCACTTTCACTGTCTCAGTAGCTTGTCGAGCCGAACCACCTCCTGGGCTTTGTTGGTTGGGCTGTCTCCTGTAGTAGCCCGTGGTTTAGCCTTACCGGGATGTCCATCGTTGATCATTTTTTTAACAGAGTACAAATGCAGATGCTCACATACACGTATGTACACTCAATCATATTAACGTGCGCACCCACGGTCTACCTCTATGAGCATTTTCGAGATAGTCAGACGGCACAACATTTTAAGATTGACGAAGTCACCACAGGTACGTTCGTAGTCGACAGGAACATTTTCTCCCACTGAACGAACATCGCTGGAAGGACTGAAATAAATCCAGAAAAGCGCAACTATTAGTGTCAAGTCTCGACATGAACTTAGATGTGTTCGTTCCATCACAAGAAATCTAACCATCTGAGTTCCGTTCAATTCGCTCATTGATCATTCTTCAACGTCCATTGTTCAAACATTTTTTTGAATTATTTGGATTGCTTACCACATCTGTCATATGGAAATTACATGAGAATTACGAGTTTGTGTTGTGATACTAACCTCTTAAACATCCATAAAAACCAGTGGCTACCAAGCAAACCTAAACCTTTCTCGTAATTGTTTTTCATTTGCAACAGATAGCCTTGCAAAGCGGAATTGACAACGGAGTAGAAAATATGTCTTTTGTCATCATGAAAAATCGATCAAGCATCTCATAGTGTAAGTTTTATAATGTTGTATGGGTTGTTGTGCAGGTTACCTCCCATTTGTATCGCGCTCGTAGTGCATCAAACATGTTTTGTTGGTTACAAATATAAAAAGGTTTTCTTTTTCGCACATCATGGTAGCGGGCGGTCTCTACGTGTTGGGCTATTTTGCTATATGGAAATGATGTAACTTTTTGATTTAAAAAGGTAAAATACACCAAAGGTCCTAAAAATATTTCAAGTGTGTCAAATATATCCTAAAAGTTTGAAATCGTTCACCGCAGGTCGTATATGTGTATTTTACCCGTGACTTTTAAGACCTAGTTCACACACTTAGAATACTTATAGGACCCACGGTGAACGACTTACACATATTTAGGACCCACAGTGAACGATTTCAAACTTGTAGAACCTACTTGACACACTTGGAATACTTTTAGTACCACCAACATATTTTACTCTAAAAAAACTTCTTCATTGTAGGTCGTTGTGACGATCCGGTCCCAAGCCTGAATCTCTTTGATTTGTTGTGCTAGTCTCTAGATCAGTAGTTAGCACTCAATACATGATGTTGGGAATGGTTGAAGAGGACAGAGCCGCAAAGACCATGGCAGGACACCCTGATGATGACTGATCCAAACGCTTGTGCTGTGTTTGATAGCTTGGTGCACATCATTGTTGGGGATGGACATAAGGTTTTGTTCTGGAGGGACCATTGGATCCATGGTTTCTCGATGCATTACATAACTCTGCTTCATTTTGCCATGGTCTACTCGTACATAGAATCAACGTACATTGCATCAGGGCGCTATTGGGCAATGCGTGGGTGCATGATTTTCTACTAGCACATCATTTATGGCTCAGATTCAGTATGTTCACCTTTGCCAGGACATTGTCATGGTGCCGAGGATGATCTCCAGAATACCTTCACCTAGCCATGTGCGTCTTCTGATGTCTTGCACTTTATTGAGCTTAGTGTGCCTCTATTTAATTTTCCACTTCCACCAAACTTCGTATTTCCTTGTCTGTCATGATATCCTGCCATGTTTAGGCCATTTTCCCACGGAAACGCATTAAACAAAGGATTTCACAATCTCTCACATTCATTAGTGATTAGTGGCAATATCAATGTGATTTTCTAAAAAATTCTGGGATTATACAGTTTAAACAACGGTGTCATGAGCGCAAAAGATATAAGCCATCATCGGTGTAGATTGAATGACAAAATCTATCCTACACAATGCACTATTTGAGCTTATGTTCATCTGCTTGGGCTCTCCACGTTGATGCGGTCCTAGTGATAGGAGGGTTCAACTAGGGGAGCTACGGTGCAACAGGGATGATAATATGCTACTTTACATGTCCACTATACCGTGGACAACTTCTTTTAGTTGTCCACAAGAAGGAAGAGTGAAGAGTACTGCTTTGACGCCCTCGATTTAATCGTACACTAATCGTACACGCAAATGTGTATGATCATGATCAGGGACTCATGGGAATATATCACAACACAACTCTAGACACAAAATAAAGTCGTACAAGCTTTATATTACAAGCAAGGGGCCTCGAGGGCTCGAATACAAATGAGTTAGCGGAAGCAACAATATCTGAGTACATACATAAGTTAAACAACTTTGCCTTAAGAAGGCTAGCACAAAAGCAACATAGATCGAAAAGGCAAGGCCTCCTGCCTGGAAGCCTCCTATCTACTCCTGGTCTTCGATAGTCTCCACATAGTAGTAGGCTCTGTCGGGGTAGTAGTAGCCGTCGGTGGTGTTGTCTAGATCCTGGGATCCATCATCTGATCGCACCAATCGGGTAGAGGGGAAAAGGTGTAGCAAAGAAACTGTGAGTTCTCATCCAAAGTGCTCACAAGACTTATATCAGATCTATACTAAGTATGCATCAGTATCAAAGGAATGGGGCTATATCTTTGGACTAAACCGCAAAATGCCAGAATAGAGGGGAAAGCCTAGCCTATCAAAGACTATCATCTTGAAGCATCTTGCAACATTAGAAGAGTGCAGATTAGCATATTAGAAGTAACAAGCATGTTGTAGTATTAACCCCCATAGATCCTTCCTCGACTCCCTGCGAGAAAGCAATCCGGAGCCAACATATTCAGTTCACATCTGCAGTATCCAGTTCTAGTTGTATAGATCGGGATACAACTCCAAGTCGTCCTGTTACCGTGGTCATGGCTATTTGAATAGATTAACTTCCTGCAGGGGTGCACCACATTGCCCAACATGATGAATCACTCTGGCCGGACACACTTTCCTGGGTCTTGACCGGCCTCAGAAGATCAACACATCGTAGCCCTACCTAGGCTCAATAGAGAGGCCAACATGCTGGTCTATATCCTAAGCAGGTAGGAGTCTTGGGCCCATCGCCCTTTGCATTCCTGCACATTGCATGGGCGGCCGATGTCAGTCCTGGCAACCTCCTTATACAAGGCAGGTGCTTACGCGGGCTACCCGGGTGCGCACCACTAAACCGCTGACGTCTAGAGAGCTTCGGGTGATACATACGACGCCGAGTGCCCATAATTGTTCGCGCATGGTGGTTAGTGCGTATAGGTTAAAAGACCAACTCAGATCAAATACCCGAATCTTGTTAGTGTCTTGGGAGGTCGCGGTGATGATTAGTGCTCCTATCGCTCTGTCTCGAGGACTTACGGCAAGGGCCAGGCCCAACCCACTCCAGGGCGGTCTGCCTACCCGGCCATGCTTTGTAATTATCTCGCGGGTACCCTCCAGGTCAACCCGACTTCAGTAACTCTCACGGGTACCCCTCAGGGCCGACCCGACTTCATCATGGTTCTGGTGGTAAAGTCAAAGCAACCGTGCATCCAAAACACCAAGGGGGAATCCGAGGAATCACCCTCGATAGAATCCACTTGATATAATCGCAAGGTGAACTAGGAGGAATCGCCCTCGAGGTTCACACTTGAGGTGTTGCACGACAGAGTCATTATCGGGAGTGGTGAAGGAATCACCCTCGATAGACCATGACCTATTAGCTACATTATAGAATTATCATCAGGAGTGTGTTACGAGGTATCACCCTCGGCACTCGATAGTAGCTCTGCAGAGTCGTACAACTAAAGTGGGGGGGGGGTGAGATGATGTGTCGGGCTCTGGACGCTGATCACGTGATCGAGTCACCTGGCAATCCAGCGGGGGCAACAGGGACAAGATGAGGGGTCACTGATGGACAAGTAACCAACCTATACTAAGCATATAGGATAAGTAGGTAATGTATAGAAGCATGTTACAAAAATAGGCTATGCATCAGAATAGGAGCAATCAATTATAGTAGCAAAATCTAATGCAAGCATGAGATAGAAAGGAATGGGCGATATCGGAATGGTCAATGGGGGTTTGCTTGCATGGAAGCTCTGTAGATAGATATGGACCCTCGACGGTGAAGTAGTCGATCACCGGATCAACAATGGTCTCGGGGTCTACTGGAAAAGAAGTAACAGAGGGGGAACACAATAAATAACAGAGAAAACAAATGTACCATAAAGCATTACATGGTAAAACGTTGTGCTAGGGGTGACCTAACGCGGTGCTACGCGTTACAAAAGGAGTGGAAAAATATCCGGGAATATTTTCCTGGCTCGAGGCATTTATCGGACAAACGAACTGGAGGGGAAGGTTCCATGTTTTCTGTGAAGGGGGCACGTGAAAGGTATGTGGATAGCATAAACATGTCCGTCATATTTTTTTGATCATTTTTCATATATAAATTATTTTCATCGGAGTTACAAATTAATTTATATGAATTTTCAAAGTTTAAATGATTTCCCGGAATTCTGGAATTATTATTAATTCAAAACTAATCTGAAAATATCCTTTTATACACAACAACAGGTAGCCACTGTGTATGAGGTGGGTCCAGTGGGGCTAAGTCAGCCTAGCCAACTGTTGACCAATTGACTGGTCAACGTAGTTAAAGGGGCCAAGGGGGTCCCACCTGTCACTGACTAGGACTGCCGAGTCAGCAGGTTGACTAGTCAAGGGTCCAGTGGGACCCGCGTGTCAGTGAGCTAATTAACTAACCTTTTTTATTAGTTATAACTAATCCATACGAGGCCTGGCGTCACTGGGGATTAGCGGGGTTAATGGCTAATTAAGGTAGCCACGTCAGCGGCTAACTCTGGCATTACACCAGCATAGGGGGGGGGGGAGGGTGAAGCAAATATGCCCTAGAGGCAATAATAAAGTTGTTATTTTATGTTTCCTTATTCATGATGAAGGTTTATTATTCATGCTAGAATTGTATTGACCGAAAACTTAAATATATATGTGAATACATAAACAAATACCGTGTCCCTAGTAAGCCCCTACTAGACTAGCTCGTTGATCAAAGATGGTTAAGGTTTCCTAACCATGGACAGGTGTTTTCATTTGATAACGGGATCACATCATTAGGAGAATGATGTGATGGACAAGACCCATCTGTTAGCTTAGCATATTGATCGTTCATTTATTGCTATTGATTTCTTCATGTCAAATACATATCCCTTTGACTATGAGATTATGCAACTCCCGGATACCGGAGGAATGCCTTGTGTGCTATGAACATCACAACATAACTGAGTGATCATAAAGATGATCTACATGTATCTCTGAAGGTGTTTGTTGAGTTTGCATAGATCGAGATTAGGATTTGTCACTCCGAGTATCGGAGAGGTATCTCTGGGCCCTCTCGGTAATACACATCATAAGCTTGCAAGCAAATGACTAAGGGGTTAGTTAGGAGGTGATGTATTACGCAAAGAGTAAAGAGACTTGGCAGTAACGAGATTGAACTCGGTATACACTACAAAAAAATACACTTCCGTGATGATACATGTTTGTCACAGTAGGTCACGTTTTCTGTCAACATCCATGACGATTTTATGACAGAATCAAGATAGTCATACTTGTACTGTCGTAGAAGTGTTCCATGACATTACCAAAATTATCATCATGGAAGTATCCACTTCCATGACGATAAATGGCGCGTCATGAAAGTGCTTTCGTCAAGGGTGATCGACACGTGGCATCCACCGTAGCGGGTCGCCGTTAAGCTATCGGGTCCGATTTTGGATCCGATAACCCATTAACAACCCTGACCAATGAGGACTTTCCACGTGTAAAATTCTCATTGTCCGGAGGAAACACGTGTTGGCTCACTGTTGGGACAGATGTCATCCACATATTGGACATGAGGCGCCTATGATAGGTCGACACATGGCACGACCCAATAGTGGCCCATTCCGGTGAAAAAGGCCGGTTCGGTAAAAATTAGCAGGCCGACCCATATAAGGCCTACTCATGTCAGGTCCATTTAAGCCCACGACCCATACGAGATGTGCCAATTCGGCCCGTCAACGGCCCGTTAAAGATTTGACACCATTGCAACCCATCATCAGTTCGATCCCTTTAACGACCCGCTATATATTTGGGCTCAATATCAGCCCGATGTGATTTTGGCCTGTTAACGACCCATTCAAGGGATGGGCCAATTTTCAGGATGTACATCTTTCGGCCTTTTAGCGACCCATTTATGTGTTGGGCTAATTTCCGGTCTGGTGTGTCTTTCAACCTGTTGACGGCCCATAAATGAGTTGGGCCATTTGTAGTCGGACCTGAGTTTTGGCCTTTTAGCGACCCATTTAAGTGTTGGGCCAATTCCCGGCCCGGTGTGTCTTTCAACCTGTTGATGGCCCATAAATGAGTTGGGCCATTTGTAGTCGGACCTGAGTTTTGGCCTTTTAATGGCCCATGATCTTCATGGTCCAATACCAGCCTGGTTTCTCTTTCGGCCTGCTAAAGGCCCACAACACAGTTGGGCCATTTACAATATGACTTGACTTTCGGCCTCTTAGCGGCCCATGCTCTTCATGGTCCAGTATGAGCCCCCTGTCTCTTTCGGCCTGCTAAAGGCCCACAGTATAGTTGGGTCATATGTAGCCCGACCTTAGTGATGACCTATTAACGGCCCGTGAAGTCAAAAGGACCCACCTATTGCCCGCTTCGATGTCAGCCTGTTAACGACCCGGGAGGTAAGAGGGCCAACCATTAACTTTCGGTCGGGTAACGACCCATTAACTTAATGGCCCACTAAAGTTCGTACATGTCGTTAGGCCAAATTAGATAATTTGAGCCCATTACGACGAGCAATTATGCACATGACCAAAACTGATCAAGCAAAGGTACGGCATATAGGAAAAAATGTTGCACATCCAGCATATATTACAGGAAATTACATCCATTGGGCAATCAAAGATTAATGCCAGTGCAAATAAATGAACAGAACCTAACAATCTACAATGTCACAATCTGCAACATCAGCGCGGATGACGCCCATAAGCATGTGGGCAAGTTCTTGCTGCTTTGCTACACTATCTCTGAAAACATTGATCAGTTGTTGTTGTGCATGAATGTGCACCTATGATTCCTCCACCATTTCCATCATTGCTTCAACCATTAATTGGTTCACAAACATACATTTTTTCATTGCATTCAATACAGAGGAAACTGAACAGATTCAGATGGTGATTTTGGCAGGCTTGTATTATTGATAGTGGAGAGTGTCTCGACCACTGCATCACAATATAAATTAGGAGGGGAACCGAACATATTAATCATGAGTTATTGCCATATTACCTGGCCTAGATTTATTGGAAAGAAACAATGGGGTTGCCTTGCTATTTTTAGAGTTTGTCTTCTTATCTTCAGCAGCCACTAGAACAACACTTCAATGTAAAAAAAGAACATGGTATGATAGACAGATGAAGTACATACTGATGAATAACAATGCATAAGATATTCAGAAGCATGATGTCCAAACTAAGCAGATGGCATTGCGATAGAGTAGAATGACATTACTTGAATTTGAAAACATGTTATCATGAGTGGAATAGGTACTGAAAAACAGGAAGGCATGCCATATTTACATGCATGATCACTAGGCTAAGCACAAGGCATTGCAACAGAGTAGATGCACTCCAGGACATTATATGCATGTTGTACCCATATCAAGGGCCAAGTAAGAGAAAGGACCTTGTGGGGTGAATAGGAACCATCATCTTTCTGCAAGTCTTGTGAAGAACTACCTTTACATGTTCCATCATATTGGGTATCATTGACGCCAAGTTTGTTGGCCATTACATTGCTCCATGAGGTTCTTGTGGATAAATCAGTGTGTGCAATTATATCTGACATGCATGGAAGACAACTAGTAGTTAGATTTATGTAATGAGTGCCTGTAGGAGGCGACATAAATAGTAGGACTGGGGTTAACTAGATGGCACAGATGAAAGCTACATAATATGTATCATTTGTACTCGAGATTAACTAGATGGCACACAAAATTATTAAAGAACAACATAGGTAATACTGGAAGTGGTATAATACTATAATCACCAGCCCGTGGGATAGTATTGGCTGATGGATGATAACTGTGGAACATCGTTACCTAAAGAACAAGTCTCTTAGCTGAACTTTGGAACAACTTAAGTACTGAACAAGACCCGTAAGAGATCAGCATGAATATACAGTGAAATGTGATAATCTATTTTCCATGCTTAGATGAATAACAAAGCCATAAATGTTGCACACAAGTAAGATGAGGGTACAACCTATCTGGCCGCCATCCATAGGAGTGAGCATCAGGTGCTAACTTGTCAATGGCCCTGCAGTTGTTGTGTCTGTCCATGTCAGACACGCACATTTGATGCAGGGAACTGTTGAGTGGGGACGATAGCTCCCTTCTGGTGTATGCTTCCCTTGTTGGAGCAGTTGCGGTGAGTTGAAAGACGGTGTGGCTGAAGATGCAGAAAATGCATAACGTTAAGAACGACACATATCTTTGATCTGAAGAAATACCCTAAGAGATCAACAGCAAGGTACGAGAGTGGTCACACGTCTGTTGACTGAAGAGAAAATTGGGGTCACATGATTTTATTTTATTTTGGTACTGTCTGATCTACGCTGGATGGCTTGATGGCCGTCTTGTGCCTCCGGGCTAACACTGTTCAGAATCTTCCCCGAAGAGCCAGTGACCAACGGCAGAGCAGCCTGCCTCTGCCGTCCGTGGACCTGACCAAAACCCCGCTCCCCGCCCCACCGCCCTACAGTGGTTGTGCCGCCCCTGGGCCAATTCACAAAGACTCGCCATCATCCAGATCCGGCGGCAGCAATACCTTCAACCCACACAACTCTAAGATAGCCATCTAAGCGCTGCTTCTGCGGTGAACTTGCGCCCCCGCACCCTTATGTTAGAAACCAGCCAACCGGCAACCTAGGAGGTCCGCCGCCTGGAGGGCTGCTGCTTCCCATGGGGAATTGATTGACCGAGAATAAAAATTCAGACAACTGACGCCTAAATAAAGTGATTTGAGATGAGGGTGCGACCTATCTGGTGGCATGGTGAAGTAGGTAGCTCCAGCTGCCGAGTCGGTGAGGCTGGCGCGGTTGTGGTGGCGACCAGCGGCAGGGAAGCAGAGATGTCGCGATGGTCGACGGCTACGGGGAAGCAGTGTCGGGGCTCTAGACAGATCCGAAGTTGGAGCCGCTCCAGCACAGTGAACAATGGCGTGGGTGAATCGGCTCTGGTACGGTTCACGCGGCCGTCGTCGAGGCAGCTCTAGCAACACGGAGTAAGAGGCACACAACCCAGTGCACGACGGCAAATGGACAGCGTCTCCAGCATTAGGGAGGAGGGCGGCTGTGAATTTTGTGCGGTGGGGGGCGCCATGGAGGAGGGGCTGAGTTTTTGCGTCTCGGGAGAATGGAGCTTCCGAGGAGAAGGTGATTTGGCACCCACGAGGTATGGATGGGGAATTGGGAGGGGAGTGGAACCATGTCTTACAGACGCATTTGTCTGAAATGTGGGGGGTAGTTATAGTTCTACCCCTGCCTTTAGGCTTCTCGGCTTGGGTCTGTGTACTGAGGGTCGGGGATAGTAGAGTAACTTTGCTTCTCCCCAAAATAGTGGGTGCGAGTGATTTCGGGCGAGGAGGGCGTATTTTGAAATATAGTGGGCGCGAGCGATTTCGGGCGAGGAGAGAGTGTTTTGAAGTAGTGGGCGCGAGCTATTTCGGGCAAGGAGAGGGTGTTTTGCTGACCATGGTTTATGAATTATTCGCCACATGTCATTCCGGCTGAGGAGAAGGCGTGCTTGGATGAAGTTATGAACCTACCCTCGATGTACAACGGGCCAATTGATGCGTGTCCTACATAGGCCGGTAATTTCGCGTCTCCCATTTATTTGCTCGGGTTAATTCCACCGAGCAAACGGTGTTTAACGATTCATTCAAATTTTGGGAGAACGAGCATCCACGTCTACCTTACCAAGTCGATTCGAATCAAATTTGAAATATTAGCTTGCCACTTCTTTTTTAGATGGAGAGATGATGCTCGGGAGTAATGTGTTTTTACATGCTCGTTGCTAGCGATTTACTATATGACAAATAGTTGACCCACTCAAAAACGGGAATCAAACCCAAAATGAAATATGTGGATTCAACGAAATAGCTCGTTCACCAGGTCAAAATAGTGAACTAAATCCAAAATTGAACACCTCAATCGAGTAGCATGTTGTACAGTATTATAGTACTCCATGAGCATGTTGAAAGTCAAATCAATGAACTTGTTTGATATATGCATATCTCCGTTCATGTGTGGATTGCATACAACATGTTCTCCAATTTAAATATTTGAATGCAAGTTTATATCGAAACATGGTTTATATCAGTCTTTGATGCATAAAACGCGACCTCCCCCTCTCCCGGACTCCTACTCTCTCTCTCTCTCTCTCTCTCTCTCTCCTCTCTCTCTCTCCGACAATCTTCAATTTTGTTGCACGAATCCAACACACAAACCTTGTTGGTCCCTCTCCCTCTCTCTCCATCTCTCTCTCTCTCTCTCTCTTTGTGTGTGTGTGTGTGGGGGGGGGGTCTTTCTAGTTCACATGCATATATACTCCATCTATAGGTCTCTCTCGCACACTATGTATGATTCTCTAGTCCAAGCTAAATATCTTGGGTGCACTCATCATATGCACACAAATTCCTTGGCTCGTTGCCCGTAACTCTCTCACGCACCACTCTGTCATCTCGGAGCTCTTCCCTCTCTCTCTCTCTCAAACTCTCCATCTACCCGGGTCACGCATACACATGCATATCTCACTCGCACTCGATAGACCCATCTAAAACTCTATCTCTCTCCCTCGTTCTCTCTCCATCTCACATGCACACACACACACACACATACACACACACACAATCTCATGCCTAGCCAAGTATGATGGTCTCTCACTCAATTGTAGGCACACACAGTCCCCCCTATATGTATATGACTAGATAATCTTAGTCTCCATCACAAACATGTGCATGGTCTATCTTGATTTCTCTCGGGACATCTTTCTATAGCGCACGCATCTCCCTTGATCCCCCACCCGTATAGTCCCCTCACGATCTTGAGGGGATCTCTCTATCACAAACACACCCTCTCTCCCTCCCCATGCATCCATGTTCTCCATGTGTCCCTCTCGACCTTTGTTCCTTGTTGGTCAGACCTCTATTGGACATGTGCTATAGGGGTGTCTCTCCCGTTGCAAACAATCACGCACTAGCTATCTTCATGTATCTCCTCACCTCGCTTTTCTATCTCAGAGATGCATGCGTGATATGTTTACATAAGAAACAAAAAAACACTCTCTCTCTCTAATTTATCGTTTGTTGTCACTTTCTCTTTCACACACATACTCTTTTTGCACACTCACTCATTCTCCTTCACACGCACTTGATATCTCTCAACTTAGGCACTCTCTTCGGTCCATAGCATATAGATTTATTGAAAAGTCAACATCACAAAGTTTGACCACGTACATGGAGAAAAACATTTACATCTAGAACGACAAACATATACAATTAGATTCACCATGAGATGTAGTTTCATATGATGTATCTTTGGTATTGTAGATATAAATAACATTTGCGTAAACCTGATCAAAGTTCCCAAAGTTCGACTTCTAAAAAATTTACATGCACTGCATTATCGAGCGGATGGAATAGCTCTTTCCCCCTCTCATCTATCTGACGCACCACTCAGCCTTATTGGGGATCCTCTATCTCTCTTAAACTTTATATCTCCCTAGTTCACACATACACATGTCTCGCTCGTGCTACATATAGACCCATCCAACACTCTCCGCCCTTGTTCTCTCTATCTCTCTCTATGTGACACGTAGCCCCCTAAGTACCGTAATCCCTCACTCCATCATAGGCGCACACACTCCCCCCTAAGTATGATTATCTCTCACTAGCCATCGTGAACACACATATTGTCTCCTTCCATCCATACGCCTATCTCGATATCTCTCGAGGTATCTTCTATTGCGCACACACCTTGTCACTCGATCTCCCACCCATGTAATCCCATCACGATCTCCAGGGGATCTCTCTACGACAAACATACACTCTCTCCTCCCCATGTCTACATTTTCTCTGTACGTCTCTCTCGACCTCTCTCCCTTGTTTGTCAGACCCCTCTTAGCCATGTGCTAGGGGTCTTTATCTCTCGGTTGCAAACAATCACACACTATCTCCTCACCTGGCTTCTGTTGTCGAAGATGCATGTGTGATATGTTTGCATAAGACAGACATGCTTTTTCTCTACTTTTATCGTGTGTTGTACATGTCTCTTTCACACTCGCACACACACTTTTTTCACTCACTCTTTCTATTTCACTCTCTCTCTCTCTCTCTAGTTAGGGACTCTCTCACTTCCATAAGCATATGGATGTTTTGAAAAGTCAAACCTTAGAAAAGTGTGACAAGGTATATGTGGAGAAAAACATTTACATATGGAATGATCATTAGATTCATCACAACATGTACTTACTTCATACTATCATTTATCTTTGGTATTGTAGATATAAGTAATTTCTTTATAAACCCGGTCAAAGTTTCAAAAGTTTGACTTAAAAAAAATGTTGGCACTACATTATCGAACAGAGGGAGTAGCTCTTTCTCTCTCTCTGCTATCTCTCACGGGCCTCCCCTCTCACTCGAACTCTCTATACCGACAGATTATATGCTCACCGTGTCAGTGTATAACTCAGTATATTGTTTAGTTGACCGATCAACCAGTCCACATGTGTAGGATCGAAAGTATGTCTAGAGGGGGGGGGGTGATTAGACTACTTGACCAAATAAAAATCTAGCCTTTTCCCAATTTTAGTTCTTGGCAGATGTTAGCAACTCAACACAAGTCAAGCAATCACAATACAATTCAAGCAAGCATGCAATGAGTATATGAGCAGCGGAAAGTAAAGCATGCAACTTGCAAGAAAGTAAATGGGAGGAGTTTGGGAAGCAAACACAATTGGGGACACAGAGATTTTTGGCGTGGTTCCAATAGGTGGTGCTATCGTACATCCAGTTGATGGAGACTTCAACCCATAGAGGGTAATGACTGCGCGAGTCCACGTAGGGCTCCACCCACGAAGGGTCCATGAAGAATCAACCTTGTCTATCCCATCATGGCCATCACCCACGAAGGACTTGCCTCACTAGGGTAGATCTTCATGAAGTAGGCGATCTCCTTGCCCTTACAAACTCCTTGGTTCAACTCCATAATCTTGTCGGAGGCTCCCAAGTGACACCTAACCAATCTAGGAGACACCACTCTCCATAAGGTAATAGATGGTGTGTTGATGATGAAGTCCTTGCTCTTGTGCTTCAAATGATAATCTCCCCAACACTCAACTCTCTCTCATAGGATTGGATTTGGTGGAAAGATGATTTGAGTGGAAAACAACTTGGGGAAGGCTAGAGATCAAGATTCATATGGTAGGATTGGAATATCTTGGCCTCAACACATGAGTAGGTGGTTCTCTCTCAGAAAATGATTGCTGGAAGTGTAGGCACGTTCTGATGGCTTTCTCCAAAAATGAAGAAAGGGTGGAGGGGTATATATATATCCTCCAAAAAAATCTAACTGTTACACACAATTTACCAAACTCGGTGAGACCGAATCAGAAAACTCGGTCGAACCAATTTAGTTCATAATGTGACCATTAGGCATTTCAGTGGGACTGGCATGTCAACTCGGTGGGACCGATTTCTTTAGGGTTAGGGCATAACGTAATCTAGGTGAGACCGATTACACAAACTCGGTGGGATCGACTTGGGTAATAAGCTAACCAGAGAGTTGGTCAAGAAAACTCGGTGGGACCGATTTGCTCATCTCGGTGAGACCGAAACGTTACGAAAGGGAAATAGAGAGTTTGCATTGCAAACTCGGTGGGACCGATCGCTCATCTCGGTTAGCCCGAAACATTACGAAGGGAAACAGAGAGTTTGCAGTCCCATCTCGGTGAGACCGAGATCCCTATCGGTGAGACCGAAGTGACTAGGGTTTCTGGCAGTGGCTATGTCAAATGAACTCGGTGGTGCCGGATAGATCAAATTGGTGGGGCCGAGTTTGACTTTTGGTTTGGGACATATGTGGATATGAGAAAGTGGTTGAGGGCTTTTGGAGCATATCACTAAGCATTTTGAGCAAGCAAGCCATTAAGCAACACCTCATCCCCTTTTAATAGTATTGGATTTTCCTATAGACTCAATGTGATCTTGGATCACTAAAAGTAAAATGAAGAGTCTTGAGCTTTCGAGCTTGAGCCAATCCTTCGTCCTTAGCATTTTGAGGGGTCCACATTCCTAATCCATGCCATGCCGATCATTGAACTTTCCTAAAATATTCATCTTGAAATAGCATTAGTTCAACGAGCTGTATTTTGTCAATGATTACCAAAACCACCCAGGGATAGTTGCACTTTCAATCTCCCCCTTTTTGGTAATTGATGACAACATATAGATCAAAGCTTCGACAAATGATAATAAGATTGAAATACATTGTCGCTTTGAGAAGTATGTGATAAGCAATAGCTCCCCCTAAATTTGTGCATTATTTAAGATTTGCTTTTGAATGCAAATGCACAATTGATTAGTATCATGGGTTACTCGAGCGCTCAAAATGATAGAAATTAAAAGCATGCACTCATAACCAAGCCAAGTGAATGATCATATAAGTATCTCACACGAGCACACAATAAAGTTCAACCAAACAAAATAGCAAGAGAGACAAAAAAGAAACACTCTCTCTCAAAGCCTAGGATCTATACATATTCCCCCCCTTTGGCAACAAGTTACCAAAAAGGTCAAATATGCATCGTGCTATGTGTCTCTCAGGCTTGGTCTTCAGGAGGTGGTGCAGAGATAACTCCAAGGACGAAGGCTTCAGTCGATGTAGCTAGAGCTGGTGGAGTGGCTGCTGGAGGTGGCACTGAAGCTGTAGCTGCTGGTGCTGATGTGGTAGCTCTAATATCTGGAACTGGCAGAACAGCAGACCTCTGACCTCTTGGCACTTGCACCCGCTGAAAAACATCTGTAGTTGTCTTTCCTTTCCTCTCCTTTGCTTCCTCCTGGAGCTGCTCAACTGCAGTCTGTATCTCCGTGACTTTCAGATCAAGATCATAAAACTTGGCCTCTATGATCCTCTCCAAGCTCTCCTGATTCTGAGTTAGGGTGGCCAAGACCTTCTCAATCCTCAAAGTAGATTGGATCAGATAGTCTAGTTGATCTTGTTTGCTCTTCAAGAACATTTGAGATGCTTCCTCAATAGTTGGCATCTTTGCAACTCTTTCTGCCTTTTTCTTTGCTCTCTTCTTTTGTGCTTGCACTGATGAAGGTTCATTCTCATCCATTACAAATGTGTTGTCTTCAAATTATGGATGGAGAGGTAAATGCTCCTTGTCTAACAAGTAAGTGCCTGTTCCCATATTTGAGTTGATGAGCACATGAATATGTGGAGCAGACCCACAAGACCTTTTCTGATCAGCAGTTGTCCTCTTGATTGTCTCTACAATCAGACTCATCACCTTGAATTTCTGAGGAACATCCTCTCCAAAAATGTACAGCAAGTTGATTGAATGTCCTCTTATCATCCTATGATCTCCAGATTTGGGCAATAAGGTATGCCTTAGGATGGTGTTGATAGTAGGCAGACCAGACAACAGATACTTCACTGAGCCAAACTTATGAGTTTCTAGGGCTTCATCAGGAATTTCCTTGTACATGCTTGCCATGGAGTTGTGGCCTTTCTTCTTCTTGGCATACACATCCAAATCATCCTCATGTTCTGCTGGGGCATTGATCAACTTGGCCCATTCATCAACAGTTGACTGTTACCTTGTACCTTCATACATCCACACTATCCTTCCATCCGGATAGAAATGAGCAGTGGAATAGAATTGCATGATTAGCTCATCATTCGATTTGGTGAGCTTCTGTCCAACAAACTTGTCAACTTCACAAGACTTGAAGCTATCATATACATCTAGAAAGTGATCTTCATTCTCTCTAATATAGGTCTAGTCAACTCATCTCATATCACAGACAATTGGCTTCTTGTCAAGCAAAATGGTCTCATAGAAGTCTTGCTGTTCTTTGGTGTGGAACCTATAGTCCACTGCAGTTCTCCTTCTCACAGCATAAGGATCATTCTTCCTCCAAAGTCTTAGACCTGCATCCTTTCTGTTTTTCATGTCCTCTACCACTGGATGAGTGTCATTGTGGTCTAGAATCTTTGGTTTGAGCTTTCTTAGCACTTTGGCTTCAGCATCTTCTTCTTCAACTTCAGGCACTGGGGCCTTGTTCTTCTCTTCAGCAGGGATGTTTCTGGTGCTTCTCTTGGGTGCAGACTTGGTGGCCTGACCAGCAGCTTTGGGAGCAGGCTTGGGCTTAGAAGCAGCCCCTGACTTGATTGCATCTCCCATAAGCTTTTGTGACTTAGGTGCTGGAGTATCATCCTCTTCCTCTTCATCTTCAGAAAGATCTCTCATCATAGTTGGCTTTCCAAGAACTTTTGCAACTGTGTTTCTTGCCCTCTTCTTCTTTTTGTCATCTCCAGCTGCCTTACCATCATCTGATTCTATTGTGAATTTCATGGTTTCTCCTGTTGGAACTTTTCTTGCCTTTGACATTGGAACTCTTCTTGCTGGTGCCTTCATGTTCAGTCCAGGCTTTGTTGCAGCAGCAGTGCCATACTCCTTCTTCAGCACTTTCTTCTTGGAGGTGGCCTCATCCTCAACAGCCAAATAATCCTCATCCTCAATATCTGAGGTTCTCTTCTTCCTTGCTCTGGTGGCTGCCTTTGGCAAATTACTTGGTGTGCTCCTGCTGCCTTCATCATAGCTGCTTGAGGTACTAGTGCCCTCACTCATTTGCACTTGCTCTTTAGATTTGTTCTGGCTATCACTCTGGTTAGACATCTTTGCAGGCAATCTGACAGCAGACCCTATGAATAGATATAGATGAGGTAGAGTAGATGAGCATCACAAAGTGCAGAGGTTTTGTAAAAAAAATTAGTCAAAAACTTAGTTTTAGTTCTCTACTGAAATGATCTTGGAGCTACCGAATTGATGAACTCGGTGATACCGAAGCAACATTTGGAACCTAAACTAGTGAACTCGGTCAGACCAAGTCACAGTTTGGAGGCACCGAGATTGCTAGGGTTTCATAGAGACTTGAACTCAGTCACACCGATTTGCAATTTTTGATCAGACCAAAAAGCGCATGTGCAATGGCTTAAGCCAAATCGGTGAGACCAATTTCTATGATTTGGTCGGTCCGAGATGAGTTCAGCGGAGACCTAACCCTAAATTTTCGAATCAAACTTAACCTAAGGAAGTTTTTCCCTGGATAGATTGATTTCATTCATGGCAAGAATCATGGCATTGACCTCATGCTTAGAATCGAAGTAAAAATACAACACAATGGGTCGAACTCATACCCTATTGCGGCGGGAGTTTGCTATGGCGGCAATGGCGGAGCAGATTCCCATTGGCGGTGACAGAAACCAGCGGCAGGAGGTTGTTGGCGGCAAGGAGACGATTCGGAGACCCGAGGTGGCAGAGCAGGACACACGCAGACTGAGGGGTTTTGAAGAAATTTCCAAAATCTCACCCGTGGGTATATATATCCTCACCCTGTCGGTGTGACCGAGTGGAACAACTCGGTGGCACCGAGATGCAGAATCGCAAGCGGTTACTACAACTCGGTGTGACCGAAGTGTTCAAATTGGTTGCACCGAGATGAAAACCAGATCAACTTAGTGATCTCGGTGTGACCGTATTGGATGACTCGGTCAAACCAAAAAGCACAAAGAGGCTTTGGAAGTTTAAGTCTATGACGAATCAGGGACTTCAAGTGCTCCTCACATAGAGTGGTTCGAATCTGACTTAATCAAACTTTGTGATGTAGCATGAATAGAGTTTGAGACGAGAAAATCATAGATAGCTAGAGAAGGTTCTTAGGCATTCTTGTCCATCCACCTGGCAAAAGAGAAAGAGCCAAACAACCAAAGCAACAAGTGGATGTCCTTGAATGAGTAAAATATGCAACTAGCATGCTGATGACCCACAAGTGTAGGGGATCTATCGTAGTCCTTTTGATAATTAAGAGTGTCGAACACAAAGAGGAGCAGAAGGAAATGACAACCAGTTTTCAGTAAGGTATTCTCTGCAAGCACTGAAATTATCGGTAACAGATAGTTTTGTGATAAGGTAATTTGTAACAGGAAACAAGCAATGAAAGTAAATAAGTTGCAACAAGATGGCCCAATCCTTTTCGTAGCTAAGGACAAGCCTGGACAAGTTCTTATATAGAGAAAAGCGCTCCCGAGGACACATGGGAATTATCGTCAAGCTAGTTTTCATCACACTCATATGATTCACGTTCGTTACTTTGATAATTTGGTATGTGGGTGGACCGGTACTTGGGTACTTCCCTTTCTTGGACAAGCATCCCACTTATGATTAACCCCTATTTCAAGCATCCGCAACTACAAAACAAGTATTAAGGTAAACATAACCATAGCATGAAACATATGGATCCAAATCAGCCCCCTACGAAGCAACGCATAAACTAGGGTTTAAGCTTATGTCACTCTAGCAACCCATCATCTACTTATTACTTCCCAATGCCTTCCTCTAGGCCCAAACAATGGTTAAGTGTCATGTAGTCAACGTTCACATAACACCACTAGAGAAGAGACAACATACATCTCATCAAAATATCGAACGAATACCAAATTCACATGACTACTTATAGCAAGACTTCTCCCATGTCCTCAAGAACAAACGTAACTACTCACAAATCATATTCATGTTCATAATCAGAGGGGTATTAATATGCATTAAGGATATGAACATATGATCTTCCACCAAATAAACCAACTAGCATCAACTACAAGGAGTAATCAACACTACTAGCAACCCACAGGTACCAATCTGAGGTTTTGAGACAAAGATTGGGTACAAGAGATGAATTAGGGTTTGAGAGGAGATGGTGCTGGTGAAGATGTTGATGGAGATTGACCCCCTCCCGCTGATAGGATCGTTGGCGCTGATGATAGTGATGATTTCCCCCTCCCAGAGGGATGTTTCCTCGACAAAACAGCTCCGACAGAGCCCTAGATTGGTTCCGCCTCGTGGCGGCGGAGTTTCTTCCCGTAAGCTTTCTTCTGATTTTTCCAGGGTAAAAGACTTCATATAGGAGAAGATGGTCACCGGAGGGCTGACAGGGGGCCCACGAGGCAGGGGGCACGCCCTGGGGGGCGGCGCCCCCACCCTCATGGACATGGTGTGGGCCCCCTGATGTTTTCTTTCACCAGTATTTTTTATTAATTCCAAAAATGACTTTCGTGGACTTTCAGAACTTTTGGAGTTGTGCAGAATAGGTCTCTAATATTTGCTCCTTTTCCAGCCCAGAATCCCAGCTGCCGGCATTCTCCCTCTTCATGTAAACCTTGTAAAATAAGAGAGAATAGGCATAAGTATTGTGATATAACGTGTAACAATAGCCCATAATGCAATAAATATTGATATAAAAGCATGATGCAAAATGGACGTATCAACTCCCCCAAGCTTAGACCTCGCTTGTCCTCAAGCGGAAGTCGAAATCGAAAAATATGTCCACATGTTTAGAGATAGAGGTGTCGATAAAATAAAATACGGACATGAGGGCATCATGATCATTCTTATAACAGCAACATATATATATATATATATATATATATATATATATATATATATATATATATTGTCATATGATTTCTTATGCTCAAGTAACAATTTTGTTCACAATGTCAAGTATGAATCAGAAACTTCATTGAAAACTAACAAACTATAATCTTGGTCATTGAAACAATTGCAATTTATCATAACATCAGAAAGAGTCAATGTAAGGGCTTTCCAGCAAGTACACATACTCAACTATCATTTAGTCTTTCACAATTGCTAACACTCATGCAATACTTATGGGTATGAAGTTTTAATCGGACACATAGAAAGATAGGGGCTTATAGTGTTGCCTCCCAACCTTTTACCTCAAGGGTAATGTCAACAATAATAGTTCATGCTAACTTACATCCAATTAGATATATGTATCAGGATATTTCCAACACGAGGTGCTTGCCAAAGGATAAAATGTAAAAATGGAAGGTGAAGATCACCATGACTCTTGCATAATGTATATGAAAAAATAAAAGATAGGCCCTTCGCAAAGGGAAGCAGAGGTTGTCATGTGCTTTTATGGTTGGATGCACGAAATCTTAAAGCAAAAGAATGTCACTTTATATTGCCACTTGTGATAGAGACCTTTATTATGCAGTCCGTCGCTTTTATTACTTCCATATCACAAGATCGTATAAAGCTTATTTTCTCCACACTAATAAGTCATACATATTTAGTGAGCAATTTTTATTGCATGCAACATGACAACTTACTTGAAGGATCTTACTCAATCCATAGGTAGATATGGTGGACTCTCATGGCAAAACCAGGTTTAAGGGTATTTTGGAAGCACAAGTGTCGGTGTACTAGAGTAGGGGTACCCTAGTATCCCGAACTTATGCACGGGCAGTTGCAGCACCCCGCGGCAGGGCTTGCCGGGTGACCGCCAAGGTCCTCCGTGGTTCCTTTGGAGCCATTCAAGAACAAAGTATTCAAGCCAAGGAGACAAGGCCCCGACAAGAGGAGCTTGACGGGAAGGCCAACCAAGGCATCTCAAGGAACTTGCCGCGACGCGCCATGCGTCCCAACAAGACCCGGTAAGCGACAAGCTTCCGGACGCGACAAGACAACAACCGCGGCAAGACGCTTGCCGCGGCATGCAACCACTCTGTACCCACGCTCCAGCACATCCACCAACGTGTCGCCCTAGGGCCTTTCCAGGCACGTGTGGCGAGAGGCTGTGCAGCCAGCGGTGCGCGGTGGCATGCGACGCTGACAAGATTGCCATCGTGGCAAGCGGTGGCGTCCCTGACGGTCCTTTCCTGCACTGTTTGGGCGACGTAGACGGGCATTTAATGCCTTTGTCCCCTGCTGTCAGGGTTAGGTAGGATGCACTGTGCAGGTAGCTGTACCAACCACCACTCCTTTTTCCATTTTTACCCTCATCTACGTTGCCACCTATCGGTGACCCCTTGAGCATATAAAAGGAGGCCCATGCGCAACGTAGAGGGGGTTCGGTTCGAAGGCAGAAAACACTCACGCTTGGTCTCTTTAGCGGCTTGTGTGTATTGTAGCACTCAGCGCTCCCGAGCAAGAACTCAATACAATCAGACAAGCAAGAATAGGAGTGTTATCTCTCCGGAGAGCTCCGAAGCTGGGTAAACTGCTCGTGTGCTTCGCCTCGATCTGCTCTTCGTGCGACCTCCGCCCCCCGCCGAACCGAAAGGGGCTCGGTCCGCCGGTCCCATAGGTGTTCGTGGATCAGTTTCCCCGACAACAAGTAATATCTCTACTTGGTGCAAGGAAATTGGCTAGCATGAGGGGGAAAGGCAAGCTCAACATGTTGGATGATCCATGACAATATACTTTATTTCGGATATAAGAAAACATAACCCCTTACGTTGTCTTCCTTGTCCAACATCAACTCTTTAGCATGTCATATTTTAATGAGTGCTCACAATCATAAAAGATGTCCAAGATAGTATATTTATATGTAAAAACCTCTCTTTCTTTATCACTTCCTATTAATTGCAACGATGACCAAAACTATGTTTGCCAACTCTCAACAACTTTTATTCATCATACTCTTTATATGTGAAGTCATTGTTGGGGAATGTAGTAATTTCAAAAATTTCTCCTACACACACGCAAGATCATGGTGATGCATAGCAATGAGAGGGGGAGTGTATCTTCATACCCTTGAAGATCGCTAAGCGGAAGCGTTTATCAACGCGGTTGATGTAGTCGTACGTCTTCACGATCCGACCGATCCAAGTACCGAACGCACGGAACCTCCGAGTTCTGCACACGTTCAACTTGATGACGTCCTCGCCTTCTCGATCCAGCAAGACGGGCGAAGTAGTAGATGAGTTCCGGCAGCACGACGACGTGGTGACGGTGTTGGTGAAGTACAATCTCCGCAGGGATTCACCTAAGCACTATGAAAACTATGACGGAGGATAAACTAGAGGGGACGGGGTTGCCGGCACACGGCTTGGTGTTTCTTAATGTATCTTTGGTGCTAGCCCTGCCCCTCTATTTATATGTTGAGCCTTGGGGTCGAAACTTGGAGTAAAAGCCTCCACAAAGTCGGTTTCACCCGAAAGGCAAGAGTCCTTCTCGGACTCCAGGGCCAGACGCCAGGGTTCCCGGCGTCTGGACCCAGATGCCAAGGACCCTGGCGTCTGGCCCTTGGACTCTGCAAAACTTCCTTTTGCGCTTTCCAAAAACCTTGTGGGCTTTCCCCTTTGGCCCAAATAACGTGTTCTCGTACCCAAACATTTTGGGAAACATCCGGAACCCCTTCCGGTGAATTCCGAACCCTTCCGGAGATCAAACAACATTATCCATATATTAAACTTCATCTGCGGACCATTCCGGAGTTCCTCGTCATGTTCGTGACCTCATTCGGGACTCCGAACAACATTTAGTTACCAACATACATAACTCATATAATACTATATCATCAATGAACGTTAAGCGTGCGGACCCTACGGGTTCGAGAACTATGTAGACATGACCGAGACATCTCTCTGGCCAATAACCAATAGCGGAACCTGGATGCCCATATTGGCTCCTACATATTCTATGAAGATCTTTACCGGTCAAACCGCATAACAACATACATTGTTCCCTTTGTCATCAGTATGTTACTTGCCCGAGATTCGATCATCGATATCTCAATACCTAGTTCAATCTCATTACCGGCAAGTCTCTTTACTCGTTATGTAATGCATCATTCCATAACTAACTCATTAGCTACATTGCTTGCAAGGCTTATAGTGATGTGCATTACCGAGAGGGCCCAAAGATACCTCTCCGACAATCGGAGTGACAAATCCTAATCTCAAAATACGCCAACCCAACAAGTACCTTTGGACACACCTGTAGAGCACCTTTATAATCACCCAGTTATGTTGTGACGTTTGGTAGCACACAAAGTGTTCCTTCGATAAACGGGAGTTGCATAATCTCATAGTCATAGGAACATGTATAAGTCATGAAGAAAGCAACAACAACATACTAAACGATCAAGTGCTAAGCTAACGGAATGGGTCAAGTCAATCACATCATTCTCTCAATGATGTGATCCCGTTAATCAAATGACAACTCTTTTGTCCATGGCTAGGAAACATAACCATCTTTGATAAACGAGCTAGTCAAGTAGAGGCATACTAGTGGCACTCAGTTTGTCTATGTATTCACACATGTATCATGTTTCCGGTTAATACAATTCTAGCATGAATAATAAACATTTATAATGAAATAAGGAAATAAATAATAACTTTATTATTGCCTCTAGGGCATATTTCCTTCAGTCCCACTTGCACTAGAGTCAATAATCTAGATTACACAGTAATGGTTCTAACACCCATGGAGCCTTGGTGCCGATCATGTTTTGCTCGTGGAAGAGGCTTAGTCAACGGGTCTGCAACATTCAGATCCGTATGTATCTTGCAAATCTCTATGTCTCCCACCTGGACTTGGTCCCGGATGGAATTGAAGTGTCTCTTGATGTGCTTGGTCCTCGTGTGAAATCTGGATTCCTTTGCCAAAGCAATTGCACCAGTATTGTCATAGAAGATCTTCATTGGTCCCGATGCACGAGGTATGCCACCTAGATCGGAAATGAACTCCTTCATCCAAACTCCTTCATTTGCTGCTTCCAAAGAAGCTATGTACTCCGCTTCGCATGTAGACCCCGCTACGACGCTTTGTTTAGAACTGCACCAACTTACAACTGCACCGTTCAATATAAACACATATCCGGTTTGCGATTTAGAATCGTCCGGATCAGTGTCAAAGCTTGCATCGACGTAACCATTTACGACTAGCTCTTTGTCACCTCCATAAACGAGAAACATATCCTTAGTCCTTTTCAGGTATTTCAGGATGTTCTTGCCCGCTGTCCAGTGATCCACTCCTGGATTACTTTGGTACCTCCCTGCCAAACTTATTGCTAAGCATACGTCAGGTCTGGTACACAGCATTACATACATGATAGAGCCTATGGCTGAAGCATAGGGAACATCTTTCATTTTCTCTCTATCTTCTACTGTGGTCGGGCATTGAGTTTGACTCAACTTCACACCTTGTAATACAGGCAAGAATCCTTTCTTTGCCTGATCCATTTTGAACTTTTTCAAGGTATGTGCTTTGTGAAAGTCCAATTAAGCGTCTTGATCTATCTCTATAGATCTTGATGCCCAATATGTAAGAAGCTTCACCGAGGTCTTTCATTGAAAAACTTTTATTCAAGTATCCCTTTATGCTATCCAGAAATTCTATATCATTTCCAATTAACAATATGTCATCTACATATAATATCAGAAAATGCTACAGAGCTCCCACTCACTTTCTTGTAAATACATGCTTCTCCAAAAGTCTGTATAAAACCATATGCTTTGATTACACTATCAAAGCGCTTATTCCAACTCCGAGAGGCTTGCACCAGTCCATAAATGGATCACTGGAGCTTGCACACTTTGTTAGCATCTTTTGGATCAACAAGACCTTTTGGTTGCATCATATACAACTCTTCTTCCAGAAATCCATTCAGGAACGGAGTTTTGACATCCATTTGCCATATTTGATAATCATAAAATGCGGCAATTGCTAACATGATTTGGACAGACTTAAGCATCACTACAGGTGAGAAAGTCTCATCGTAGTCAACCCCTTGAACTTGTCGAAAACCTTTTGCAACAAGTCGAGCTTTGTAGACAGTTACATTACCATCAGTGTCAGTCTTCTTCTTGAAGATCCATTTATTCTCAATGGCTTACCGATCACCGGGCAAGTCAACCAAAGTCCATACTTTGTTCTCATACATGGATCCCATCTCAGATTTCATGGCCTCAAGCCATTTTGCGGAATCTGGGCTCATCACCGCTTCCTCATAGTTCACAGGTTCGTCATGGTCAAGTAACATGACCTCCAAAATAGGATTGCCGTACCACTCTGGTGCGGATTTTATTCTGGTTGACCTACGAGGTTCGGTAGTAACTTGATCTGAAGTTTCAGGATCAATATCATTGGCTTCCTCACTAATTGGTGTAGTTGTCATAGGAACTGATTTATGTGATGAACTATTTTCCAATAAGGGAGCATGTACAGTTACCTCATCAAGTTCTACTTTCCTCCACTCACTTCTTTTAAGAGAAACTCCTTCTCTAGAAAGGATCCATTCTTGGCAACGAATGTCTTGCCTTCGGATCTGTGATAGAAGGTGTACCCAGCAGTTTCCTTTGGGTATCCTATGAAGACACATTTCTCCGATTTGGGTTCGAGCTTATCAGGTTGAAGTTTTTTCACATAAGCATCGCAGCCCCAAACTTTAAGAAACGACAACTTTGGTTTCTTGCCAAACCATAGTTCATAAGGCGTCATCTCAACGGATTTTGATGGTGCCCTATTTAACGTGAATGCGCCCGTCTCTAAAGCATAACCCCAAAACGATAGCGGTAAATCAGTAAGAGACATCATAGATCGCACCATATCTAGTAAAGTGCGATTACGATGTTCGGACACACCATTACGTTGTGGTGTTTCGGGTGGCGTGAGTTGTGAAACTATTCCGCATTGTTTCAAATGTAAACCAAACTCGTAACTCAAATATTCTCCTCCACGATCAGATCATAGAAACTTTATTTTCTTGTTACGATGATTTTCAACTTCACTCTAAAATTCTTTGAACTTTTCAAATGTTTCAGACTTATGTTTCATTAAGTAGACATACCCATATCTGCTTAAATCATCTGTGAAGGTGAGAAAATAACGATACCCGCCGCAACAAATCTTTTGCTCGCTCCATAGTTCCGGAGAACGGTGTTTTAGTCATCTTGCCCATGAGGCATGGTTCGCAAGTACCAAGTGATTCATAATCAAGTGATTCCAAAAGTCCATCAGTATGGAGTTTCTTCATGCGCTTTACACCAATATGACCTAAACGGCAGTGCCACAAATAAGTTGCACTATCATTATTAACTCTGCATCTTTTAGTTTCAATATTATGAATATGTGTATCACTCCTATCGAGATTCATCAAAAATAGACCACTCTTCAAGGGTGCATGACCATAAAAGATATTACTCATATAAATAGAACAACCATTATTCTAAGATTTAAATGAAAAACCGTCTCGCATCAAACAAGATCCAGATATAATGTTCATGCTCAATGCTGGCACCAAATAACAATTATTCAGGTCTAAAACTAATCCCGAAGGTAGATGTAGAGGTAGCGTGCCGACGGTGATCACACCGACTTTGGAACCATTTCCCACGTGCATCATCACCTCGTCCTTAGCTAGTGTCCGCTTAATCTGTAGTCCCTGTTTTGAGTTGCAAATATTAGCAACAGAACCAATATCAAATACCCAGGTGCTACTGCGAGCTCTGGTAAGGTACACATCAATAACATGTATATCACATATACCTTTGTTCACCTTGCCATCCTTCTTATCTGCCAAATACTTGGGGAAGTTCCGCTTCCAGTGACCAGTCTGTTTGCAGTAGAAGCACTCAGTCTCAGGCTTAGGTCCAGACTTGGGTTTCTTCTCTTGAGCAGCAACTTGTTTGCTGTTCTTCTTGAAGTTCCCCTTCTTCTTCCCTTTACCCTTTTTCTTGAAACTAGTGGTCTTGTTGACCATCAACACTTGATGCTCCTTTTTGATTTCTACCTCCGCAGCCTTTAGCATTGGGAAGAGCTCGGGAATAGTCTTGTTCATCCCTTGCATATTATAGTTCATCACAAAGCTCTTGTAGCTTGGTGGTAGTGATTGGAGAATTCTGACAATGACGCAATCATCCGGAAGATTAACTCCCAGTTGAATCAAGTGATTGTTATACCCAGACATTCTGAGTATATGCTCACTGACAGAACTATTCTCCTCCATCTTGCAGCTGCAGAACTTATTGGAGACTTCATATCTCTCAATTCGGGCATTTGCTTGAAATATTAACTTCAACTCCTGGAACATCTCATATGCTCCATGACGTTCAAAACGTCGTTGAAGTCCCGGTTCTAAGCCGTAAAGCATGGCACACTGAACTATCGAGTAGTCATCAGCTTTGCTCTGCCAAACGTTCACAGCGTCCGCAGTTGCATCTGCAGCAGGCCTGGCACCCAGCAGTGCTTCCAGGACATAATTCTTCTGTACAGCAATGAGGATAATTCTCAAGTTACGGACTCAGTCCGTGTAATTGCTACCATCATCTTTCAACTTAGCTTTCTCAAGGAACGCATTAAAATTTAACGGAACAACAACACGAGCGATCTATCTACAATCAACACAGACATGCAAAATACTATCAGGTACTAAGTTCATGATAAATTCAAGTTCAATTAATCATATTACTTAAGAACTCCCACTTAGATAGACATCCCTCTAATCATCTAAGTGATCACGTGATCCAAATCAACTAAACCATAACCGATCATCACGTGAAATGGAGTAGTTTTCAATGGTGAACATCATTATGTTGATCATATCTACTATATGATTCACGCTCGACCTTTCGGTCTTAGTGTTCCGAGGCCATATCTGCATATGCTAGGCTCGTCAAGTTTAACCTGAGTATTCTGCGTGTGCAAAACTGGCTTGCACCTATTGTAGATGGACGTAGAGCTTATCACACCCGATCATCACGTGGTGTCTGGGCACGATGAACTTTGGCAACGGTGCATACTCAGGGAGAACACTTTTATCTTGAAATTTAGTGAGAGATCATCTTATAATGGTACCATCAATCAAAGCAAGATAAGATGCATAAAAGATAAAGATCACATGCAATCAATATAAGTGATATGATATGGCCATCATCATCTTGTGCTTGTGATCTCCATCTCCGAAGCACCGTCATGATCACCATCGTCACCGGCGCGACACCTTGATCTCCATCGTAGCATCGTTGTCGTTTCGCCACCTATTGCTTCTACGACTATCGCTACTGCTTAGTGATAAAGTAAAGCAATTACAGGGCGCTTGCATTTCATACAATAAAGCGACAACCATATGGCTCCTGCCAGTTGCCGATAACTTGGTTACAAAACTTGATCATCTCATACAATAAAATATAGAATCACGTCTTGACCATATCACATCACAACATGCCCTGCAAAAACAAGTTAGACGTCCTCTACTTTGTTGTTGCAAATTTTACGTGGCTGCTACGGGCTAAGCAAGAACCGTTCTTACCTATGCATCAAAACCACAATGATAGTTCGTCAAGTTAGTGCTGTTTTAACCTTCTCAAGGACCGGGCGTAGCCACACTCGGTTCAACTAAAGTTGGAGAAACTGGCACCCGCTAGCCACCTATGTGCAAAGCATGTCGGTAGAACCAGTCTCGCGTAAGCATACGCGTAATGTCGGTCCGGGCCGCTTCATCCAACAATACCGCCGTACCAAAGTATGACATGCTGGTAAGCAGTATGACTTGTATCGTCCACAACTCACTTGTGTTCTACTCGTGCATATAACATCTATGCATAAAACCTGGCTCGGATGCCACTGTTGGGGAACGTAGTAATTTCAAAAACTTCTCCTATGCACACGCAAGATCATGGTGATGCATAACAACAAGAGGGGGAGTGTATCTTCATACCCTTGAAGATCGCTAAGCGGAAGCGTTTATCAACGCGGTTGATGTAGTCGTACGTCTTCACGATCCGACCGATCCAAGTACCGAACGCACGGCACCTCCGAGTTCTGCACACGTTCAGCTCGATGACGTCCTCGCCTTCTCGATCCAGCAAGACGAGCGAAGTAGTAGATGAGTTCCGGCAGCACGACGGCATGGTGATGGTGTTGGTGAAGAACAATCTCCGCAGGGCTTCGCCTAAGGACTATGGAAACTATGACGGAGGATAAACTAGAGGGGACGGGGTTGCTGGCACACGGCTTGGTGTTTCTTGATGTATCTTTGGTGCTATCCCTGCCCCTCTATTTATATCTTGAGCATCGGGGTAGAAACTTGGAGTAAAAGCCTCCACAAAGTCGGTTTCACCCGAAAGGCAAGAGTCCTTCTCGGACTCCAGGGCCAGACGCCAGGGTTCCCGGCGTCTGGACCCAGACGCCAGGGACCCTGGCGTCTGGCCCCTGGACTCCGCAAAACTTCCTTTTGCGCTTTCCAAAAACCTAGTGGGCTTTCCCCTTTGGCCCAAATAACATGTTCTCGTACCCAAACATTTCGGGAAACATCCGGAACCCCTTCCGGTGAATTCCGGAACCCTTCCGAAGACCAAACAACATTATCCCATATATTAAACTTCATCTCCGGACCATTCCGGAGTTCCTAGTAATGTTCATGACCTCATTCGGGACTCCGAACAACATTCGGTTACCAACATACATAACTCATATAATACTATATCTTCAACGAACGTTAAGCGTGTGGACCCTACGGGTTCGAGAACTATGTAGACATGACCGAGACATCTCTCTGGTCAATAACCAATAGTGGAACCTGGATGCCCATATTGGCTCCTACATATTCTACGAAGATCTTTATCGGTCAAATCGCATAACAACATACGTTTTTCCCTTTGTCATCGGTATGTTACTTGCCCGAGATTCGATTGTCGGTATTTCAATACCTAGTTCAATCTCGTTACCGGCAAGTCTCTTTACTCGTTACGTAATGCATCATTCCGTAACTAACTCATTATCTACATTGCTTGCAAGGCTTATAGTGATGTGCATTACCGAGAGGAACCAGAGATACCTCTTCGACAATCGGAGTGACAAATCCTAATCTCGAAATACGCCAACCCAACAAGTACCTTTGGAGACACCTGTAGAACACCTTTATAATCACCCAGTTGTGTTGTGACATTTGGTAGCACACAAAGTGTTCCTCCGGTAAACGGGAGTTGCATAATCTTATAGTCATAGGAACATGTATAAGTCATGAAGAAAGCAACTGCAACATACTAAACGATCAAGTGCTAAGCTAACGGAATGGGTTAAGTCAATCACATCATTCTCTCAATGATGTGACCCCATTAATCAAATGGCAACTCTTTTCTCCATGGCTAGGAAACATAAGCATCTTTGATAAATGAGCTAGTCAAGTAGAGGCATACTAGTGACACTCAGTTTGCCTATGTATTCACACATGTATCATGTTTCCGGTTAATACAATTCTAGCATGAATAATAAAAATTTATCATGAAATAAGGAAATAAATAATAACTTTTTTATTGCCTCTAGGGCATATTTCCTTCAGTCATCACTTTTCATAAGATCAATATGATCTCTTTGTTTCTTTTTATACTTCTTTTTTTTATTCCCTCAAGATCATAGCAAAATAACAAAGCCCTTGACTCAACACTAATCTTTATTATATATAGCTCACGGACTCGATTACATAGAGGGATCATAAAGCAAAACTCAAAACTAAATCATACCAAAGCTTTATTCTACTAGATCAAGATATTTCTAAAAGGATCAAACTAAGTAAACTGGTAAAGATAGGAGTGTGATGGTGATACGATACCGGGGTACCTCCCCCAAGCTTGGCAGTTGCCAAGGGGAGTGCCCATACCCATGTGATTATGTCTCCTTCTTCGTGGATGATGATGATGATGGAGGCTTCTTCCTTAATTTGCGCTTGAGGATAGAATTTTGCTCCCTTAGATCATCAATCTCCTGCTCAAGGCTTAATATCCTTTTGCATAGTTCCTGTTTGTTCTCCTGCAAGAGACGAAAAGGGATAAACTCAATCTTAGGTTTCTTTGCTCTATCAGGGAGGCTTGACTTTTTAAACTCCACATGCATGTCCCCAGGTTGAGGTAATGAGGCTTCATCTTCATCTGAGCTCGTCTCCTCCTTCCCTTTAGGCTCGTAGTCTTCTTCTTCCTAAGTGGTCCAACCATAATGCTACAAGTCCCCGTAGACCTTAGGGTCTGCAAGGTAGTCAGCCACATAGCTTTCTCCCTCTGAATCCTGGGACGACATATTGCTCTAGTCTACGACAGAAACAGCTCAAAACAAAAACAAAGGATTTCATTGCGGTACGGTGGTCAAAACCTTCGGGAGATTATATAATGATTTTTACCGACAAAAAGAAGTATCGTGCAAGAAAACGGAGTCCGGAGAGCACACGAGGTGCCCACGATGCAGGGGGCACGCCCAGGGGGTAGGGCGCGCCCTCCACCCTCGTGGATGCCTCGTGTCCTTCCCGGACTACTTCTAATTTTCCTATTTTCTTAAATATTCCAAAATGTAGAAAAATTGTTGTTAGAACTGTTTTGGAGTCAGTTTACTTACCGTACCACATACCTATTGCTTTTCAGAGTCTGAAACATTCTGGAAAGTGTCCCTTATGTATTCCTGCAGGGTTACAGTTTCAACAACATTAGTTTCAACATTTATTGGATTACCTGAGATGTAATGTTTGATTCTTTGACCGTTCACCACCTTCGGATTTGTGCCTTCAAAGTTGTTGATTTTTATGGCACCGGAATGATAGACTTCCTCGATAACGTAAGGGACTTCCCATTTAGAGAGAAGTTTTCCTGCAAAAAATCTTAAACGAGAGTTGAAGAGCAACACATAATCACCTACATTAAACTCACGCTTTTGTATCCTTTTGTCATGCCATCTTTTAACTTTTTCTTTAAACAGTTTGGCATTCTCATAGGCTTGAGTTCTCCATTCATCAAGTGAGCTAATGTCAAATAACCTCTTCTCACTGGCAAGTTTGAAATCATAATTGAGCTCTTTAATAGCCCAATGTGCCTTATGTTCTAGTTCAAGAGGTAAGTGACATGCTTTTCCGTAAACCATTTTATATGGAGACATACCCATAGGATTTTTATATGCAGTTCTGTAAGCCCATAATGCATCATCAAGTTTCTTGGACCAATTTTTTCTAGATCTATTAACAGTCTTCTGCAAAATCAATTTAAGCTCTCTGTTACTCAATTCTACTTGGCCACTAGACTGTGGGTGATATGGATATGCAATTTTATGATTAACATCATACTTAGCAAGCATTTTACGAAAAGCACCATGAATAAAATGTGAACCACCATCAGTCATTAGGTATCTAGGTACTCCAAATCTCAGAAAAATAACTTCTTTAAGCATCTTAATAGAGGTGTTATGATCAGCACTACTAGTTGGAATAGCTTATACCCACTTAGTAATGTAATCAACAACAACTAAAATATGTGTATACCCATTAGAGGAAGGAAATGGTCCCATATAATCAAAGCCCCAAACATCAAATGGTTCAATAACAAGAGAATAGTTCATAGGCATTTCTTGACGTCTACTAATATTACCAATTCTTTGACATTCGTCACAAGACAAGACAAACTTACAGGCATCCTTGAAGAGAATAGGCCAATAAAAACCAGATTGCAATACCTTATGTGCAGTTCTATCTCCAGCGTGGTGTCCTCCATATGCCTCGGAGTGACACTTGCGTAGGATCTGTTCCTGTTCATGCTCAGGTACACAACGTCTAATAACACCATCTACTCCTTCTTTACAAAGGTGTGGGTCATCCAAGAAGTACTGTCTTAAATCATAGAAAAACCTTTTCTTTTGCTGGTATGTAAAACTGGGTGGTATGAATTTAGCAACAATGTAATTAGCATAATCAGCATACCATGGAGCAGTTCGAGAAGCATTTACGACAGCTAATTATTGATCAGGAAAGCTATCATCAATAGGTAGTGGGTCATCAAGAATATTCTCTAACCTAGACAAGTTGTCTGCAACGGGGTTCTCAGCTCCCTTTCTATCAATAATATGTATATCAAATTCTTGTAGCAAGAGAACCCATCTAATAAGTCTAGGTTTAGCATCTTTCTTTTCCATAGGATATTTAATAGCAGCATGATCAGTGTGAATAGTTACTTTAGAATCAACAATATAAGGTCTGAACTTATCACAAGAAAATACAACTGCTAGAAATTCTTTTTTGGTAGTAGCATAATTTCTCTGGGCACTGCCTAGAGTTTTACTAGCATATTGAATAACATTTAGTTTCTTATCAACCCTTTGTCCTAAAACAACACCTACAACATAATCACTAGCATCACACATAATTTCAAAGGGTAAATTCCAATCAGGTGGCTGAACAATAGTTGTAGAAATCAAAGCTTTCTTAAGTATTTCAAATGCTTCTACACAATCATCATCAAAGACAAAAGGAATATATTTTGGTAATAGATTTGTCAGAGGCCTAGAAATTTTAGAGAAGTCTTTAATGAACCTCCTATAAAAACCAACATGACCAAGGAAACTTCTTATACCTTTAATGTCCTTGGGACACGACATCTTTTCAATAGCATCAACTTTAGCTTTATCAACTTCAATAGCTTTTTCAGAAATTTTGTGCCCCAAGACAATGCCTTCATTAACCATAAAGTAGCACTTCTCCCAATTCAAGACAAGACTAGTGTCTTTGCATATATGCAAAACTCGATCAAGGTTGCTCAAGCAATCATCAAAATAAGATCCATAAACGGAGAAATCATCCATGAAAACTTCACAAATCTTTTCACAGAAGTCGGAGAATATAGCCATCATGCATCTTTGAAAGGTAGCAGGTGCATTACATAAACCAAAAGGCATACGTCTATGAGTAAAAGTACCGAAAGGACAAGTAAAAGTGGTCTTTTCTTGATCCTCTACTGACACGGGTATTTGAGAGAATCCAGAGTAACCGTCTAGAAAGCAGAAATGTGTATGTTTGGATAATCTTTCTAGCATTTGATCAATAAAAGGTAAAGGGTAATGATCCTTTTTAGTAGCTTTATTTAATTTGCAGAAATCAATTACCATCCTATAACCTGTAACAATTCTTTGTGTAATCAATTCATCTTTATCATTAGGAACGACAGTAATACCTCCCTTCTTAGGGACACAATGGACATGACTTACCCACTGACTATCAGCAACGGGATAAATTAAACCTGCCTCCAGGAGATTTAGTATTTCCTCTCTTACCACTTCTTTCATCTTAGGATTTAACCATCGTTGGTGATCAATAACTGGTTTGGCATCTTCCTCCAATTTTATTTTGTGTTGACATAGAGTGGGACTAATGCCCTTAAGATCATCAAGAGTATATCCAATAGCAGCACAGTGCTTCTTCAGAGTTTTCAATAATCTCTCCTCTTCCTGCTCTGAAAGGTTATCACTAATAATAACATGATATATTTTCTTTTCATCAAGATAATCATATTTAAGAGTATCGGGTAATGGTTTAAGCTCGAACACGGGATCACCCTTGGGTGGTGGAGGATCCCCTAGAATTTCAACTGGCAAGTTGTGTTTTAAAATAGGTACCTGTTTAAAGAATACTTCATCTATTTCCCTTCTTTCATTCATGAACATATCATTTTCATGGTCTAGCAAATATTGTTCTAAAGGATCATTAGGAGGCATGGCAATAGAAGCAACACCAATAATTTCATCCTTACTAGGCAATTCTTTATCATTGGGTTGTCTACGAAATTTAGCAAAATTAAACTCATGAGTCATATCATCCAAACCAATCATAAAAATATCTTTTTCGCAGTCTATCTTAGCATTAACAGTATTCAAGAAGGGTCTACCAAATATAGTAGGACAAAAGCTATCTTGTGGGGAACGAAGAACAAGAAAATTAGCAGGATATTTAACTTTCCCACACAAGACTTCAACATCTCTAACAATCCTAACTGGTGAAATAGTATCTCTATTAGCAAGCTTAATTGTGACATCTATTTCTTCTATCTCAGAAGGTGCAATATCATGCATAATTTCTGTATACAAGGAATGAGGTATTGTACTAGCACTAGCACCCATATCACATAAGCCATGATAACAATGATCTCCTATTTTAATAGAAATAACAGGCATGCCTACAACAGGTCTATGTTTATTCTTAGAATCGGGTCTAGCAATTCTAGCAGCTTCATCACAGAACTAAATAACATGCCCATCAATATTATCAGCCAAGAGATCTTTAACCATACACTACTAGGGAAAAGCCTAGCAGCAGCGCGGGTTCTAGGTATATCAGTAGCGCGGGGTCCGGCGCTACTAATAAGGCGCTACAGCTAACACGTAGCAGCGACGCGTGCGGCCCCGCGCTACTGCTATACAAGTGTAGCAGCAGCGTGCTACATGGATGCTCGCTACTGCTAATAGCTCTAGTGCGCTTTATCTATTTGCACTACTGCTACTGTCACGCTACGACTAACTTTTCTCCACTCGCTACTGCTAATTTCAGTAGTTTTTGAATTTTTTTCTGCATATTTGTTTTGTATTTGAACATGCTTTATACAAGAATCTTTAGCACATACAAATGTCATCATGACACACATACAAATGGCTGCAAGACCACAAACGTAATCATAGCATATACATACAAATAGTCACATCATAATCATCATCCAACACAAAGTGGTATCTCGTCATCATCTTGAAAATAGCGACACATGAAAGCCTCGAATACTTGCAACTACAACGCCATCCATCTAAACAATGGTATACGCGAGAAGAGCTATCACTATGAGTGAGAGCGGAACTATGCAATACATGAGGCGGCGGTTACGAGTCCTCTCTCGCGCTAGCGTGAACCTCAAGTAACTAGCTTCTCCTTGTTGTCTACTTTTGAAGCCTTTATGGCTGGCGCCCGAGACCCCACTCACTTGCGCTTGACACTCCTGCCACTCATTGTACACCCCCGGAACCTTCCCTTTGTACACGACATAGCACTGCCATCTCGCCATCAAGAAACTAGGTACCTGTTAGAGATGCATCTTCATGAAAAGGATGTACAATCATATGCAACAAAATATACTAGAGCAACACGAAAAAGAAAGGGTTAGCAACTAGATGCAACATACAGTACTCAAACTAATTAACTAGAGGTACGCAGGTCATCGTACGCAAACTAACAAAGTAGCGTTACGCAAGTTCGGCAGGGACCGTGGACATCACAAAGTTTCATCGCTAAAGAAAGTATACAAGTTCAACCGACACATATCATCATCATCGGCATCGTAAATCACTAGAAGTTCCATCCTTCCATATCATTGAGGATGGACCCTAGCTTCTTGAATGATGTGAGGTCTACACATTGCATGCCTATGCGAGTTCGGAAGTCAGCTCGCGATATAGGGCCATGGTGGAACATCCCCTTCTCATCGATGACTTCTTTCATGATGATCATCACAATGTCCCTTTGGATGGGAAAGGAGTCATCTCTAAGTTTATAACCCGCTTCTCCATGAGATTCTAGCCACTTGTGGATATGATCATCATTTCTGCTTGTCATGCGAAGCTTTTGGTGATTCGTGCTGAACTCAATCATGAGATGGACGATGTAGAATCCATCCTTCTTGCTTGGTTTTGGGACATGGATGCAGGAGAAGTTAGTTTTATGTGCGAAACCCATCTTCTTGTTCCTTTGTTTCCTGATCTGCATGTGGCCACCTCTAATGCTGAAGCCTTGGAGAGCATCATCTAGAATATTCATTATGTGGGTGTAGTCCTTTTTCTCGTAGTCTTCTTCGGAAGGGTCAAAATACACGGCGTGGGATACTCGCGGGTAAAGAACGATAAGGACGGCGCGCCCGTTGCTACAGGGAAAAGACACCTCAAATTATTCTCCATATGAGTGAGAAGGAATGATTGAAATGTATGAAATGGTTGTCCGGAACTGACTTACTTTGGATGATAAGGCAGGAGGACAATTTCCTGGTCCTTATTCTGTACCATGAAGTTTTGGAGGTACTCCCTAGCAGTTTCACGCTGAAAGTCACCGAGACTCAAGAAAGACTCGTGCATGTAGTACGGATCCGCCACATAGATTTGCGAGACTTCTTCTCTCTTCATGGCAGAGCTCATATGTAGCACAAAAAGGCGGATGATTGTAAAATCGAGCCGCCTTGTCAGAAACATCTCAAAGATATGGTCAAACCGCAGGAATAACACCTCCGCGGGCCGTGTGTCAATGTAGCACTTCCCCTCAGGCACACGAGCCGCGTATGGTCAAATCGAGGCTAGTAGGCTTTTCTTAGTCGACAACTATCGGTGTCAAAACCGGCGGATCTCGGGTAGGGGGTCCCGAACTGTGCGTCTAGGCGGATGGTAACAGGAGACAAGGGACACGATGTTCTTACCCAGGTTTGGGCCCTCTCGATGGAGGTAAAACCCTACCCCTGCTTGATTAATATTGATGATATGGGTAGTACAAGAGTTGATCTACCACGAGATCAGAGAGGCTAAACCCTAGAAGCTAGCCTATGGTATGATTGTTGTTCGTCCTATGGACTAAAACTCCTCGGTTTATATAGACACCGGAGAGGGCTAGGGTTACACAGAGTCGGTTACAATGGGAGGAGATCTTCATATCGAATCGCCAAGCTTGCCTTCCACGCCAAGGAAAGTCCTATCCAGACACGGGACGAAGTCTTCAATCTTGTATCTTCATAGTCCGGGAGTCCGACCAAAGGTCATAGTCCAGCCATCCGGACACCCCCTAATCCAGGACTCCCTCAGTAGCCCCTGAACCAGGCTTCAATGATGACGAGTCCGGCGTGCAAATTGTCTTCGACATTGCAAGGCGGGTTCCTCCTCCGAATACTTCATAGAAGATGTTGAACACAAGGATAGTGTCCGGCTCTGCAAAATAAGTTCCACATACCACCGTAGAGAGAATAATATCTGCACAAATCTAATCTGCTGACGTATTCTGCAGCATGACATCACGCCATGGTCAAGCCTTTATTTGAATCGTCTTACTGTTCCACCTCAGCGCGTTTAGCGAGGCAGTTTCCTTGGCACGTCTTGTCAAGGCAGAGATCATGTCCCCTTATTCCGGGATTCTCATCAATATGAGCGTGGGTAACCCAACCGTGCCTTTGGTATGACTTCCTAATTGATAGCGAGTCTCAAACGGTTACGGGGAGGGCTCTTGGTATTCAACCTCTTTATAAAGAGACCAAGGCTCGACTCCTTTCTTTTCAATTCAATCGAATCCGCCCCTCGCCTCGAGTTCCAACACCCAAAGCTCCAGTTTTAGGCGCCTCGTGGGGATGCCTTCCTCCGTTACGGAAGAAGACGTGCGAAAGCTGAGAGATGCCAAGTATCTAACCGGCGAAATCTCGCATAGGCTGCCTGCTCAAGGGCAGGCCATTCCCACCCCCCCAGCCCAGTGAGACCGTGGTGTTCACATGTCACTTCCTTTGGGGGCTAGGCTTCTCGATCGATCCCTTTGTGAGAGGGCTTATGTTTTATTACGGGCTAGAATTTCATGACTTAGCTCCGGAGTCCATCCTCCAAATCTCATCGTTCATTGTCGTGTGTGAGGCCTTCCTCCACATTACTCCTCACTTCGGATTGTGGCTTAAAACCTTCAAGGTAGAACCGAAGATGATCGAGGGGCAGCACGCTGAGTGCGGAGGAGCTATCATAAGCAAGATGGCCGACGCTCCATGGCCCGAGGGCTCTTTCCAAGAAGAGTTCGGCTTATGGCAACGGGACTGGTTTTACATCACGACCCCCAAGGGCACCACATGGGTGGCGCCACCTGCTTTTCGCTCGGGTCCCCCACCACGATTAGCGTCATGGGTCAATGAAGGGCTTATCTGGGGGCCATCCAAAGACGTGCCCTTGCTGCAGGGTCGCATTCGAGATCTCCTAGAAAGAGATATCGACTTGATCGTAGTGGTGCAAGTTATGCTAATTCGCCGCATGCTTCCCTGCAAACGTCGCCCTCTCCGCCTATGGGAATTTAATCCGGAGGGACCACGAGTCCTCCAACACTTTATGGGCACGACGCCCGTGGAGATGTACAAAGTGTTCTTCGGATCACAAGCAAGGTGTCTGGACTTGTCCGAGGACGCAGCTCTTAGCTGCAATCGCCCGGATGCCCAAGTAAGTAGCCCCGTATTTGGACACGCCATCTGTATTTTTATCATAAAATTTCCCTTAATAGAGCTATCCTTTGAACAAGAGTGGATAGCGAAAGCAAAGCTTATCAGGTGTCCAGCCCCCCTGCCTGAGACCACGCCGGATCCCGTGTTAACCAGGATGCCAGAGATCGCGCTTTCGGCAGAAGGTGAAGAGGGGAACCAAGGTGCTACCGCCTCCGCAAAGGAGGCTGTCAGGAAGGGAGGAATCGAGAATTCCCCCAACCAGGGAAAGAAAAGGACTGCCTCTGAAGACCCGGAGGGGATGGCCTCAAAACAGGGGAAGAAATCTTTGCCAAAGGATCTGGCGCCAGAGAATGCCCCGGCCGCATTGCGCCCCCAAGGGGATCAGCTCTCCACCGAGCTGTAAGTAAAGAGAGGGGTTCCAAAATGAGTGACATCCCTGTTTTATTTCTGAGGAAGATAACCGAAATATTACCTTGCAGTTCGGATCTCAACCCTTCTCAGCAGAGCTCATCTTAGGGGATCTTCGTCCGGAGATGATGGAGAGCGAAATGCCTCCCCTAGCTGCACCGTCTTACGAGGCAGGCGACCCTGAGGTGTCGTCTCGGAGGGTTTCTCCAAGTCCGGACCCTGAAAAAGATTGTCAGGCTAGTCCGGCACCCTCTGGTGCACGGTCGGAGGGGCTGAAGGATCTGCTTGGGCGAGCGTCTATCTCAGAAGAACACCGTATGTTGATGAACATGGTGATTGGAAGGATTTCATCCGCGGAGAGCGGATTGTACGAGGCCGCCAGGAGTTTACTGACAAGCTTTGAGGTACGTGAAAAGGTGTACCTTTTTGTAGAGCCGTATATATAAAATGCGCCCTGTATAAGTAGTAGCCCCTGAGACTCTGTGTGTTGTCAAAAGTGACGGCGCACAGAGGATCATAACTCTAGGTATAATATGTCACCTTTTCTATGAAGGTGGCGAGGCGTTCGGTGGCTAGCTAGACTGATGAATCTGCCGAGCTAAAGCGGCAACTTGACGTAGCAGATGCCGACATCGTGCTTGTAAATAAGCGGCTAGACGAGGCACAATGTATGTTCCAAAGACATCTGATAAGAGGAGCTTGATGCTCGTGCCTTATAAGATATGTGCTTAATGTAGATGGTGCTGCTGCCGTGGAGAACCTTCGGGCGGAACTTGCCCGAGCCAAGGAGCAAGCAAGGAAAAGTGATGCGGCTGCCGTTAAAGCGGCTGAATAGCTAAAAGCCGAACAGGCTGCTCACTGCCAGAGCAAGAAAGTAATAGCCGAGATGGCTATAAAATTGAAGGATGCTGCCGACCGCTGTAAATTTCTTGAACAAGAAGATAGGACGTCTCAGAAGGACCTTGAAAAGATCACTGCCGAGGCCAAGGATACTCGCTCTGCAATGAGGGCTATGAAGGAGGAGCTACGTCAGGCCGGAGATATCACGACTGGAAAGCCCTATATGCTACGGATGAAGTTCGGGGATCCTAAGTATGCTCCGTTAGACCGACAGTGGAGTGCAGAGAACACTTATCTGGATTTGGCAGCGAGTGCCGCAGACGCGACCGAACACTTCCGGGGTCGAGGTGACCATGAATTGGAAGAACTTTTTTGGTCGCAGTTCCACAATCCAGAACGCCCACTTTCGGTATACGCCCATTTGGCCGCCTGGGCGGAGCTGAACAGGTTATCCGGACTCGCCATGAGGTATGTTGCGAGTCGTCTGTGGCCGGAAGAGCCAAAGCCGAAGAGTTATTTTAGCTTGGTGCAGCAGTTCCTTGGTTCGGTGCCGCATGTTGATGCAATGAAGAGGTTGGCGTGTATAGAGGGTGCACAGATGGCTCTTGCCCGTGTCAAAACATACTGGGCGGATATGAAGGCCAGTGTTGTTGCATCCCGGGATTCGGACGAAAGCCGAGTACCTGCCAAGCACTACTTTGAGGAAGTTCTTCAGGGTGCTCGTTTAATAGAGGCGCAGTGCTCGAAGGATGTTGTGTTCGAATAGCATGTGCTATTGTAAAACAAATATTTTGATAGAATACAAAAGCTTTTTATACTTGTGCTTGCAAGAATTATAATGCCTCCTGTGCGGCCGTTAATGTATATGTGTACATAACCTGAAAGATGGCAGTCGTTGGCTTCAACCCCCACGCATATAATGCGGGGGTGTTCGCAAAAAGGCGCCTTTTCACACTTAATCCAACATCTTGGTCCTATAAAGAAGGTGGTAGCGCAGCGAACTAGGCAACCGAACTATAATGCTTTATCACTTTCACTTAGCCATAGGAGTTTGATAGTGGGGCTACTGAATAGCCCCTAGGGGCACCTCGCTCGCTCGAATTCGGGGCGCGTGTGTGCCTGACCGGGAAGCGGCCCTTTGTTAATGCGGAGGAATCCTAAAGATTCTGAAAGTCATCGAGTGGTTGACCAGTCTCTCGCTATATCATGATAGTCAGTTTTCGGCTTTCTCTACTGAGGTGCTCGCCTGGCCGAACTGGGGCACAATCGCAGTAGTTCTCCTGGTGCCGCCTTAGCCGATAGAGCGGAATGTAAGGCAGCAAAACACAGGAGCCGGGCAAACCCAACATTTGACCAAAGACATGATTCGGAGCTGATGCATATAAGGCCAAACTCGCGACGCCGAACACTCCCTAAGGTATTCGGTCTTTATGAAAATGGGCCGAACAAAAGCCCTTGGTAAGAAGCCCCTGGTGCCCAGGAACACACAAAATTCTGGCGTGGCCACATGCCAAGACGCCAGCCTCCTCCTCGGTTATAGCGAAAATCGGGGGATGTTGTCAACAAGAGACAGTAAAAAAGGTTTACGCAGGGTCTTAATCTGAAAAGAATCCTTAAAACGGGTCCCTACTGCACGTCTGCGCCTGTGTCTCCGTTGTGCCGTGTCCTGGATGGGCGTAGCACGGTGTTCGTCTGCGAAAGAGAGGAAGTTAGTGAAAAATAATTGTGCGAGAAATCTATATTAAAATAAACAAAATATAATACAGAGGCATGAGTAAAATTGAGCCGTATTGTCTCCTAGTGTAAACACGCGGAGCCCCTTGTACAGGGTTATGCGGCTATTAAGCCTTTGTATGTTTACGCCGGACTCGTCGAGCCGTGTCCGGGGTAGTAAAGCTGGATTAGTGTGTGGCTGTCAAGGCAGCCGCACCATTATCCGTACTTCGGGGATCACTTGATATTTCCCTTTAATGAGATGATGCCTCATGGACCGGGCATTTTGAGTGTAAGGGATGCATAATGCGGTATTGCGTTAAAGCGGGCGAAAGCTTCACGTCCCAGTAGCGCTTTATAGCGACTTATGAATGGGGCGATGTGGAAGGTTAGCTTTTCGCTTCGGAAGTTGTCGGGTGAGCCGAACATGACTTCTAACGACAGGGAACCCATACTCAGGGTATCTGGGCCCGGCATGACTCCTTGAAAGGAAGTGTTGCCATGGAGAATTATTGCTGGGTTTACCCCCAGTTTGCGGATTGTGTCCTGATATAACAGGTTTAGGTCACTGCCGCCGTCCATTAGGACTTGTGTAAATTGGAGTCCATCAATAATCGGATTCAAGACCAAGGCAGTCCAGCCTGCATTCCGGATACCTCTGGAGTAGTCCTGATGATCGAAGGTGATTGGCTGTAACAACCAGTGGTGGGGCTCCTCCGGGGCAGGCCGTATGGCGCGTATCTTCGTAGGCGCCATTCTGTTTTTCCCTTTTGTCACCTGAATTGAATTTACTGTTTTGACTTCTTGTGGGAACTTCTTTTGTTCTCCAGTGTTCTGCTTGTGGGGTGCGTTGTCATCCTCGCTTGGTGTGTCGAGCCCCTTGTGTTCGGCGTTGAGTTTGCCGGACTGCTTGAAGACCCAACAATCTCTGTGGGTGTGGTTTGCAGGTCTCCCTGGAGTACTGTCGATTTGACATATTTTGTCCAAGATTTTGTTGAGGTTAGATAGCTCGTCCCTGTCATCTTTGGGGGGCGGCCTTTTCTGATTTTGCCGAGAGCTTTTGAATCCGGCGTTGACTGTCGTGCTCATCGGGCTGTTATCCTTGATCCGGCGCAGTTCTTTGTTACGGCGCGGTTTCCCGTTTCCATCTCTGAGTTCGGATGTACTTGGGTCTCTGGTGCTTCTTCTTGCCAACCCAGCTATCCTCTCCTGCGCAAAAGCGGGTCATGAGGCTTGTTAATGCGGCCATTGTTCTTGGCTTTTCTTGGCCGAGGTGTCTGGCGAGCCATTCGTCACGGACACTATGTTTGGAAGCTGCTAGGGCTTCGACGTCCGGACAGTCGACTATCTGATTATTTTTAGTAAGAAATCTGTTCCAGAGTTTCCGGGCTGACTCTCCGGGTTGTTGAGTTATATGACTCAGATCGTCTGCATCTGGAGGTTAGACATAGGTACCTTGAAAATTTGCCCGGAAAGCATCCTCGAGCTCTTCCCAACTTCCTATGGTGTTTTCGGGAAGGCTTTTAAGCCAATGCCGGGCTGACCCTTTGAGCTTAAGGGGTAAGTATTTTATGGCATGAAGGTCATCTCCTCTGGCCATGTGTATGTGGAGGATATAATCCTCGATCCAGACTCCAGGGTCTGTTGTTCCGTCGTATGCTTCTATGTTTACGGGCTTGAATCCCGCTGGAAATTCATGATCCAGTACCTCATCGGTGAAACATAGGGGATGTGCGGCCCTCTGTATGTAGGTGTGCCGTGATGTTCGGATATTTTTTGCATTGCAATGCTCACTGGAGCTTGCTTTCTTGGCCCGTAGATGGATCAGGTTGGACCGGTTTTTTGATGCGAATCCTTGGGCGGATCGCGTGCCGTATTGAGTGCGGCGCCTTTGTTGCTTGAGGTCGATCGTGGGGTCATCTATCCGACCTGGTGGCTTCCTTGTTTTTTGACTGTGGGGGCTCTAAGGCCTCTTCATCAAATTCCGGTAGTAATTTCCGCTTCGGATAGCTCTTTGTGGGATGACTGTTGCCGTGCTTGTGTGCGGTATTGAGTACTTTGCCCCATCTGATTTTGAGTGCATCTTCCGCTGTTTTGAGCTTCCGCTTCTGCTTTTTCAGGCAACACGCAGTGGCGACGAGCCTTTGGTGGAGGTTCTTCTGTTCCAGTGACTTATCCGGCGTGAGGTCTTCCGGACTATCATTTTTGCCGGGGACGGATTGTTTGGTTTGTCCGCCCTGTTTGAACTGTTGCTCGATGGCATGTTTGTCTTCCGTTGATTCGCCCTGCTCTATGGCTGGGTCTCTGTCAAGGTGGGGCTTGGCGCGGCTCTTACGCCTCCGTTTTGATTGCTTTTCGATGGAACGATCCCTAGTTGCGCCCTTTTGATCCTCGTCGTTGCTTCTTTTAGGTGTGTCCACCATGCATACATCGTGTGATGAGGTGATTGTCGGGTGCTCTATAGGCGCTGGTTCTTGGTCGTCTCCTTCATCGGCGTCCATACCATCGATGTCTTCGGAGTCGAAGTCGAGCATGTCGGTTAGATCGTCGACAGTGGCTACGAAGTGGGTGGTGGGTGGGCTTAGAATTTCTTCGTCGTCCGCATCCCAACCTCGCTGACAGTAGTCTGGCTAGGGCTCTCCTGACAAAGAGAGAGACTTTAGTGAATTCAGGATGTCGCCAAAGGGCGAGTGCTGAAATACGTCCGCGGCGGTGAACTCCATGATCGGAGCCCAATTGGGTTCGATCGGAAGGGGTGTGGAAGATCCGGATTCTGGGACGGAGTCCGGCACCTTGGAGTCACATGCCTCACAAAGGACTAGGCTGGTATTCGGCTCGATCGCCGTAGGGATTGCGGCTTCCAGGGCGGCGTCCATCCGTCCGTCCCCGATTGGCGCGGTCGGCTCCGAGCTAAGGGTCGGAGCGGACACCTGAGCGGCGCTCTGAGCGCTGTCCGGCGGCAGAGCCAGATCGTTCCTGTCGTGACAGTGCGGCGCGCTCGGCCGTGGCTTGAATCCGTCGAAGATCAAGTCCCCGCGGATGTCGGCCGTGTAGTTTAAGCTTCCAAATCTGACCTGATGGCCAGGGGCGTAGCTTTTGATCTGCTCCAAATGGCCAAGCAAATTGGCCCGCAGTGCGAAGCCACCGAATACGAAGATCTGTCCGGGGAGAAAAGGCTCACCCTGGACCGCGTCGTGGTTGATGATCGAAGAAGCCATCGGGCCTAAAGGTGACGACACAGAGGAACTCCCAATGAAAGCACCAATGTCGGTGTCCAAACCGGCGGATCTCGGGTAGGGGGTCCTGAACTGTGCGTCTAGGCGGATGGTAACAGGAGACAAGGGACACGATGTTTTTACCCAGGTTCGGGCCCTCTCGATGGAGGTAAAACCCTACTCCTGCTTGATTAATATTGATGATATGGGTAGTACAGGAGTTGATCTACCACAAGATCAGAGAGGCTAAACCCTAGAAGCTAGCCTATGGTATGATTGTTGTTTGTCCTATGGACTAAAACTCCCCGGTTTATATAGACACCAGAGAGGGCTAGGGTTACACAGAGTCGGTTACAATGGGTGGAGATCTTCATATCAAATCGCCAAGCTTGCCTTCCACGCCAAGGAAAGTCCTATCCGGACACGGGACGAAGTCTTCAATCTTGTATCTTCATAGTCCGGGAGTCCGGCCAAAGGTCATAGTTCGGCCATCCGGACACCCCCTAATCCAGGACTCCCTCAACAGCAAATGGTCGGGAAGTATCCTGAGATCCCCTGATAGTGCCTCCAGCAGTTTCGGCGGTAGCATCGGCTCGCCTGTGAGATTGAACATGGCCGCACCTTTCACGGGTACACGCTCTTCAGAATCCATCGTCTGGCTGCTAAGTGCTCTGGCTTGTTTGCAGACAGCTATCTTCCCCGGTCTCTTCCTCTCCTTTTTCTTGGGCACACCTTCTAGACACTTCGTTAACCCCTGCCCCAGTGTTGTCGGGCTAAGCACTGTATGACCCCCGGCTAGTTGAGCTGTGTTGAGGTAGTATCTTCAGGCGTGTTCTATGAGGATTTCATGAAGAGAGACTTCTTGCAATCCCTGCTACGACCTTCCTGCCCGGACATATCATCCATATCCTCATTAACATGCTGATAGCCCGATTCGTCATATGGTTGACTCATCATATCTATGTCACAGTCATACACGTTTGTATTGAGGAAAGCCATTGGGTCGACCTCCATCTCATCATCATCGATTCTCTGTTCTACAGGACCTATTACATCAGCCAGTACTATTGCACCCCCTTCATCACGTCGTCCGCCGCTCTCACACGACACTATAGGAGCTGGTAATTGCGTAGTTGGGGTGGTGGTCTCCGCACATGCTTGTTGATGTGTGGTTATTGGTGTGCTCTCGGCCTGCTCCAGATGAAGAAGATTCTTTGGCCATAGAAGCACCCAACCCTTGCAGCTTCCAATCTGCGGCGGGGTCTCGTCGTCCTCTCCCACATGCCGTACTGGAGGAGGCAAATCCTCGTGCCCTGATTTCACACTGGACAAGTTAACCCTGAAGTGCCCAGCAGGGATCGGCTGGTTGTGGAACGTGGGTTGCAATGGGTTCACTATCACCCCCTTTCCCACGTCCACCTTCTGGCCTTTGATCAAGTAGAGTATGGTGCACGGGGTTTCGTCGGCCTGCAAACACATGTCTGTGGCGTAAAACATCCAAAAGGCAACGAAAATGAAATATTCTATATGTATATGTTGGTGGGACATGTAATTACCGTGAGGGCGTTGAGCTCAGCCAAAGACGAAGGCCCACCTAGCACGCCGGAGATTGAGGACGGGCTACTATGAGCGGGAGCGGGTGTGAGAGGCGGCCCGGTTGCGTGAGAAAGTGATGGTGCGGTGGTGTTGTTGTTCACGGAGTTGCTCGCGCCGAAACTGGGCAACGGGAAATCATGTACCATCTTGTCTGGATTTTCCTTCGTCCAGTTGATGATAGCTGGAACCAAGTTAGTAGCAAAATCATTTCTGCAGGCAGTTACAGCTGCATTGGCTGCCTGCTGTAGCAACTCATTTTTCTCCTCGGCTGTTTTTTTCACGTCCTCAGCTGCTTTTTTCTCGACTGCAAGCTTCACCTTCTCGTCGATGTCCGCCTGACTAAACTTCTTTTTCTGCTTCTTGGCCTCCGGGCCCTCGTTGTAAAACACCTTCCACGTGGCGCCGTCTCCAGCGCCGTGCACACGACCATATTGCGGCCGCTGGTCCAAAGGGAGTCCCTTAAGTTCGTTCAAGGCCCGGTTGAGAGGAGTGTCCCACTTGGGCCTCATCGGAGAAGTAGGGCTTTCGACTGCAAGCTGGTGTTGCTTCTCCTGCAGAAGGAGCATGAACCTTTAGGAATGTGTAGTCAACTAGATATGGAGCTAAATGTAAGGTGGTAAAAGAATAATTACCAGTAGTCTAATCAATTTCCTCGTGATCTGGTCCATGTAAAAAACCTTTTTTTCCTTGTCCCACTTGTAGCGGGCCCTGATGAAGTCACGCTCCAAGGGCTTGGTGAACTTCATGAAGGGGTCTGGGATACCCGCGGCTTCATGTTCCGCGTCCTCGTTATCCCATATGGGCCTTTTACCGAGGTAGCCACGGCTTCCGAGGCGATGCTTCCCCGTGTTCCTTTGTTGAAGGCTCTTGAATTTCGCAGCCTTAGCCTTGGCTACCTCGGTAGCGCAAGTGTCCTTGAACTTTTCGAACTCCTCTTTCGTAAGTGTCGGATTTTCCTCCCGAATCTTGGACAGGGGTTCCTCAGCCTCAATAGCTCGTTTCACCCTCCCTTTCGAGGAGGCCAAATCATTGCTGAACATGCCCATGGCGTGATTGTTAATCTTTTTCATCTTCGGGTCATCCCACGGTTGTTCTATGTTATCATCCCGGTCGGGGAACTTGAATCTCTTGTGCAACTTCGTTAAGAGCAACTGCGTCAACTATTCTTTACTCCTTAAGTAATCATCATTGATGCTCGCGCATTCCCGTAGGATGCATCCTACTTGGTTCCCATAGCATTTGCGAGGTTCTTCTGGCTCTAACGGCTCAAACTTGCCAAGTGTCATCTTTGTGATCACTAGTCGTCCAATCCCTAGTTTGTTAGGTTTTCGTATCCTCTGCTTCTTATGCTTCTTCTTTTCGGTAGCGGCATCGGCGCCGGTACCTTCCCCGCCGGTATCTTCACCGCAGGTACCTTCCCCGCCGGTCTCGGCGCCGCCGGTGTCGATGTCGGTGTCAGTACCATCATCGAGGCCGACCTGCAAACCTTGCTTAGCAGTCAAATAGTCGAGGTACTCTTGTTCACCCTCATAATCCATCTCGTCTGCATCTTGGTCAGAAGGCCCAGTTTCTTCGTTGTTCGACATGTTTCCTATGATTAAGTCTCCTCGTTTAATTCTAAAAGTATGAAAACAAATGAGAAATGACATAAAAAAGAAATCTATGTGCCAGCACTCGATATGCCTACTATGTAGCACAAATCATTCCAAAGTTCACGTAAAATTTCAGCATGACCTTTGCTAAAAAATGGACATATCGAGCGCCTGAAATTCACCGGAATGGATATGAATCAACATTCCGGCGTCATAGGCCACTCGGATCATTTACCAAAAATGAACCAAAACATCACATGTCCAAATGACATGTCCAAATTCCAAACATGAAATGTCCAAAACATGACATATCCACATATCACATGTCCAGTTGAAATTTGCATATAAATTCAGCCTACCTAAATTCAGCCTACCTAAATTTGCTTTAACAAGGGATGTTGATTTGGACAATTGCTTAAATGCTGCCTTTTCTTTTAACTACAATTGCTTAACCCTAAATTTCTGTCCTATTTTAAAACCTAGGTAAATTCATAACTAAATAGATAACCTAATTAACCTACTGCCCTAACTAAAACCTAAGTAAATTAACTGAAGAACCCTAGCTAGCAGAGAGAGAGAGGGGGGGGGTTTACAGAGGGTGCAGGGGCGAGGAGGCAGGCCCGACGATAGCTGAGATTGGGAGGAGAGGAAGCAGAGCAGGGAGGCGTGGCGCGTCGGGGTCGGGGGCGAGCGCCGGGGCGCGGCGGTGCGACGGGGGAAGAGAGAGTGGGGATTTGGGGGGAAAAGAGGCGGGATGAAGCAGAGAGAGTGAGGATTTTTAGTTAATTGGATGTAGTAGTAACGCATTTTGACCAAACACGCTACTACTAGTTTTGACCAAATGTTTTGACCAAATGCAGCGATAGCGGTATTATACAGAAACCGATACTGCTACCTTGACTACCTGTAGCTCTTTTTCAGTAAACCGCTACTACTATAACAAGTTTTCCTTTTTCTTTTCCTTTATTTTCTCTCACTTTTCCTTTTTTTCCGAGAGCAGTGAACGAAGGGAAGGCGATATATATTGCATCATTTGACGGTTAAATATGTATACAAAATAGGAACATATATATTACATCATTGGACCCATGCATAATAATGGCTAAGTGTGTATACAAAATAGGAACATATATATATATATATATATGTATATATATTACATCATTTGACTGATAACATACGGTCCCTCAGCGTTGACATTTTCTTTTTTGAGTCAGCTTCTTTCCCTTCTTGTTCGTTGAAGAATAATTGAGCCCCTCATTGTGACTTTGCCTTTTCCATGGAGTATGATTTTTCTTAGGTAATGTAGTATTGATTCTTCTTTTGATGTATACTTCATCATCATCGTCATCTTCCCTCATAGGGTTGTCATACTGATGATAGTCTTCCTCGTTGGCGACTCCATCCATTCCAATGATGTTCCTTTTGCCTCTCCTCACGACAACACGGCTGGGATTGCGCAGGTCGGTTATGAAGAAGCATTGTGTCACGTGCTTAGCATGTACCCATGGCTGGTTTTTTGCGATAGCGTTCACAGTAGCGTTCTTGGCGTCGGGTATAGTCATGGTAGTGAAAATCCGGTTTTCTCTTTCGACATTCTTAGCCCATCTGACACGAAACATCATCGTGTTGTGCAGTCCAGAGTAGTCTAGCTCCCAGATCTCCTCGACCCTTCCATAAAATCGTTTAGTTACACCATTGTTGCTGCCGGTCATGCATTCCATCGTCACCCCTGAGTTCTGAAAATCACTGTCCATATCTTTGGCCTTCATGTAGAACGTGTATCCGTTGATATCATATGCCTGATAGGTTACGAGGTTGGGCGAGGGGCCATGTGCTAAGGCGTATATGAGCAATCCGTCCTTAGAGCCCTCATCCAGGGGATTAGCAATAATATGCTCTTTGAACCAATGCAGGAAAGTGGAGTTGTGCTCTCTAGTAACTTCGACGTCTGTCCTTCATACCCCCTGGTCAAGATACTTCTTTGCGATAATTTCTTTGTGCATTTCCACGAAAGGATCTACCTCGTCTAGGTGTTGTAGCAGGAATGATGGCCCCAGGTCTATTATGTCATCCACAATATGGACACACAGATGCACCATAACGTCGAAGAACGCGGGCACGACGTACATCTCAAGCTCATTCAATAGCACAACGATCTCTTCCTGTAGCCTTCGGAGCTGCTTCACACTGATCGACTTTCGAGAGATGACGTTGAAAAATTTGCAGAGACCAATAAGCGTGTCACGGACGTGCTTGTCCATTATCCCTCTAAGGGCAACAGTTAGTATCTGTGTCATCATCACATGAAAGTCATGGGACTTCATCCCGCTGAACCTTTTCTTGTTCGTGTCTAGATATCTTCTTATCTTGCCACAGTAACCAGAACTAACTTTGACTCCGGTAAGGCACTTGAAGAATTGATCGATCTCGGCCTGACTTAAGGTGAAGCTAGAAGGGGGGCAATAATCCTCTTTCTTTATTTTCCTGCCCTTCTTCTCCCGTGCCTCTGTCTCTGTCTCTGTCTCTGTCTCGTCTAACATTTAATGGGGCGGCAAGTGCAGATCTTCCCTGATTTTCAAATCTTGCAAGTCTTTTCTTGCCTTCGGCCCATCCTTGGTCTTATCCGGCATGTTCATCAGTGTTGTGAGCAAGCTCTCAAGGACATTCTTAGAGATATGCATTTGATCAAGGCAATGAGGTGTATCGAGTTTGTGCCAGTACTCCAAGTCCCAGAACATATACCTCGTCTTCCATACCTTCAACAGCGGCTCCAACGCCTTTCTCATTGTCTTTCCCCCCGCGGGGCACTCCTTCCAGTTTTTCAACAGCTCATCGATTTCGGCACCGCTCCGCTTACGTGGAGGTCCTCAATGCTCAGTGTGACCATTGAATAGATCTCCACGGTTTCTCCACGAGTCGTCCTGTTCGAGCCATCTTCGATGTCCCATGTACACGATTTTCCCAGACCCGACATCTTTCCTTGACGTTAGCTGCTGAGACGTCGTATCATCCATGAACCGCGTGCATCCGCAATATCCATGGCACACCTGGTCTGCGACATATCCGTAACCGAGATAGTCGTGCACCATCGTGATCAGCACGGCTCTCATGTAGAAATACTCGCCTTTGCTGGCGTCCCATGTCTTGGCCGGTGTTTTCCATAACGTGTCTAACTCCTCTTGAAGTAGTTCCAGATACAAATTAATATTATTTCCTGGTTGTTTCGGCCCTTGAATAAGCATGCTCATGTGAATGTACTTCGACTTCATGCACAACCAAGGGGGATGTTGTACATCCATACAAACACGGGCCATGTGCTATGGTTGGTGTTCTGGTTGCCAAACGGATTCATGCCATTGGTACACGCACTGAGCACGATGTTCCTTGCATCACATTCGAAATACCGATAGAAGCTGTTCAACGCTCTCCACTGGCTTCCATCCTTGACGTGTCTCAGCTCCAGATCATCTCCATCGTCGAGCTTCTTCCTCTCCGCATGCCAGCGCATTAGCTTTGCTTACTTGGGATCTACAAAATACCGCTGGAGATGGGGAGTGATCGGTAAGTACCATACAACTTTCTGGGGACATTTCTTCCCGGCCTTCTTGTATCGAGAAGCATTGCACACCGGACAACTTGTTTTTTTCCGCGTGCTCCTTCCGATAAATTGATGCATGCATGGTATCTAAGGTGTGGAAGATCAAGAGGGCACACGATCTTCTTGGCCTCATCAACACTAGTAGGACATAGATTCCCCGGGGGAAGAACATCCTTTAGGTACTTGAGATGCTCATCGAGGCTAGTGTCGGTCCATTTGTTTTTAGCCTTCATCTTCAGGAGTTGGAGCATGAAACTCAAGCGGGTCACCTCAGGATTGCAACCATCATACAATGGAGTGTTCGAGTCTACCACCAGCTGCTCTAGCTTAGCCTCCTCTCTAGAAGCAGCTCCCTCAGTACTCGTCTCCTTGCGAAGCAATGCTTGAACATGAGGGTCCCGCACGATTGAACTTAGTACCGACGAACTCTGCTGCGTGGAGTCCACGTTGTTCTCTCCTCCGCCATGTCCGGCCCGTTCTCCTTCGCCATGTCCGGCCTCTTCCCCGCCGCCATTATCGATCATCTCTTCATCTTGCCCCGTGTCATCATTGCCTGCCCCGTCGACAACATCGTCATCCTCATCTTCAATTATCCACTGAGTATAGCCATCCATGAAACCAGTCATGAGCAGGTGCACTTCGACACGACCATCGTCATGGGGGTCGAGCCAAACTATTCCATTGCATTTTTTACACGGACATAAAACCTCTGTTCGGTTATTTTCTTTCATGTCCTGCATCGCCGACCGCAACCACCTGTCCACCATTGTTCCACTGACCATCGTGAACGTCTGCACGGTAATAATTAACAAATTGATTATAAAAATGTGTGCATGCATCAAAGTCATACAAAAATTTGGCATGACCTTCCCTAAAAATAGGACATATATAGATCTAGAGTTTGCCCGGAATTCGCCGAAACGGAAATAAATCGACATTTCAGCAAAACATAGGCAACTCAAAAGCACAATTTGGTGTCAACTCATGCCACACACACAATTTCCATCATATCTCCCAATTATCATATCACACACACATAAACATATTTCCATTTTGCAAAAGCATGAAATTTTAATCACCTCTATCTCGAGATGGAACACACGATGGAGATGATGATGTAGGGAGGTTAAAAGTGCACAAAGCTCTTCTTGACAAAGATAGATCTAGTTAGGGGCAAATAGGTCACTTAACTAAATGCTACATCTACCTAGCTAGCTAATTTGGGAGGAGACAACTTCAACTAGTGGAGGGGGAAGGAAAAAGAGAAAGGAGATGCATTAGTGGAGGTGGTGTAGTTAGCTAGGAGTAATTAAGAGAGAGAAAAGTAGGTAGAAGAGGGAGAGTAATGGGGGAGAAGTATTGAGGAAGAAGAAGAGTGAGAGAGGGAGGATGGGAGAGGTAGGGGAAAGGGAAGAGAGGAGATGGGGGAGGGGAGGACGGGTGGGGAAAGGTGGTGGGTTGGTGCGGCTTAGCAGTAGCACGGGAGGCAAAACGCGCAGCTTTTAAGAAAGTAGCAACAGCACGCTTTCCACGCGTGCGGTACTACTAATCGGGACTAACAGTGTGCCCAACTTGAAAATTAGTAGCAGCGACCTCAGAAAAAGCGCGCTACAACTACAGCTTTAGCAGTAGCGCCTGTCGTGTCAATGCGCTGCTGCTAAATGTAGGTGGGTGGACACTGTCGGTCGATATCTGTAGCAGCGCGGGTTGTTCCGAGCGCGCTACTCCTAACGCCGTGTTAGTAGCGAGTTTTGCGTGCACGCGCTACTGCTAAATAGCAGTAGCGCTTCTTTTTGAGCCGCACTGCTGCTAAGATTCTGTGTATAAGGTTTTCTCTAGTAGTGATAGCAATACTAGGTTCAACTTTAATTTGCTAAGGTGGTGTAGGTGTTTTAGTATTACTCTTACGAACCACAGTTGAAGCTTTGGCATGATCCTTTATCCTAACAGGGAAAGGTGGTTTCTCAATAGAAGTAGTAGGGACGATAGGATCATTATAAGTGATAGTCTTTTCTTCAACTTTAATAGGTGCAACTACTTTTACTTCAGTGGAAGGATTATATTTAAACCACTTCTCCTTAGGGAGGTCAACATGAGTAGCAAATGATTCACAGAAAGAAGCTACTATCTCAGAGTCAAGTCCATATTTAGTGCTAAATTCACGGAAGACATTGGTACCCATAAAAGATTTAACACAATCAAACTTAGGTGTCATACCTGACTCCTTACCTTCGTCGAGATCCCAATCTTCAGAGTTGCGTTCAACTCTTTCCAATAAATCCCATTTGAATTCAATATTCTTCATCATAACAGACCCAGCACAAGAAGTATCGAGCATGGATCGATTGTTGAGAGAAAGCCGAGCATACTTTTTTTGAATAATCATTTCTCTTGAGAGCTCATGATTGGGGCATGAATATAACATTGACTTAAGCCTCCCCCAAGCTTGAGTGATGCTTTCTCCTTCGTGAGGCCAAAAATTATATATGTAATTATGATCACGACGAACAAGATGCATAGGATAAAACTTCTGATGAAATTCCAACTTCAATCGGTTGTAGTTCCATGATCCCATATCATCACATATCCTAAACCATGTCAATGCCTCTCCCTTCAAAGATAAAGGGAAGACCTTCTTCTTGATAACATCCTCGGGCATACCTGCAAGCTTAAATAATCCACAAACTTCATCCACATAGATTACATGCAAGTCGGGATGCAACATTCCATCTCCTGTAAAAGGATTAGCTAGCAGTTTCTCTACCATACCTGAAGGAATTTGAAAGTAAACATTTTCAGTAGGTTCAACAGGTTGAGGAGCAACTCTTTGCTCTACTGGTCAGGGTGAAGATACCCCGAACAAGCCCCTCAAAGGATTATTTTCTGTAGAAACAAGTGATAGTAAATTTCATCACACTATATACATTTTTCCTTACCAAGTTCCACTTACCAAAAGCGCCACGCTCCCCAGCAACGGCGCCAAAAAAGAGTCTTGATGACCCACAAGTGTAGGGGATCTATCGTAGTCCTTTCGATAAGTAGGAGTGTCGAACCCAACGAGGAGCAGAAGGAAATGACAAGCAGTTTTCAGTAAGGTATTCTCTGCAAGCACTGAAATTATCGGTAATAGATAGTTTTGTGATAAGGTAATTTGTAACAGATAACAAGCAATGAAAGTAACTAAGATGCAGAAGGATGGCCCAATCCTTTTTGTACCAAAGGAGAAGCCTGGGCAAGTCCTTATATAGAGAAAAGCGCTACCGAGAACACATGGGAATTATCGTCAAGCTAGTTTTCATCACGCTCATATGATTTGCGTTCGTTACTTTGATAATTTGGTATGTGGGTGGACCGGTGCTTGGGCACTGCCCTTTCCTGGACAAGCATCCTACATATGATTAACCCCTATTGCAAGCATCCACAACTGCAAAAGAAGTATTAAGGTAAACCTAATCATAGCATGAAACATATGGATCGAAATCATCCCCTTACGAAGCAACACATAAACTAGGGTTTAAGCTTCTGTCACTCTAGCAACCCATCATCTACTTACTACTTCCCAATGCCTTCCTCCAGGCCCAAACAATGGTGAAGTGTCATGTAGTCAACATTCACATAACACCACTAGAGGAGAGACAACATACATCTCATCGAAATATCGAACGGATACCAAATTTACATGACTACTTATAGCAAGATTTCTCCCATGTCATCAGGAACAAACGTAACTACTCACAAATGATATTCATGTTCATAATCAGAGGGGTATTAATATGCATTAAGGATCTGAACATATGATCTTCCACCAAATAAACCAACTAGCATCAACTACAAGGAGTAATCAGCACTATTATCAACCCACATGTACCAATCTGAGGTTTTGAGACAAAGATTGGGTACAAGAGATGCCCTACGGTTTGAGCGGTGATGGTGCTGGTGAAGATGTTGATGGAGATTGACCCCCTCTCTCTAAGAGGATCATTGGCGATGACGATGGCGATGATTTCTGTCGGTGGAAACGACACCTATGGGATCAAAACGGGATCCATACTATGGTTGCTGGGTGCGGGGTTGAGAGGAGAGCAGGATCGGAGGCCAATTCAGTGCACACAGGGTGTTTACACAGGTTCGGGCCGCGGCTTGCGTAATACCCTACTCATGCCTAGAATCTCTATTTGGGTGTTCTTGTTGTTCTAGGGCTAGCTACAATGAGCGTAACTTGTCCAAAGATCTGAATCCTTCTCTTGGATGCCTTGCGACTCCTTTTATAGGAAAGGGGATCGCCATAGTGGCACCAGGAGGTGGCATCGGGGTACTGTGTTTAAGCCTATTGATAGCCATATGGGACAAGGCACATTAAATGCGAACCCACATCCCGTTCGCTGCCGCTCCACCCTGCTTTGACACGTGCCCGGGCCAGCAAGGCGTGTGGTGCCATGTAGACTAGCAGGCAGCTGAGGTGGCGCCATGTAGGCTGCCAGGCAGCTGAGGTGGCGTGCATAGGGAATGGGGGCGGGACTGTGGCAGGCGCAGGTCTAGCATAGTTATCACAAATGTCCTCGGCAAGGGCCTTGCCGCGCCGTTGTAGTTGTCCCCGGCAAGGATCCTGCCGGAGGTCTTGTGTGCTTCTTTGGCAAGGATCTTGCCGAGGTTCGTCACCTTCTATTCCTGCTCTGATTTGGAGTATCTCTTGTCTTCACAAAGATCTGAATGCCGCCACAGAAGTGCCCTCGAGCCCTGGTTCCAATGAGGTTGGGGAACTTGGGCCCAAGGGTGGCGCGTCCTGCTTGCGTGGGCCTGGGCAAGTTGACCCGGCAAGACTCTCTTGTCGGGGCCGCGGATCCTGCCCCGGCAAGGCTCTTGCCAGGGAGAATCGTCTTGCCCTCTTGATCTTCTGGTCTTGGCATTGTGTTGATTGTTTCTGTGGCTCCGGCCCTCCCCCTTGCCCTGCTTAGTGTGGTCGTGGCCACACGGCTTCGACTGCCCATGCACTTAGTAAGGGGTATAAAGTAGTGCCCCTATTTTAGTACACTGACAGGAGCCCCCGGGCCTGGGCCACACATAAGCGCATCGCGTTTGTTTGGCTAGGCCCAAAAACAGTGCACGGGCAGGCGGGGTGGTTTTTCACCGCAGTAACTTTTCACCCGCTGTGCTTCCCTAAGACCCGTGTTAAATGTGTGACATCGGGGTTACGTGCGCGGGTGATCGAAGCATGCTGGCGTCATTTGCGGCAAACAGTAAAGAGGCGGCTTGCATGTCTCTTCGAGACCGCAGGGCTGCTGCTCATTTACTCTCCGCACTTGGGAACCGTCGCTCCACGCGTCCTATTACGCCTGTCCCTTGCACCATGTATGCCGCATGCATGGCGCGGGGCGAGTGACAGGCGCGCATGGCATGGGAAGACGTGCACGCGTGGGTTGATACCCACATGCCTTTAATTGGGAGGGGAGGGCGGTCGACGGCTTCGCTTGCTATCACCTTAATGAGCCTGATTGGCTGAAACGGGCAGCCGAGCCCCGCCCCTTCCCTTTATAAAGAGGGTAGCAGGAGAAACGGTGCTCCTCATTCCTTCGCCATCTACCTCTCCCCATCTTTCCTCCTTCTTCTCTCGTGCCATGGCGAGAGTCCGCGCTGATGCTTCATCGATGGCGGTGAGGGTCTCTGCTTCAGCACATCGCTCCTCCCCAAAAGCCCGTGGTGGCGGAGCCGGCTCGCAAGGGGAAGAGGGAGGGGACGAGGTCGAGGCGGCCGTGGTGCTCGGGGAAGAGGAGGACGGGGCGGTGCATTGGCCTCGCCTCTGCCAGTAGTCCTTCCCCCAATGGAGGGCCACGTCGGGGACAACCCTTACGAGTTCTTCATCAGGTTATGGCGGCCAGCATGCCGTCGTCTCCGTCTCCCAACCCTGTTTCCTTGGGCCATGGAACTGGACCCGACGCAGGCACTGAGACTGCACATGAGAGGCTATGGGAACAGCAGCACATGGGCCGATGTCAACTTCCCAGCCCCTCACGTCATGTATCTTCGCCGTGGGTGGAAGACCTTCGCTCGCATCCACAGCCTGACGCCGGGGCTCGTTCTCTACTTCAAGTTGATGGAGAACGGCCTGTTCTCCGTCAAGGTTTTTGGAGACATTGGCACTTGTCTAAAGTGCTGCGTGGAGAGCTCCTCCAACGATGAAGATTCTTCCTCGAATGAGAGTGACGAGGAGGACAGCGGCAGCAACGATGAGGGTAGAGGGCGGCGGGATGACGGATCTGACTAGGCGTCAGGCGCGCCGCTCCGGGGCGACACCGGCGACCCCATCATCTGTGTCTCCGGCTCCTTGAACTTCTCGGGGTCGCCTCCTTGGGCGGCTGGCGTGGGGAGGCCGGATAAGCAAAGAAGGCGGGTTGCGGGCCGTTAAGTCGGAGTACGATGGCACCGACGCCTCCATAGCATATTGATGGACCGCTGCCTCATCTTCCAGTTCTTCCTCCGACGCCATCACCGCCAGCCCTCTCCTAGGCGATCACCGGCATGTTCTCTTGGCGCCTTCTGCTGCTCGTACCTCGCCTAGGCGCTCCTTCTGCCCTTTTCACCTTCTTGTCGCATTTCCTGAGGTGAGGGACAAGAAAGGGATTATGAGCACCTTATCTTTTTTTCAGCTTGTAAGCCTACGAGCCTTAATTAGATCTAAAACCTGCAATCCCCTTGCTCGTGTATACATTCCGTATGATTTGTACTCGTATGGGGCGTATTAATGAAAAAGGGGTGCTTGCCGGGTCCTTTGTGTGTGAGCCACGCCCAGGCCAAGGAACGATTCCTTGTTATTTTCTGTATAAACAAAGTCTCCCGGCAACAGGCCTTGCCTCCCCCTTACTTCGCTCAGCTGCACTCGCGTTTCCGGCGAAGGCAGTGATGAAATAGAGTTAAGCCCTACGCCTGTTTCCTTGCTGCCGCAGCTGCAACCAGATTCTGTCCCAAGAAATAATTTCTATAGTACAGGAAAAAAGGAGCACGGTAGCCTGGAAGCAAGACGAGGTTTCATATGCCCCTTGTTTCATATAGGAATGCAAGATGGGGGATGAAAAACTTATCTGGATCTGTGGTCCCCCCTCCGGCAGCGTTAGCTTGCTGGGGTCGGACCCTCGTGTCTTCAGCCCCCGGCAACCTTAGCTTGCCGGGGTCGGAGCGTCAGCTTGTTCCTCTTATCTCCATGTGGCTAAGCGGATTTGCTCATGTATCCTATGAACCAAAAAGGATGAAGAGGAGCAAAGAGACGCAAACACGAACTCTAAGCTAGGGGTTAGTCGCCGCTAAGCACTATCAACCCTAACCGAGGAGGAGACTCAACCTAGCATGCTTGCTATAACTTAGGGCACCAGTGCTTCGTTTATTTATGCTCAGGGTCTGCGCCTGGCTTTGTACAAAGGGTTACATGCCTTGCCGGCAAGGCTTGTACAAAAGGTGGCCTGCCGAGGGGCCCGACAGCCGCGCCTTACGGGTAAAACTTATGAAGATGCTCGATGTTCCAGGAATTGCTCACTGGAATGGCATCTTCAGTCACCAGGCAGACTGCGCCAGGCCTGGTGACTCGTGTTACCCGATAAGGGCCTTCCCACTTTGGTATCAACTTGCTAGAATTCTTGGCCAACTGAACGTGCCGAAGAATAAGGTCGCCTTCCTCAAAGCTTCGGGCATGAACCTTGCGGTTATGAGCGGCGCAAGGCTTGCTGGTAGCGTGTTGCTTTCCCAGCCGCCCGAAGATGATCTTCCTCAAGGAGCATCGCGTCATCTTGCCGCAATCGCTCTTTCTCAAGCTCATCATAAGCAAGCACTCGAGGTGACCTGTGTATGAGTTCCATGGGGAGAACTGCTTCTGCCCCGTAGACCAGGGCGAAGGGTGTGTGGCCGGTGGCTCGATTCGGTGTCATTCTGATCCCAAAGAACCGTCGACAACTCATCAATCCAGTGCCTTCCACTCTTGCGCAGCCTGTCAAAAGTCTTCATTCTTAAACCTCACTGAACCTTAGCATTGGCTCTCTCTGCTTGGCCGTTGCTTCGTGGGTGTGCCACAGAAGCAAAACAGACCTTGCTGCCGAGATCTTCAATGTACTGCATGAAGGCGTGGCTTGTGAACTGTGTGCCATTATCTGTGATGATCCTGTTGGGTACACCAAAATGGCAAACTAGCCCCTTGAAGAACTTGATGGCTGACTGCGCTGTCACCTTCCTCACGGCTTCCACCTTAGGCCACTTTGTGAACTTGTCGATTGCAACGTACAAGTACTCAAAGCCCCCGATGACACGAGGGAAGGGGCCCAATATGTCGAGCCCCCAGACCGAGAAGGGCCAGGAGAGAGGGATGGTTTGAAGGGCTTGAGCTAGTTGATGAAGCTTCTTGGAATGGAACTGGCATGCTTCACACTTGGTTACTAGTACCATCACATCCTGGAGGGTAGTGGGCCAAAAGAAACCCTGCCGGAAAGCCTTGCCGGCAAGGGCCCTAGACCCTATGTGGGAGCCACATATGCCCCCATGTATCTTCGCCAACAACTCCAATCCTTCCTCCTGGGGTATGCGTTTTAGCTTGACGCCATTTGGCCTTTTTCTGTACAAAACATCGTCAATGAACTGATACAGGGCAGACCGACGGGCCACTTTCTCTGCTTCTTCCTGCTCCTCAGGAAGTTCCCCTGTCTGAAGGAATCAGACGGTATGTTGTGCCCATGCCGGAGCCTGAGGCTCGACAACAAGGACAAAAGGCATCTCCTCTGCCATGGGAGCTGCCATCTCTACGGCCAGGGATTGACACCCTGCTGGAGTCGGTGGCCCCACGGCATGCTCAGTGTCCCCGACAGCATCCTTGCCGGCGGCTCCGGGGAGCTCGGCAGGAAAGTACTTGCTGGGGCCTGATTTCCTTTGCTTGTTCTGCTCTGTTGATGGTTCCACGGATGGTTGGGTCAGCCGAAGCACAAAGGTACCTGGTTCCATAGGTAGTTTGATGGCGGCGCGCTTCGACAGGTAGTCGGCGATCTTGTTCTCCACTCGGGGAATGTGCTCCACCTGTATACCATCAAAACGCTCCTCTAGCTTCCTCACCTCATCCACGTAGGCCTCCATTAACGGACTCTGATAATCCTTATTAACTTTCCTGACGACAAGCTGTGAATCACCTCTGGCAATGAGCTTTTTGACTCCGAGGTCCGCCACGATCGTAAGACCGGCAAGCAATCCCTCGTACTCGGCAGTGCTGTTTGTTGACATCTCCCTAGGAAAGTGCATCTGGATGACATACTTGAGGTGCTCTCTAGTGGGTGTGACATGTAGCACACCAGCACCGGTGCCTTGTAGCGAGAATGCATCATCAAAGTACATGACCCAGCCGCGGTTTGATTCCTTGCCGGGGAGAGTGGTCTCCTGGACCTCTTCGTCGGGCGTCAAGGTCCATTCCATTATGAACTCCGCCAAGACTCTGCTTTGAATCATCGAGGTACTTTCAAACTTTAGACTGAAACTCGACAGCTCCAAGGCCTACTCCATAATTCTCCTCGTCGCATATGGGTTATGCAATATCCATTGCAACGGGAGGCGGGTGACGACAGTGATCTCGTGTGCTTAGAAGTAATGACGCAGCTTCCTCGAGGCCATAAGGAGGCCGAAGAGCAATTTCTGCACACCAGAATACCTTGACCTAGCCCCCTGCAAGAGGGAGCTGACAAAGTAAACTCGGTGTTGCATCATCTTCTTCTTCTGCACCACTTCACCTAGTTGCGTGGGTCCTGTCTCACTAGCATCAGACTCTGCCATGTGCCCCACCTTGCCTGGATCAAATCCTGCCGGGGGAGCCCTAGCTCAGCGTCCACCAGGTCCGCCATCTCTTCTGTCTTCTCGTCAACCTCCCTCTGTGCCACTAGTGCAACACTAACCACCTGATTCGTCGCCGCTAGATACAGCAGCAACGACTCCTGTGGCTTAGGCGCGACCAATATGGGCGTAGAGGAGAGGTACTTCTTCAAATCTTGCAGCGCTGCCTTGCCCTCTGGGGTCCACTCCATTGGGCCCACCTTTTTCAAAATGTTGAAAAAGGGAAGGGCACGCTCAGCGTACCTGGAGATGATTCTGCTCATGGCGGCAACGCAACCAGTGAGCCGACACACATCCTTGATCCGCTTAGGCGCCTCAATTTGCTCGATGGCCTTGATCTTGTCGGGATTGGCCTCTATCCCGCATTGCGACATGAAGAACCCGAAAAGCTTGCCGGAAGGCATGCTAAAAACACACTTCTCGGGGTTCAACTTGAGATTGATCTTGCGCAGGTTTGTGAACGTTTCCTCCAAATCCTGCACCAGTGTTGCCTTGTCCTTGGTTTTGACCACTATATAGTCCATATAGGCTTCCATATTTCTATGGAGTTGGGGCTCAAAACCAATTTGGACCGTTCTTGTAAAAGTCGAGCCAACACTCTTCAACCCAAAAGGCGTCCATAAAAACCAATACATACCACATGGGGTGATGAATGCTGTCTTTTCTTCATCTTCCTTTGACATGAAGATTTGATGATATCCGGAGTAGGCATCAAGGAAGGACAACAAATCACACCCAGCCGTAGAGTCAACAATCTGGTCGATGCGCGGTAACGGGAAGGGGTCTTTTGGACACGCCTTATTGATATCCGTGTAATCAATACACAACCTCCACTTCCCATTTGCCTTGCGCACCACTACCGGATTGGCCAACCACGTCGGGTGGAGTACCCCCCTCACCAAGCCTGCTGCTTCTAGCTTTTTGCTCTCTTCCTGATGAATTCTTGCCTTTCTAGAGCTTGCTTCTTGACCTTCTGCTTGACGGGCCGCGCATGAGGACAAACAACAAGATGGTGGTCAATCACTTCCCTGGGAACGCCGGGGATGTCGGAGGCTTGCCACGCAAACACATCAACATTCGCCCGCAGGAAAGCAACAAGCTCGCCTTCCTATTTGCTATCAAGGGAGGAGCTTATGGTGAAAGCCCCTCCCGTACCGTCCTCCTTGACGGACACCTTCTTGGTCTCTGGTGGTGCAGCTCTGGATTTCTTGCTCTTGCCGGTGGAGCTCTCTGGCACGTCCTCCGTGGGAGCACAACACTCCAAAGAGGTGCGCTTGTCGGGGTGGGTGTGAGAGGTCCTACCGGTTATCTGGCCCCCGGAGCTCCACCGGCAGGAGCGAATGCCTTGGCGGCAGTCACTGCAATTGCTTGCCGATCAACACGTCTTTCTTGTCAGAGGGGACGGTGATGATGGTCATCGGCCCGGGCATCTTCAGCGTGTTATAGGCATAGTGCACCGCCGCCATAAACTTGGCTAGCACTGGGCGTCCGAGGATCCCATTGTAGGGCAAGGGGATCTCGGCTACGTCAAAGACAATCCTCTCCGTCCTGTAATTCAACTCACTTCTAGATGTCACGGGCAGCATGACCTTTCCCTTGGGCTGGCTCCTTCCCGGGTTGACCTCTTGAAACATGCCCATTTCCTCGAGGTCTCCATCAGGAATCTGCAGCCTCTTGAGCACGACTATTGAGATTAGGTTCAGGCCGGCCCTGCCATCGACCAACATCTTTGTCACCTTGAGGTTGCATATTGTTGGTGAAACCAACAACGGCAAGCACCCGACCGCTGTTGTGTGATCAGCGTGGTCCTCGGCGTCGAAAATGATAGGCCTGCCAGACCACCTCAGTGGCTTCTGAGCGTCAATCGATGGCTCTGCCGCTGCAATCTCTTGCGCCCACTGCTTGACTTAGCGGTGAGAGGTATGCAACAAGGCGCCACCGTCAACGCACATGGCCTCTGTAGCTTTCTAGAACTAATGGTCGCTGGACTCATCATCCTCGTCATGATCCTCGTCTTCCTGTTTCTTGTCACGGCCCCTGGCGGGCCTCTCTTGCTGGTTGTCCTGGCCACGGCAGCCTCCTGGGTCACCATGCTTCTTGCCGGTCCCTCCGGCACTGTCTTGCCCCTTCTCCTTGTCCTGCCGCTCGTACTCAGCTTTTTTGCTTTTCAGCAAGCAGCTCGACTTGTTGGCAGTTCTGGAGGTCGTGGCCTTTGGTGCGGTGGATCTTACAGTACTGCTTGTCGGAGCTCCCCGGCTTGTCGGTAGCCGCCAAGGCTCGGCAAGCGGTACACCCGGCAACCTCCTTGCCGGTGTCGCATGCCTTGGCCTTCTTGGCAGCACCGGTGTCGTTGGACCCCTCGACGGCAAGTACTGTCTTGCCCTTGTGCTTCCTGTTACAACGTCGCCCCTTCTTTGCCGGAGCGGTGGTGTCATCTGTGGAGTCGGTTTCCGCGCCGGCGTCCTTGCCGGGGTACTTCCTCCCCTCCTCAGCCCGGGCACACCTGTCAGCCAGAACGTAGAGTTAGGCCACATCCCTGGCCTTGTTCATTGCCATCTCTTCACGCATCTTGCGATTGCGCACATTCTGGTGAAATGCACTGATCACGGCGGCAGGATGAACATATGGGATGTTGTATTGCACTCGGCTGAACCTCTTGATGTATTTGCACAGGCTTTCTCGTTCCTTCTGGGGAATAATGTGCAAATCACTCGCCTGGCCATGAGCTTGATGGCCTCCAGTAAAGGCGCCAACAAACTCATGTCACATGTCTGACCAAGAAGAGATGGAATCTGCCGACAAGTGCATCAACCATGACATGATGTTGGGCTTAAGTGCCAATGGGAAATAATTTGCGAGCACCTTGTCGTCGCGTGCCCCAGCAGCCTGCATCGTGATGGTGTAGATGCTAAGGAATTCCGATGGGTGGGTCTTGCCGTTGTACTTCTCTCCCACGTCAGGCTTGAACGTGCGGTGGGAAGGCCACTGGAACTGCCGCAGCTCACGGGTAAAGGCCGGGCAACCCACCTCATAAGGTAGGCCACCGTAGCCTCCCGGAGCCGGGTGGTCCACAATGGGTCCCGCCCGCCTGTCTGATTGGTGGCACGCATCACGCCAGCGCTTGATAGTGGTTCGAGCATCTTCATGAACTCATTCCTGAAGGACTTGGCGTTGATCACGGCGGGTCCGTGGGTCAAACGATGATACTGACATGTTGTCACAAGCGTCATCATGACGGACCGGCGCTTGCGGTGGCTGGTGCGGGGGAGGAGAGTGCACCAAGGCAGCATCTCCCCCAGCCCCTGCTCTGCTGGGATGTGGTAGCTCTACGGAGCGCCGGTCCATGGGCACCGCTGGCCGCGGCTCGTCCCTATTGGCGATGCCGACGAGGCTCCGGACAGTGGCTCTCCACTCGTCGAGCTTCTCCGTAGCAGGGGGAAAATCAAGGAGCAGTTGCGTGCACGCCAATGCTTCTGCTGGCATGGGGGTGGCGAAGGCTGTGTGGACCGTTACACGCTCGGACCTCTGACCACGTTATAGGGAGCTCTATCACGGTCCTGCGGCTGCACGCCGTTCCTCCAGCGCTCCGTGTGCACGATGGCCTTCTTCGTCCCGCGAATGGTGCGCGGGGCTCTTCCCACGGTGGCGCCCGGGATCATCAACACGGCGGCGTTGCTCATCACGCGCAACTTGAGAGGAGCGCGCGGTGGGCGCCGGCGTGGGCGTCTTGGAGGTCGCCCTACCACCAGCTGGTGCTACAGCGACGACTGTGGAAGGCCCCGCATCGCCTGCGGGGGGCACAATTCCATCTCTGGATCCGGTGATGCGCGACTCGTCGTTCTGCTTGCGAGCGGCGCCGCTCGCTAGGGCCTGGCTGTCAAAGTGATGCAGGTGTTCGCGGGCCGCACCCCGGGTCCTCTCCGTGACGGGCCCGCTCCCCGCCCGCACTGGTGCGACGGTCCGGCTCCGGGCGAGCCGATTGCCGTCGTCGTCTTCTTAGGTGTCATACCTGACTCCATACCTTCATCGAGATCCCAATCTTCAGAGTTGTGTTTAACTCTTTCCAATAAATCCCATTTGAATTCAATAGTCTTCATCATAAAAGACCCAACACAAGAAGTATCGAGCATGGAGCGATTGTTCAGAGAAAGGCGAGCATAAATTTTTTGAATAATCATTTCTCTTGAGAGCTCATGATTGGGGCATGAATATAACATTGATTTAAGCCTCCCCCAAGCTTGAGGGATGCTTTCTCCTTCGCAAGGCCAAAAATTATATATGTAATTATGATCACGATGAACAAGATGCATAGGATAAAACTTATGATGAAATTCCAATTTCAATCGGTTGTAGTTCCATGATCCCATATCATCGCATATCCTAAACCATGTCAATGCCTCTCCCTTCAAAGATAAAGGGAAGACCTTCTTCTTGATAACATCCTCGGGCATACCAGCAAGCTTAAATAATCCACAAACTTCATCCACATAGATTAGGTGCAAGTCGGGGATGCAACATTCCATCTCCTGTAAAAGGATTAGCTAGTAGTTTCTCTACCATACCCGAAGGAATTTCAAAGTAAACATTTTCAGTAGGTTCAGCAGGTTGAGGTGCAACTCTTTGCTCTACTGGTCAGGGTGAAGATACCCCGAACAAGCCCCTCAAAGGATTATTTTCCATAGTAACAAGTGACAGTAAATTCAGCACACTATATAAATTTTTCCTTACCAAGTTCCACTTACCAAAAGCACTGCGCTCCCTGGCAACGGTGCCAGAAAAGAGTCTTGATGACCCACAAGTGTAGGGGATCTATCGTAGTCCTTTCAATAAGTAAGAGTGTCGAACCCAACGAGGAGCAGAAGGAAATGACAAGCAGTTTTCAGTAAGGTATTCTCTGCAAGCACAGAAATAATCGGTAACATATAGTTTTGTGATAAGGTAATTTGTAACGGATAACAAGCAATGAAAGTAAATAAGGTGCAGAAAGATGGCCCAATACTTTTTGTAGCAAAGGACAAGCCTGGACAAGTTCTTATATAGAGAAAAGCGCTCCCGAGAACACATGGGAATTATCGTCAAGCTAGTTTTCATCACGCTCATATGATTCGCGTTCGTTACTTTGATAATTTGGTATGTGGGTAGACCGGTGCTTGGGTACTGCCCTTTATTGGACATGCATCCTACTTATGATTAACCAATATTGCAATCATCTGCAACTACAAAAGAAGTATTAAGGTAAACCTAACCATAGCATGAAACATGTGGATCCAAATCATCCCCTTACGAAGCAACACATAAACTAGGCTTTAAGCTTCTGTCACTCTAGCAACCCATTATCTACTTATTACTTCCAAATGCCTTCCTCTAGGTCCAAACAATGGTGAAGTGTCATGTAGTCGATGTTCACATAACACCACTAGAGGAGAGATAACATACATCTCATCAAAATATCGAATGGCTACCAAATTGACATGACTACTTATAGCAAGACTTCTCCCATGTCCTCAGGAACAAACATAACTACTCACAAATCATATTCATGTTCATAATCAGAGGGGTATTAATATGCATTAAGGATCTGAACATATGATCTTCCACCAAATAAACCAACTAGCATCAACTACAAGGAGTAATCAACACTACTAGCAACCCACAGGTACCAATCTGAGGTTTTGAGACAAAGATTGGGTACAAGAGATGAACTAGGGTTTGAGAGGAGATGGTGCTGGTGAAGATGTTGATGGAGATTGACCCCCTACCGCTGAGAGGGTCGTTGGCGATGACGATGGTGATGATTTCTGTCGGTGGAAACGACACCTACGGGATCCCTACTACGGTTGCGGGGCGCCGGGTTGAGAGGAGAGCAGGATCGGAGGCCAATTCAGTGCACACAGGGCGTTTACCCAGGTTCGGGCCGCGACTTGTGTAATACCCTACTCCTGCCTATAATCTCTACTTGGGTGTTCTTGTTGTTCTGGAGCGAGCTACAATGAGCGTAACTTGTCCAAAGATCCGAATCCTTCTCCTGGATGCTTTGGGGGTCCTTTTATAGGCAAGGGGATCGCTACAGTGGCACCAGGAGGTGGCATCGGGGTACTGTGTTTAAGCCTATCGATAGCCATATGGTACAAGGCGCATTAAATGCGAACCCATGTCCCGTCCACTGCCGCTTCACCCTGCTTCGACACACGCTCGAGGCAGCAAGGCGTGTGGTGCCATGTAGACTAGCAGGCAGCTGAGGTGGCGCCATGTAGGCTGCCAGGCAGCTGAGGTGGCGCGGTGGTAGGGCCTTCACGAAGATTTGCATGCCACCATGTAGGCATGCGCTGAGTTGGCCCAGAAGCCCCCTATTGACACGCAGGTGCCTGCCCAGCTGGTGGGCTGGCAGCTGCATAGGTAATGGGGGCGGGACCATGGCAGGCGCAGACCTGGCATATATGTTACAGATGTCCTCGGCAAGGGCCTTGCCGGGGCCCCGGCAAGGTCTTGCTGCGGTGTCGTAGTCTTCCCCGATAAGGATGCTGCCGGAGGTCTTGTGTGCTTCTTTGGCAAGGATCTTGCCGAGGTTCGTCGCCTTCTATTCCTCCTCTAATTTGGAGTATCTCTTGTCTTCACAAAGATCTGCATGCCACCACATAAGTGCCCCCCCGAGCCCTTCTTACAATGAGGTTGGGGAACTTGGGCCCAAGGGTGGCGCGTCCTGCTGGCGTGGGGCTGGGCAAGTTGCCCCGGCAAGACTCTTGTCGGGGCCGCGGATCCTACCCCGGCAAGGCTCTTTCTGGGGAGAATCGTCTTGCCCTCTTGATCTTCTGGTCTTGGCGCTGCGTTGATTGTTTCTGTGTCTCTGTCCCTCCCCCTTGCCCTGCTTAGTGTGGTCGTGGCCATGCGGCTTCGACTGCCCGTGACTTAGTAAGGGGTACAAAGTAGTGCCCCTATTTTAGTACACCGACAATCCCCCCCCCCACCGGAGGGATGTTTCCCCGGCGGAACATCTCTGGTAGAGCCCTAGATTGGTTCCACCAGGGTTCCGCCTTGTGGCAGCGGAGTTTCTTTCCGTAAGCTTGCTTCCGATTTTTTCCAGGGTAAAATAGTTCATATAGCAGAAGATGGCCACCGGAGGGCTGACAGGGGGCCCACAAGGCAGGGGGGCACCCTAGGGGGGGCCCACCCTCGTGGACAGGGTGTGCCCCCCTAACGTTGATTCTTTTGCCAATATTTTTTATTAAGTCCCAAAATGACTTTCGTGGACTTTTAGGACTTTTGGAGTTGTGCAGAATAGGTCTCTAATATTTGCTCCTTTTCCAGCCCAGAATCCCGGCTGCCGGCGTTCTCCCTCTTCATGTAAACCTTGTAAAATAAGAGAGAATAGGCATAAGTATTGTGATATGACGTGTAACAACATCCCATAATGCAATAAATATTGATATAAAAGCATGATGCTAAATGGACGTATCAACTCCCCCAAGCTTAGACGTGTAACAACATCCCATAATGCAATAAATATTGATATAAATATTGTGATATGTCCACATGTTTAGAGATAGAGGTGTCAATAAAATAAAATATGGATATATATATATATATATATATGATTTCTTATTCTCAAGTAACAATTTATTCCTAATGTCAAGTATGAATCAGAAACTTCATTGTAAACTAACAAACTATAATCTTGGCCATTGAAACAATTGCAATTTATCATAACACCGGAAAGAGTCAACGTAAGAGCTTTTCAGCAAGTCGACATACTCAACTATCATTTAGTCTTTCACAATTGCTAACACTCACGCAATACTTATGGGTATGAAGTTTTAATCGGACACACAGAAAGATAGGGGCTTATAGTGTTGCCTCCCAACCTTTTACCTCAAGGGTAATGTCAACAATAATAGTTCATGCTAGCTTACATCCAATTATATATATATATATATATATATATATATATATATATATATATATATATATATATAGGGAAAATCCATCCTACCACCTGGTGGTAGTTACCCATATGTCTCATATACTACCACGTGGTACTATATATACTACTTTATTATTTTAAATATATTCGTATAATATATATAAGATATTTTAAAACAAGTTACATGAAAAAATTGCATATGAGTCCATAGTTTTTGTTATATTTGTGAAATACGTACATATTTGTACGTAAAAAAGAGCATACTCAAAACATGGTATATACTACCTAAAAATTAGTATATATACTACCTAATCATTGTTATATACTACATACTACACGTACATACTCTTGATTTCGACAGATACTACATACAATATACAAAACGCAAGTGGTGGTAACTACCACTGCTTGTAGGAAACATTTGTCCTATATATATATATATATATATATATATATATATATATATATATATATATATATATCAATCATGATCTTTCCAACACGAGGTGCTTGCCAAAGGATAAAATGTAAAAAGGGAAGGTGAAGATCACCATGACTCTTGCATAATGTATAAGACAAAAAATAAAAGTTAGGCCCTTCGCAAAGGGAAGCGGAGGTTGTCATGTGCTTTTATGGTTGGATGCATGAAATCTTAATGCAAAATAACGTCACTTTATATTTCACTTACGATAGAGACCTTTATTATGCAGTCCATGGCTTTTATTACTTCCATATCACAAGATCGTATAAAACTTATTTTCTCCACACTAATAAGTCATACATATTTAGAGAGCAATTTTTATTGCATGCAACATGACAACTTACTTGAAGGATCTTACTCAATCCATAGGTAGATATGGTGGACTCTCATGGCAAAACCAGGTTTAAGGGTATTTTGGAAGCACAAGTAATATCTCTACTTGGTGCAAGGAATTTGGATAGCATGAGGGGGAAAGGCAAGCTCAACATGTTGGATGATCCATGACAATATACTTTATTTCGGATATAAGAAAACATAACCCATTACATTGTCTTCCTTGTCCAACATCAACTCTTTAGCATGTCATATTTTAATGAGTGCTCACAATCATAAAAGATGTCCAAGATAGTATATTTATATGTGAAAACCTCTCTTTCTTTATCACTTCCTATTAATTGCAACAATGACCAAAACTATGTTTGCCAACTCTCAACAAATTTTATTCATCATACTCTTTATATGTGAAGCCATCACTCTTCATAAGATCAATATGATCTCTTTATTTCTTTTTATACTTTTTTTATTATTCCCTCAAGATCATAGCAAAACAACAAAGCCCTTGACTCAACACTAATCTCTATTATATATAGCCCACAGACTCGATTACATAGAGGGATCATAAAGCAAAACTCAAAACTAAATCATACCAAAGCTTTATTCTACTAGATCAAGATATTTCTAAAAGGATCAAACTAAGTAAAGTGGTAAAGATAGGAGTGTGATGGTGATACGATACCGGGGCACCTCCCCCAAGCTTGGCAGTTGCCAAGGGGAGTGCCCATACCCATGTGATTATGTCTCCTTCTTCGGGGGTGATGATGAAGGAGGCTTCTTCCTTAATTTGCGCTTGAGGATAGAATTTTGCTCCCTTAGATCATCGATCTCCTGCTCAAGGCTTAATATCGTTTTGCATAGTTCCTGTTTGTTCTCCTGCAAGAGACGGAAAGGGATAAACTCGATCTTAGGTTTCTTTGCTCTATCAGGGGGGCTTGACTTTTTAAACTCCACATGCATGTCCCCAGGTTGAGGTAATGGGGCTTCATCTTCATCTGAGCTCCTCTCCTCCTTCCCATTAGGCTCGTAGTCTTCTTCTTCCTCAGTGGTCCAACCGTAATGCTCCACGTCCCCGTAGACCTTAGGGTCTGCAAGAAAACGGAGTCCGGAAAGCACACGAGGTGCCCACGAGGCAGGGGGCGCGCCAAGGGGGGTAGGGCGCGCCCTCCACCCTCATGGACACCTCGTGTCCTTCCCGGACTACTTCTAATTTTCCTATTTTCTTAAATATTCCAAAACGGAGAAAAATTGCTGTTAGAACTGTTTTGGAGTCGGTTTACTTACCGTACCACATACCTATTCCTTTTCGGAGTCTGAAACATTCTAGAAAGTGTCCGTTATGTAATCCTGCGGGGTTACGGTTTCAATAACATTAGTTTCAACATTTATTGGATTACCTGAGATATAATGTTTGATTCTTTGACCGTTCACCACCTTCGGATTTGTGCCTTCGAAGTTGTTGATATTTATGGCACCGGAGCGATAGACTTCCTCGATAACGTAAGGGACTTCTCATTTAGAGAGAACTTTTCCTGCAAAAAATCTTAAACGAGATTAGAAGAGCAACACATAATCACCTACATTAAACTCATGCTTTTGTATCCTTTTGTCATGCCATCTTTTAACTTTTTCTTTAAACAGTTCGGCATTCTCATAGGCTTGAGTTCTCCATTCATCAAGTGAGCTAATGTCAAATAACCTCTTCTCACCGGCAAGTTTGAAATCATAATTGAGGTCTTTAATAGCCCAATATGCCTTATGTTCTAGTTCAAGAGGTAAGTGACATGCTTTTCCGTAAACCATTTTATATGAAGACATACCCATAGGAGTTTTATATGCAGTTCTGTAAGCCCATAATGCATCATAAAGTTTCTTGGACAATTGTTTTCTAGATCTATTAACAGTCTTTTGCAAAATCAATTTAAGATCTCTGTTACTCAATTCTACTTGGCCACTAGACTGCGGGTGATATGGAGATGCAATTCTATGATTAACAACATACTTAGGAAGCATTTTACGAAAAGCACCATGAATAAAATGTGAACCACCATCAGTCATTAGGTATCTAGGGACTCCAAACCTCGGAAAAATAACTTCTTTAAGCATCTTAATAGAGGTGTTATGATTAGCACTACTAGTTAGAATAGCTTCTACCCACTTAGTAACGTAATCAACGGCAACTAAAATATGTGTATACCCATTAGAGGAAGGAAATGGTCCCATATCAAAGCCCCAAACATCAAATGGTTCAATAATAAGAGAATAGTTCATAGGCATTTCTTGAAGTCTACTAATATTACCAATTCTTTGACATTCGTCACAAGACAAGATAAATTCACGGGCATCCTTGAAGAGAGTAGGCCAATAAAAATTAGATTGCAATACCTTATGTGCAGTTCTATCTCCAGCGTGGTGTCCTCCATATGCCTCAGAGTGACACTTGAGTAGGATTTGTTCCTGTTCATGCTCAGGTACCCAACGTCTAATAACACCATCTACTCCTTCTTTATAAAGGTGTGGGTCATCCCAGAAGTAATGTCTTAAATCATAGAAAAACTTTTTCTTTTGCTGGTATGTAAAACTGGGTGGTATGAATTTAGCAACAATGTAATTAGCATAATCAACATACCATGGAGCAGTTCGAGAAGCATTTACGACAACTAATTGTTCATCAGGAAAGCTATCATCAATAGGTAGTGGGTCATCAAGAATATTCTCTAACCTAGACAAATTGTCTGCAACGGGGTTCTCAGCTCCCTTTCTATCAATAATATGTAAATCAAATTCTTGTAGCGAGAGAACCCATCTAATAATTCTAGGTTTAGCATCTTTATTTTCCATAAGACATTTAATAGCAGCATGATCAGTGTGAATAGTTACTTTAGAATCAACAATATAAGTTCTGACTTATCACAAGCAAATACAACTGCTAGAAATTCTTTTTCAGTAGTAGCATAATTTCTCTGGGCACTGTCTAGGGTTTTACTAGCATGTTGAATAACATTTAGTTTCTTATCAACCCCTTGTCCTAAAACAACACCTACAACATAATCACTAGCATCACACATAATTTCAAAGGGTAAAATCCAATCAGGTGGCTGAACAATAGGTGCAGAAATCAAAGCTTTCTTAAGTATTTCAAATGCATCTACACAATCATCATCAAAGACAAAATGAATATCTTTTTGTAACAGATTTGTTAGAGGCCTAGAAATTTTAGAGAAGTCTTTAATGAACCTCCTATAAAAACCGCCATGACCAAGGAAACTTCTTATACCTTTAATGTCCTTGGGACACGACATCTTTTCAATAGCATCAAATTTAGCTTTATCAACTTCAATACCTTTTTCAGAAATTTTGTGCCCCAAGACAACGCCTTCATTAACTATAAAGTGGCACTTCTCCCAATTCAAGACAAGACTAGTTTCTTCGCATCTCTACAAAACTCGATCAAGGTTGCTCACGCAATCATCAAAAGAAGATCCATAAACGGAGAAATCATCCATGAAAACTTCACTAATCTTTTCATAGAAGTCAAAGAATATAGCCATCATGCATCTTTGAAAGGTAGCAGGTGCATTACATAAACCAAAAGGCATACGTCTATAAGAAAAAGTACCGAAAGGACAAGTAAAAGTGGTCTTTTCTTGATCCTCTGCTGACACAAGTATTTGAGAGAACCTAGAGTAACCATCTAGAAAGCAAAAATGTGTATGTTTGGATAACCTTTCTAGCATTTGATCAATAAAAGGTAAATGGTAATGATCCTTTTTAGTAGCTTTATTTAATTTGCGGAAATCAATTACCATCCTATAACATGTAACAATTCTTTGTGGAATCAATTCATCTTTATCATTAGGAACAACAGTAATACCTCCCTTCTTAGGGACACAATGGACAAGACTTACCCACTGACTATTAGCAACGGGTTAAATTATACCTGCCTCTAGGAGCTTTAGTATTTCCTCTCTTACCACTTCATTCATCTTAGGATTTAACCGTCATTGGTGATCAATAGCTGGTTTGGCGTCTTCCTCCAATTTTATTTTGTGCTGACATAGAGTGGGACTAATGCCCTTAAGATCATCAAGAGTATATCCAATAGCATCACAGTGCTTCTTCAGAGTTTCCAATAATCTCTCCTCTTCGTGCCCTGAAAGGTTAGCACTAATAATAACAAGATATAATTTATTTTCATCAAGATAAGCATATTTAAGAGTATCAGGCAATGGTTTAAGCTCGAACACGGGATCACCCTTGGGTGGTGGAGGATCCCCTAGAATTTCAACTAGCAAGTTGTGTTCTAAAATAGGTCCCTGTTTAAAGAATACTTCATCTATTTCCCTTCTTTCATTTATGAACATATCATTTTCATGGTCTAGCAAATATTGTTCTAAAGGATCATTAGGAGGCACGGCAATAGAAGCAAGACCAATAATTTCATCCTTACTAGGCAATTCTTTATCATGGGGTTGTCATCGAAATTTAGCAAAGTTAAAATCATGAGTCATATCATCCAAACCAATCGTAACAATATCTTTTTTGCAGTCTATCTTAGCATTAACAATATTCAAGAAGGGTCAATCAAATATAATAGGACACAAGCTATCTTGTGGGGAACCAAGAACAAGAAAATAAGCAGGATATTTAACTTTCCCACACAAGACTTCAACATCTCTAACAATCCCAACTGGTGAAATAGTATCTGTATTGGCAAGCTTAATTGTGACAACTATTTCTTCTATCTCAGCAGGTGCAATATCATGCATAATTTTTGTATACAAGGAGTGAGGTATTGCACTAGCACCCATATCACATAAGCCATGATAACAATGATCTCCTATTTTAACAAAAATAACAGGCATGCCTACAACATGTTTATGTTTATTCTTAGAATCGGGTCTAGAAATTCTAGCAACTTCACCACAGAAGTAAATAACATGCCCATCAATATTACTAGCCAAGAGATCTTTAACCATAGCAATACTAGGTTCAACTTTAATTTGCTCAGGTGGTGTAGGTGTTTTAGTATTACTCTTACGAACCACAGTTGAACCTTTAGCATGATCCTTTATCCTAACAAGGAAAGGTGGTTTCTCAATATAAGTAGTAGGGACAATAGGATCATTATAAATTATAGTCTTTTCTTCAACTTTAATAGGTGCAACTACTTTTCCTTTAGTAGGAGGATTATATTTAACCCACTGCTCCTTAGGGAGGTCAACATGAGTAGCAAATGATTCACAGAAAGAAGCTACTATCTCAGAGTCAAGTCCATATTTAGTGCTAAATTCATGGAAGACATTGGTATCCATAAAAGATTTAACACAATCAAACTTAGGTGTCATACCTGACTCCTTACCTTCGTCGAGATCCCAATCTTCAGAGTTGCTTTTAACTCTTTTCAATAAATCCCATTTGAATTCAATAGTCTTCATCATAAAAGACCCAACACAAGAAGTATCAAGCATGGAGCGATTGTTGAGAAAAAGCCGAGCATAAATTTTTTGAATAATCATTTCTCTTGAGAGCTCATGATTGGGGCATAAATATAACATTTACTTAAGCCTCCCCCAAGCTTGATCGATGCTTTCTCCTTCACGAGGCCAAAAATTATATATGTAATTACGATGATGATGAACAAGATGCATAGGATAAAACTTCTGATGAAATTCCAATTTCAATCGATTGTAGTTCCATGATCCCATATCATCACATATCCTAAACCATGTCAATGCCTCTCCCTTCAAAGATAAAGGGAAGACCATCTTCTTGATAACATCCTCGGGCATACCTGCATGCTTAAATAATCCACAAACTTCATCCACAGAGATTAGGTGCAAGTCAGGATGCAACGTTCCATCTCCTGTAAAAGGATTAGCTAGCAATTTCTAAGTAAACATTTTCATTAGGTTTAGCAGGTCGAGGAACAAATCTTTGCTCTACTGGTCGGGGTGAAGATACCCTGAACAAGCCCCTCAAAGGATTATTTTACATAGTAACAACTGACAGAAAATTTCATCACACTATATAAATTTTTCCTTACCAAGTTCCACTTACCAAAAGCGCTGCGCTCCCCGGCAACGGCACCAGAAAAGAGTCTTGATGACCCACAAGTGAAGGGGATCTATCGTAGTCCTTTCGATAAGTAAGAGTGTCGAACCCAACGAGGAGCAGAAGGAAATGACAAGCAGTTTTCGGTAAGGTATTCTCTGCAAGCACTGAAATTATCGGTAACAGATAGTTTTGTGATAAGGTAATTTGTAACGGGTAACAAGCAATGAAAGTAAATAAGGTGCAACAAGATGGACCAATCCTTTTTGTAGCAAAGGAAAATCCTGGACAAGTTCTTATATAGAGAAAAGCGCTCCTGAGAACACATGGGAATTATCGTCAAGCTAGATTTCACCACGCTCATATGATTCGCGTTCGTTACTTTGATAATTTGGTATGTGGGTGGACCGGTGCTTGGGTACTGCCATTTCTTGGAAAAGCATCCCACTTATGATTAACCCCTATTGCCAGCATCCGCAACTACAAAAGAAATATTAAGGTAAACCTAACCATAGCATGAAACATATAGATCCAAATCAGCCCTTACGAAGCAACACATAAACTAGGGTTTAAGCTTCTGTCACTCTAGCAACCCATCATCTACTTATTACTTACCAATGCCTTCCTCTAGGCCCAAACAATGGTGAAGTGTCATGTAGGCGACGTTCACATAACACCACTAGAGGAGAGACAACATACATCTCATCAAAATATCGAATGAATACCAAATTCACATGACTACTTATAGCAAGACTTCTCCCATGTCCTCAGGAACAAACGTAACTACTCACATATCATATTCATGTTCATAATCAGAGGGGTACTAATATGCATTAAGGATCTGAACATATGATCTTCCACCAAATAAACCAACTAGCATCAACTACAAGGAGTAATCAACACTACTAGCAACCCAGACGTACCAATCTGAGGTTTTGAGACAAAGATTGGGTACAAGAGGTGAACTAGGGTTTGAGAGGAGATGGTGCTGGTGAAGATGTTGATGGAGATTGACCCCCTCCAGCTGATTGGATTGTTGGCGATGATGATGGTGATGATTTCCCCCTCCCGGAGGGATGTTTCCCTGGCAGAATAGCTCCGACAGAGCCCTAGATTGGTTCCGCCAAGGTTCCGCCTCGTGGCGGCGGAGTTTCTTCCCGTAAGCTTGCTTCCGATTTTTTCCAGGGTAAAAGAATTCATATAGCATAAGATGGCCACCGGAGGGCTGACAGGGGGCCCACGAGGCTGTCGGCATTCTCCCTCTTCATGTAAACCTTGTAAAATAAGAGAGAATAGGCATAAGTATTGTGATATAACGTGTAACAACAGCCCATAATGCAATAAATATTGATATAAAAACATGATGCAAAATGGACATATCACATGCTCACACAATAAATTGGCAAATGAAATATGTGGCAAATCATGCACAATCATTCTAGCATCTATCAAGCAATTGGCGGTGACTAGGTCATCTATATATGAGTATATTGACTTAGGAATCAAATGAGAACATTTGATCATAGGTCATACTCATCGTCTAAGCACAAGTGGGGTTACCACTTTTACATAAAGCATTGTTGTGTTCACACCTTTAGAGTTTCTTTAGCTCAATTCTTAGAGTAAGGCCCCCCCTAGATGTGATATCCCCCCCTAAGAGGGATGAACTAACCTTGGGTTTTGTCGATGATGACTTCATGTAGGTGTTGAAGATGTGGATGCTCAATGTTGATGTAGATCAGTCGGAGCAATCCATTGGAGTGAGTTGCAGTTCCAATACCTACACGGGTTTGTCCCACAAGGAACAAGCAAGGTTATCCATATACATAGAATGATGTACACACAAGATGATGTCTATGAAAGCATTAGGTTACCTTGTCCCTTGTCTTACCAACAAGAGGGTTTGTGACTCCATGAACTAGTGTAAGATATGGAAGTTGTTTGCACTTGTTCTTGCCAAAATGATATGAGTGAAGTATGTTGGCGGAGTCACCCTCAAGAACTCTCTAGTCCTTCTTATTCGGGATCCACATCATCTTGATGGGAATCCTTGGAGTTGTAGTCGTACTTGATAAAGTAGAACTTGATGTAGTCTTGTAAACCCACTTGACCAAGGCCTTGGGATCTTCTTCAAATGCATCAATCTCCTCTTGAAGCTTGTCCTTGCCTTTTTGCTTATGGTCTTGTGGTGGAAGATCATCTTGAGCTTGTCTCCCTTGGAAAGAAGTAGGATCACACTTCTCTTGTTGAGGAACAAACTTCGTCTTGGGGTATTGATCTTCTTCTCACTGAACTCCATTGGCATTGAACTTTCGTTCAAAATCAACACCTTGATTCTTCCGGTGCCTTCCTTGCTTGCGTACAATTTCCTCAAATTCCTTACTTCTGACAAGGCTCTTGTAAACACCTTTCTCTAATTCCCTTCAATAAGCTATTTTCTTGCTCAAGTGTAACTTGGCTAAGAGAATCATTAGTGGAATCAAGAGAACTACTAGAAGCAACAACATTGAGTTTAGCATGATTATTTTTACTACTAGAGGAATAATCTTTCTTACTCTTGTTGTCAGATTTAGCTTGTGTCATATAAGTAGACAAGAGTGAACACTTGGAAATGTAAGAAGAACTTTTCTTGCAAAGATCATCATTGATTGCCTTTCAAAACTCATGCTCTTCCTCAAGGTTGAGCTTTTCAAAGCATAACTTCTCATGAGTCTTTAAAAGTTCTCGATGATCTTCCAAGGTAGTTTCATGAGCTAACTTAAGAGTGTTTAGTTGTTTAGTTAGACACTCAATCTCCTTCTTATCATCAACATTTGTTTTATCTTGATTAGCATGATTAATAGAAAGTTCATCATAATTTTCATAACTAGAGTTGTCAACAAGTAAATCATCATCACCTAACAAATCATCTTCATCACTATTGAAATCAACATACTCGGGGTTGATACCTTTGGCTCTTTAGCCATGAAGCATCTTCCAATTTCTTCATTTGGTGAGTCAAATATGTTGTAGGAGTTGGTTGACACAAGTGCTAGACCGGCAACACCTTCATCTTGAGTATATTCCGAGTCGGAGTGATAACTTCTCTGGGAGTGATGGTCCAAGTCGGAGACGGATACCCATTCACCAACGTGAGCTTGATGTATTTGTTTTGTGTAGCTCTTTGATGATTTTTCCTTCCTTTCCGAATATTTGCTTCTTTGGGAGGTTCTTCATTCATAACGATCATCTCTACTCCTTCTTTCTCTTGGTGGTGATTCTTCCCTTCTACTTCTTCTTTTAGGTGAATCTTCTCTTCTTTTGTAGGGTGTCGTACACTCATTGGAGTAGTGTCCGGGTCTTCCACAATTGTAGCAATTACGTTCACGACTCGAAGATCTTTTGTCATTGTAGGACCTTGACTTAGAACTTCTTTCCTTCCTTCTACTCTTGTAGAACTTGTTGAAGTTCTTCACCATTAGGCTCAATTCTTCATTGAAGGTTTGTTTCTCACTTGATGATGTAGGAGCAGCTTTGTAAGCACCACTTGACTTGTTGTGAAGCTCTTCTTTATCCTTGAGTGACATCTCATGAGCGACAATTCTTCCAATGACTTTTGTTGGCTTGAGATCTTTGTAATTGGGCATCATTTGGATCAATGTGCACACGCTATCATATTTTCCATCCAAGGCTCTTAGGATCTTCTCGATGATGAATCTATTGGTCATCTCTTCACTTCCTAAGCCGGCAATCTCATTTGTGATGAGAGCAAGCCTAGAGTACGTTTCAGCGACACCTTCACCATCCTTCATTTTGAACTTGTCAAGTTGACTTTGAAGCACATACAATTTCGATTCCTTGACAGAGCCGGTACCTTCGTGCATATCAATCAAAGTATCCCAAATTTCCTTTGCATTCTCAAGATGACTGATTTTTTTGAATTCTTCGGGGCACAATCCGTTGAAGAGGATATCGCAAGCTTGAGCGTTGTATTGCAGCATCTTCAACTCTTCCGCGGTAGCTTCACGGTTCGATTCTCTCCCATCAAAGAATTCACCTTAGAAGCCAATACACAGCCCAAACAACGGGGTTATGTCCAAGAATATGCATTTTCATCTTATTCTTCCAACTAGCAAAATTAGTACCATCAAAGTAAGGACCTCTACGGTGGTAATTTCCCTCGCTAGACGCCATACTCTCCTAGGTTGTGAAACCAAGGCTATGATCACCAAAAGCTATGGAAATCAAGGCAAATGGAGTAGAGATGCCTCTTCATGGGATACCACTTGTAGGATCAAAAGTATGTCTAGAGGGGGGGTGATTAGACTACTTGACTGTCACATCCCTAGCTTCTGGCATTGCTCTAGGTTAGCTTCATGTGTGCATCATGTCTATATTTTTGAAACTTGAATTGAGGAATATTGGAAGCCTCAAAACCCTAAATAAAAGAGGGGCAAAAACCCTAGAAATCTCATTCATTGCTCCAAAAGGCTCTTCTTAAATGTTTGATAAATTTTGGTAAGGGTTCTGGTCCCAACCAAAATATTGAACATTTTTAAGGATTTATTTTTGGGACTTTGAATTTAAATCATTAGCTATTTGAATTTGAATTATATTCATATAATTAGAATATAATTTAAATACCCCTGAAATATTTTATAAGCTTTTGGAAAAGTCCATCTAGCAATATAAAATATTCAGAGGAGTTTTTGGCATTGTTTGAATTATTTTAAAATTCAAAACAGTGGCAAAATAAATTAATAAAACAAAACAGAACAGAAAAATATAAAACAGAACTTACCTGGACTTACCTGGCCTCACCCGTGCAGCCCACCAGAGCCGGCCCAGCTCCTGTGCTGGTCCAGCACTGTGCGGCCCAGCCCACCGTGGTCGCCACCGTCTTCAACCTCCTGCCAGTAGGCAGGATGGCGTGTGCCCGACGCGCGCGCGCACGCTCCGGCCACCTCCTGCTTACCTGCTCGCCGCTGGAGGCACCCGAGGGAGCCACGCACTCCCCCTCGCCCCCTGCACCTCCCCTCTCTTCCCCTGGACCCCGTTCCCTCCTCTGCTTCCCTCCCGCGCACACCACCGAGCGGAGCTCGCCGTCATCGTCGCCGTACCCATGGCCACCGGCCACCCCTAGCCTCGCCGATGCACCCAGGAGCTCCGCCTCGACCCCCTCTTCCTTCCCACCGATCCACAGCCCTCCGGAAGCCCTGCATCGCCGCCATCGCCGTCATCTTCTACCTCGGACCCGCCGGCCATCTTCGTCAAATTCGCCGGCTCCGGACCGTCCCCGACCTCGCCGAGCGTCCCCTCGTCATCGCCGTGAGTCACTTACCCTCTCCCCTAACTCAGCATGCTCCCCTCCATGCCGTAGCGCCGTTCCCCACGAGCACCGAAGCCACCGTCCGCCATTGCTGCTGCACGCATAGCCTCCGTGCTCCCCTGGCCCCACTGAGCTGCTCTTAGTGCTCCCCATGACTAGCAGGTGCTGCCCAGCCTCTCAGCTCGCTCGCTCGCCAAGCGTAGCCCCGTGCCCGTGCTGGCCCGAACTCCGGTCGCCGCCGCGGGCCCCGTTCCGGTGAGCTCGGGCCACCTCAGCCCCTTCCGTTTTCACAGATGGATGCGGGCGACTCCCAGCTACGCGTAGAGCCCCTCCTCCGTCCGTTTGGTCGTCGGAGCACGAAACCTGAAGGCCTCGATGACAGGTGGGGCCAGCCCCCCCTGTTAATTAGTTTAGTTTATTTTAACTAATTACCCCCCCTGCTGACACTGACATGCGGGCCCAGGCTCTAATTAAAATTAGGTTAGTTAGTTAGTCACTGACGTGTGGACCCCACACGTCAGGTTTGACCCTGACCGACCCCTGTTGACTTGCTGACGTCACGGTGACGCACTGCTGAGGCAGTAAATGTTTTCTGGAATTTAAATAATTCTTAAATGATTTATTATTTCCAGAAAATAGCTAAAAATTCAATAAATCATAGAAAATTAACCGTAACTCCAAATTAAATAAATTATATATGAAAAATTATCAGAAAAATTCAAGGAATCCATCTGTACCATTTTCATGCATGTTAGAATAACTTATAGCTGCTGTTTAGAACAAATCAATTAAAGGGCATTTATTAATCACATATGGAGTTTGAATTTGAATTTTATATTCAAACCAACTTCATTTAATCTGTTGCTAGTTGCATTAGCCCAAAACACATTCTTTTTGCCATGTCATGATCATGCATCATATTGTGCATTGCATTGATTGTGTTCCTTTCTATGTTGCCGGTATTTGTCCCCTCTCGATAGACGTGATACCGATGATGTGATCGTTGACACTGATGAAGACTCAATGTTATCTTCAGAAGTGCCAGGCAAGCAAAACCCCCTTGTTCATTCCGATAAAATCCCACTCTCTCGCTCCTGCTCTCTTTTACTGCATTAGGACAACAACGACATATTTGATACTTGCTGCGGTAGCTGAACCCTTTATCCTTTGCATGACCTGTCATTGCCACAGTAAATAGATGAAACCCACTAGCATGAGTAGGAGTTGTTTGAGCCCTGTTGTGCCTACTCATTCATGCTTGTTTGTCATGCCTGCTACTGCTTAGAGTTGAGTCAGGTCTGATTCATCGGGGATGAATCAGAGGCGTGTGAACATGTCCTACTGTGTGTGAGCTAAGTGTGTGAACACGATTTGGTAAAGGTAGAGATGAGAGGCCATGTAGGAGTACATGGTGGGTTGTCTCATTATAGCCGTCCTTAGGAACTGAGTTCTGTGTTTGTGATCCATGATCAGTTACTACCACACATTGGGCTCCGGGCGCTCCAAGCCCTCTCGACTTATTAATCAACTTGATCTCTGTCCAGGAGTTGCAACTAGTTTCTGGTGTTTGTAGGCAGTGTTAGTAGTCTACCAAGTGGCACCCGGTACAGGTGGGCTTGGGACAGACTAGGCACAGTGGCCCGGTGTACCAAGTGGCACCCGGTTGGTGGGCTTGGGAACCCTGCACACATCGTTTGGGGCCGTAAGCGACACCCCGGCCGGATCTCCTTGTGGATGGAACCTGAATAGGCGATAAACCTGGACTAGAGACTTGTTCGGTTAGTCAGGTCGTGGCCGACTCCCTCGCCCGGCTTCCGCTTGAAGGTTGCCGAGGTACATGACGTGTACAGGGCGGTAAGTGGCGAGAGCGTGTGTGAAGAAGTACACCCCTGCAGGGTTAACATCATCTATTCGAATAGCCGGATTCCTCGGATATGGAAACTTGGACCCCATTGCATAGTTCATAGACAAGTGAAAGTGGATACTCTAAAATACGCAAGATAAGCGTGAGTGCTATGGATGGCGTTCTCGTAGGGAGACGGGAGCGGATCCATAGTGGTGTATTGATATGGTGGATATGTGGACTCGTGTGCGCCACCTTAAAAGAGTTACTTGCAGTCGTAGTTCAGGTTAGCCACCGAGTCAAAGCTGGCTTGCTGCAGTTAAACTCCACCACCCCCCTTGTTGATAATGATGCATGTGTAGATAGATCTGATGTAAGTCTTGCTGGGTACATTTGTACTCACGTTTGCCTATTTTATGTTTTGCAGAGAGACTTCAGTCTCACTAGTAGTTCCGCTTGGACTTCGACGTTTAGCTTGATACCTCAGCTATGATCTTGTGCCCTCGGCAGGATCCGGTAGATAGTCAGGCTTCTCAGCCTTTTTCATTTATAGATGTCTGTACTCAGACATGATAGCTTCCGCTTGTGCCTTGACTTGTATGCTCTGATTGTTGGGTCATGAGACCCATGTTTGTAATGTCTTGCTCCTCGGAGCCTATTGAATAAACTACTTGAGTCGTAGAGTCATTTTGTGATGCCATGTTGTATTGCACATATCGAGCATATTGTGTGTATGTTATTGAAATGCTTGGTATGTGTGGGATCTGACTATCTAGTTGTTTATCTTTAGTAGCCTCTCTTACCGGGAAATGTCTCCTAGTGTTTCCACCGAGCCATGGTAGCTTGCTACTGCTCCGGAACACTTAGGCTGGCCGGCATGTGTCCTTCTTCGTTCCTGTGTCTGTCCCTTCGGGGAAATGTCACGCTTTGAGTACCGGAGTCCTGTTAGCCCGCTACAGCCCGGTTTACCGGAGTCCTGCTAGCCCAGTGCTACAGCCCGGACCCACTTGCTGATGACCGACACGTTCGAAGCTGGGTCATGAATGCCTGTCCCTGTAAGTCTGTGCCACTTTGGGTTTACGACTAGTCATGTCAGCCCGGGCTCCTTATCATATGGATGCTAGCGACACTATCATATACGTGAGCCAAAAGGCGCAAACGGTCCCGGGCAAAGATAAGGCGACACCCGTGGGGATACCGTGCGTGAGGCCGCAAAGTGATATGAGGTGTTACTGGCTAGATCGATGTGACATCGAGTCGGGGTCCTGACAGCGTTGGTATCAGAGCTTGACTGCCTGTAGGATTACCAAGCCAAACTGGTCGAAGTTGAGTCTAGAAATTCTTTAGTTATATAAGGGAATTGATTGTGGGATGGAACGTAAGGCTCTTTTTACTCCTTATACCTCATGGCCTTCTGATCTGAGTCATCATCTTCTCTTCTACGGGGATTAAGAACTAGGATTTCTCTTCTTTCTATCAGGATCACGTGTTACTAATCCGTAGACTTATAAGATTGTTGGATTTAAGCTTGAGTTCAGTTTCTACTACTTCCGTATGTTAATTGTTGATCTCGAAACCTTGATATCGTGCTTCTGAGTGGTTATGCCACCATTTTTGAGAATGTCTCAAATCCTTTCTGAGCATTTACAGCCGTTATGCTGTCCGAGTCATTCCAGGTTTCTAAATAGTCTGATGCATTTGCAAAATCCTTTCCCTCTGGTTTCGATGTTCCTTTATGCCAGCTCAATCACACTAATTGTTGAGTTGAGGTATTCTATTGCCTTGACATTATGTTGGAGTTACTATTATGACCCTAGGTGTCTTAGGGGATCATCTAGTAGTCTAGCCATGATTTATGTTCCAGTGTGATGACTCTGGCCGTCATTATCGAAAGCATCCCGTGATGCCATTTAGTAGTAGGTATTCTATCCCTGGGTTTTGAACCCGAAATTCACCCTACTTGCTTCATGTTGATAGTTTTGCTCGTTCCTTAGGTTATTAGTAACCTTTGCATTAGTCCTCGATGTTCGTGGTATTCCTTTCTTCCAAATACTATGAACCGCTTATGGCAGATGTTCCTCGCTGATCGAAAGATCACAATCAGAGTGCTCTCGATGGGTTCTCGATCCTACATTGTGACTCTGCCAGTTCTACCTTTCTGCATGGGTTATCCGGAAGAAATATGTTGAACTTGGTTCGACATACTAATCTATGCATCCACAACTCAGAAAATTATATGTTCCTTTGAGTTGTCCCTCTTTAGTTGTCTTCTGACCCTCGTCTATCAATTGATAGTCAAGAGTATGCGTGCATTCATTCGTCGATGCCTATTACCCTTGTGGTCCGCCAAGCCATTCTATTTCAGAATGAATAGGAGAAACAAACTCCAGTACCTCATCCATATTTAGGATTGGGTCAAAGTAGTTGTGTTCCGCAGATCAAGTTACAATCCAGCTTCTGGTCTGCTCTACCCTGAAGTATTACCTTCTTTATGACAGGAATTTCATGAGAATTGCACCACCTTTTGTGAATTCTTGACCTAGTGATACTTCTCGCCATCCTTTTTCATTCCTCGGTTCCGTGTTGTTGCAGCCGGAGTGCCGACAAGTGAATCATGATGTGTGAACTCAATACTCCTAGCAACCCCATTGCTTGGTAGTTAATGGACAATAATCCTATTCTCAGTATGTTGGTTATTGAATCACCATTCTAAGATTGATCGTGCTACCTAGTCCTTATTTCCTGGTGTACTCTTTGATTGATGAGTTAGGATTTTGTCAAGTCCTCGCTCATTTGATCATATCATCTTGCCCTCAAAAGCAAGATTGTTCTCGAGCTTAGTAACATATCGGTGGTTCGTGATTTCCGAAGATCTTCTCGGAAGTATTACCAGGTTGTCACCTGACCGCTATGTTGAGCTCGTGATCAAGTTGGTTTCTTGTGAACCACCCTTTCTCCAAGAATCTGTGTTGGATATCCCGGAGCTAGTTGGTTAAGCTAGACAACAACTTGGAGAGTTGGAAGATAAAAGCTTGCCTGACTTAGTTCGTTCCAAAGGGATATTCTTGTGTAGTGTGTGTTGAAGAAAGATGATATCTTCATCGGTTGGTCCCTGTGATCAGTTGCTGGACCTATCGTCTTATCAATCCTTTGATTTGAGTGTGGGCTATCGTCAAATCAAGTCAGAACCAACGATGTTCGTAATGTTGTCTTCCTCGTGGTTGATCCCTCGAGCATACACCATTATATTTTTTTTGGGTCTGACCAATGCTATCACCGTGTTCACACGATGGTGGAAGTCCAGTGATATGGAAATTCCGATGAGTTGTTGTTGAGTCCATTGACAACATCCTTATCTCCTCCATGATGTTGTTGAACATTAAGTTAGTGTTGGAAACTTTTGAAAGCATTTTCTTCATGCTAGCTCATGAAGTACTTGTTTGATGAAAGGAGTGACTTCCTTTGATTCACGTGCATTTTGATGTAAGTTGCCGTCGTGAATTTGAGAAAGTTTGTTTTTGCTCCTTTGGAATCATCCCAAGTCGGTCATGCACGTGCGAAGAATTCTGTGGTCTGTTAGACTGATCATCTTCATTCCATATGTATATCCTAGCACACCAAGCCACTGACTGATTTGTTCAAGGAGAAGGAGTATCTTCATAAGAGCTAATCCGGACTTATGAAAGAACTTCGATATCCTCGCTGATGGTTCCTAACCAGAACTCGGTAGTGTTTTATTGTAAGACTACCATGTGATCATGTTTGTCTGAGGCAGCGTGTTCACATGTTTGTAGCAGAACCAGCTCATGTTTTGGAGCTTGCTATCGTAGTTCATACCTGATGAATCCCGCAATGTCATCTCGCCGATTTGTGTTGCAAACTTTCATTTTTCTTCCTAGACTCGATGAGTCTGGAATATCCTGACACCAACCAGATCTGAATCTCAGGCAGATATGATGGTTGGAACATTTCCCAAGAACTATAATATTGGTCCCTCGACAACCGGTAAAGTGGATGTCGTGGCCAACACAACCAGCCGGAAGACCTATCATTGTAGTATCTTGTTGAGGAAGTTGGCCACCTCCCCATAAGGATTTCGTAGGATTTACCTCCGTAACTGTTTCTTATGGATTCTATTGCTCCCGAAGTCCGACCTTTACTTGATGTTCTAGATATCAAACCATATCTATGAATGGGTTACCCTAGCACATCAAGGAGAACATTAGAAGCAGAGTGCTAAATATCTCTCGGTCAATCATCCAGATTTTTATTTCCTTGGCCTCGCTAAGATGAAATCTGAGGAAGTGTTATCCTCCTTTGCATCTGCATCGTCCATCGCTATTCGTCATGGTAGTATGTCGTGTTGTCAGCATCCTTGCCGCGGATGTGGTAAAACCTTGATGAATATGGAAATGCTCAAGTTCTTGAGAGCACGCACAAGCGCTACGTGTTATCATCGGCACTAACTGGGATTCCTCTCAGTTTCCTCGGCAATGCTATGACCCTTTCAAACAGTGAATCCACTCTCTTTTGTTGGGTTCTTCCCCAGTTACCAGAATCATTCCCAACATTTGCATTTTGTTCCCAGCTTGCACCGCCAATGTGCCCTTCTACCATGGGTCTCTTCCATTTCCGGTGATAAGCAAAATCATCCATTGCGTTGTCTTCAACAAGGTAATCCACATCATCCAAGTCCGAGTATGCCATTCTACCGACCCCCTCCAAACGATCGCTCGAGAATTGCCTTAGGCTGGTTTAAAGAGTTTCAATGATCTCTGAATCAAAAGTAATTCTTTTTGCCACTTAAGGGGATATCTCTACGAGTCACCTTCCCTAAGATGCCTCGTTGTGGTATCATGGCAATCCAACTCCTCGCTACCTTGACAATCGTTTACCACCTTCTTAGGTGTGGAATCGTTGTCTACCTAGTGAACCTTCGTCATCCGTTTCTTCCACCCCTCTTGATGTGTATCTCGTGTCTCAACCCGAGAGATGGTCCTATGTCTCATTCCGTGAGTTGTTCGATCTTCGAGAAGATCGACCCTTCTAGAGTCTCCTTCTTCCCTCCATGTCATGTTGACAGGATTTTCAAGGCAAGACTTCAAGACAATGATGGTGAATGAATCAACGTTCAACCGAAGTGCACCCTGGATCGTGAAGATTAAACTAGTTTGCGTTTCCCCTTCATCCTACCCTACGCTTGAATCTCGAGACGAGATTCTTGTTTAGTGGGGGTGAGTTTTCACATCCCTAGCTTCTGGCATTGCTCTAGGTTAGCTTCATGTGTGCATCATGTCTATATTTTTGAAACTTGAATTGAGGAATATTGGAAGCCTCAAAACCCTAAATAAAAGAGGGGCAAAAACCCTAGAAATCTCATTCATTGCTCCAAAAGGCTCTTCTTAAATGTTTGATAAATTTTGGTAAGGGTTCTGGTCCCAACCAAAATATTGAACATTTTTAAGGATTTATTTTTGGGACTTTGAATTTAAATCATTAGCTATTTGAATTTGAATTATATTCATATAATTAGAATATAATTTAAATACCCCTGAAATATTTTATAAGCTTTTGGAAAAGTCCATCTAGCAATATAAAATATTCAGAGGAGTTTTTGGCATTGTTTGAATTATTTTAAAATTCAAAACAGTGGCAAAATAAATTAATAAAACAAAACAGAACAGAAAAATATAAAACAGAACTTACCTGGACTTACCTGGCCTCACCCGTGCAGCCCACCAGAGCCGGCCCAGCTCCTGTGCTGGTCCAGCACTGTGCGGCCCAGCCCACCGTGGTCGCCACCGTCTTCAACCTCCTGCCAGTAGGCAGGATGGCGTGTGCCCGACGCGCGCGCGCACGCTCCGGCCACCTCCTGCTTACCTGCTCGCCGCTGGAGGCACCCGAGGGAGCCACGCACTCCCCCTCGCCCCCTGCACCTCCCCTCTCTTCCCCTGGACCCCGTTCCCTCCTCTGCTTCCCTCCCGCGCACACCACCGAGCGGAGCTCGCCGTCATCGTCGCCGTACCCATGGCCACCGGCCACCCCTAGCCTCGCCGATGCACCCAGGAGCTCCGCCTCGACCCCCTCTTCCTTCCCACCGATCCACAGCCCTCCGGAAGCCCTGCATCGCCGCCATCGCCGTCGTGTTCTACCTCGGACCCGCTGGCCATCTTCGTCAAATTCGCCGGCTCCGGACCGTCCCCGACCTCGCCGAGCGTCCCCTCGTCATCGCCGTGAGTCACTGACCCTCTCCCCTAACTCAGCATGCTCCCCTCCATGCCGTAGCGCCGTTCCCCACGAGCACCGAAGCCACCGTCCGCCATTGCTGCTGCACGCATAGCCTCCGTGCTCCCCTGGCCCCACTGAGCTGCTCTTAGTGCTCCCCATGACTAGCAGGTGCTGCCCAGCCTCTTAGCTCGCTCGCTCGCCAAGCGTAGCCCCGTGCCCGTGCTGGCCCGAACTCCGGTCGCCGCCGCGGGCCCCGTTCCGGTGAGCTCAGGCCACCTCAGCCCCTGCCGTTTGCACAGATGGATGCGGGCGACTCCCAGCTACGCGTAGAGCCCCTCCTCCGTCCGTTTGGTCGTCGGAGCACGAAACCCGAAGGCCTCCGCCGCCTCGGCCTCGCCGGCGACTCACCGCCGGCGGGTTAGGCCCTGTTGACCAGGGGTTTGACCCCCCCTGGGTCGATGACAGGTGGGTCCAGCCCCCCCTGTTAATTAGTTTAGTTTATTTTAACTAATTACCCCCCCTGCTGACACTGACATGCGGGCCCACGCTCTAATTAAAATTAGGTTAGTTAGTTAGTCACTGACGTGTGGACCCCACACGTCAGGTTTGACCCTGACCGACCCCTGTTGACTTGCTGACGTCACGGTGACGCACTGCTGACGCAGTAAATGTTTTCTGGAATTTAAATAATTCTTAAATGATTTATTATTTCCAGAAAATAGCTAAAACTTCAATAAATCATAGAAAATTAACCGTAACTCCAAATTAAATAAATTATATATGAAAAATTATCAGAAAAATTCAAGGAATCCATCTGTACCATTTTCATGCATGTTAGAATAACTTATAGCTGCTGTTTAGCACAAATCAATTAAAGGGCATTTATTAATCACATATGGAGTTTGAATTTGAATTTTATATTCAAACCAACTTCATTTAATCTGTTGCTAGTTGCATTAGCCCAAAACACATTCTTTTTGCCATGTCATGATCATGCATCATATTGTGCATTGCATTGATTGTGTTCCTTTCTGTGTTGCCGGTATTTGTCCCCTCTCGATAGACGTGATACCGATGATGTGATCGTTGACACTGATGAAGACTCAATGCTATCTTCAGAAGTGCCAGGCAAGCAAAACCCCCTTGTTCATTCCGATAAAATCCCACTCTCTCGCTCCTGCTCTCTTTTACTGCATTAGGACAACAACGACATATTTGATACTTGCTGCGGTAGCTGAACCCTTTATCCTTTGCATGACCTGTCATTGCCACAGTAAATAGATGAAACCCACTAGCATGAGTAGGAGTTGTTTGAGCCCTGTTGTGCCTACTCATTCATGCTTGTTTGTCATGCCTGCTACTGCTTAGAGTTGAGTCAGGTCTGATTCATCGGGGATGAATCAGAGGCGTGTGAACATGTCCTACTGTGTGTGAGCTAAGTGTGTGAACACGATTTGGTAAAGGTAGCGGTGAGAGGCCATGTAGGAGTACATGGTGGGTTGTCTCATTACAGCCGTCCTCAGGAACTGAGTTCTGTGTTTGTGATCCATGATCAGTTACTACCGCACATTGGGCTCCGAGCGCTCCAAGCCCTCTCGACTTATTAATCAACTTGATCTCTGTCCAGGAGTTGCAACTAGTTTCTGGTGTTTGTAGGCAGTGTTAGTAGTCTACCAAGTGGCACCCGGTACAGGTGGGCTTGGGACAGACTAGGCACAGTGGCCCGGTGTACCAAGTGGCACCCGGTTGGTGGTCTTGGGAACCCTGCACACATCGTTTGGGGCCGTAAGCGACACCCCGGCCGGATCTCCTTGCGGATGGAACCTGAATAGGCGATAAACCTAGACTAGAGACTTGTTCGGTTAGTCAGCTCGTGGCCGACTCCCTCGCCCGGCTTCCGCTTGAAGGTTGCCGAGGTACATGACGTGTACACGGCGGTAAGTGGCGAGAGCGTGTGTGAAGAAGTACACCCCTGCAGGGTTAACATCATCTACTCCAATAGCCGGATTCCTCGGATATGGAAACTTGGACCCCATTGCATAGTTCATAGACAAGTGAAAGTGGATACTCTAAAATACGCAAGATAAGCGTGAGTGCTATGGATGGCGTTCTCGTAGGGAGACGGGAGCGGATCCATAGTGGTGTATTGATATGGTGGATATGTGGACTCGTGTGCGCCACCTTAAAAGAGTTACTTGCAGTCGTAGTTCAGGTTAGCCACCGAGTCAAAGCTGGCTTGCTGCAGTTAAACTCCACCACCCCCCTTGTTGATAATGATGCATGTGTAGATAGATCTGATGTAAGTCTTGCTGGGTACATTTGTACTCACGTTTGCCTATTTTATGTTTTGCAGAGAGACTTCAGTCTCACTAGTAGTTCCGCTTGGACTTCGACGTTTAGCTTGATACCTCAGCTACGATCTTGTGCCCTCGGCAGGATCCGGTAGATAGTCAGGCTTCTCAGCCTTTTTCATTTATAGATGTCTGTACTCAGACATGATAGCTTCCGCTTGTGCCTTGACTTGTATGCTCTGATTGTTGGGTCATGAGACCCATGTTTGTAATGTCTCGCTCCTCGGAGCCTATTGAATAAACTACTTGAGTCGTAGAGTCATTTTGTGATGCCATGTTGTATTGCACATATCGAGCATATTGTGTGTATGTTTTTGAAATGCTTGGTATGTGTGGGATCTGACTATCTAGTTGTTTATCTTTAGTAGCCTCTCTTACCGGGAAATGTCTCCTAGTGTTTCCACCGAGCCATGGTAGCTTGCTACTGCTCCGGAACACTTAGGCTGGCCGGCATGTGTCCTTGTTCGTTCCTGTGTCTGTCCCTTCGGGGAAATGTCACGCTTTGAGTACCGGAGTCCTGTTAGCCCGCTACAGCCCGGTTTACCGGAGTCCTGCTAGCCCAGTGCTACAGCCTGGACCCACTTGCTGATGACCGACACGTTCGAAGCTGGGTCATGAATGCCTGTCCCTGTAAGTCTGTGCCACTTTGGGTTTACGACTAGTCATGTCAGCCCGGGCTCCTTATCATATGGATGCTAGCGACACTATCATATACGTGAGCCAAAAGGCGCAAACGGTCCCGGGCAAAGATAAGGCGACACCCGTGGGGATACCGTGCGTGAGGCCGCAAAGTGATATGAGGTGTTACCGGCTAGATCGATGTGACATCGAGTCGGGGTCCTGACATTGACCAAATAAAAATCTAGCCTTTTCCCAATTTTAGTTCTTGGCAGATTTTAGCAACTTAGCACAAGTCAAGCAATCACAATACAATTCAAGCAAGCATGAAATGAGTATATGAGCAGAGGAAAGTAAAGCATGGAACTTGCAAGAAAGTAAATGGGAGGATTTGGGAAGCAAACGCAATTGGGGACATGGAGATTTTTGGCGTGGTTCCGATAGGTGGTGCTATCGTACATCCACGTTGATGGAGACTTCAACCCACACAGGGTAACGACTGCGAGTCCACGAAGAGCTCCACCCACGAAGGGTCCATGAAGAAGCAACCTTGTCTATCCATCATGGCCATCACCCATGAAAGACTTGCCTCACTAGGGTAGATCTTCACGAAGTAGGCGTTCTCCTTGCCCTTACAAACTCCTTGATTCAACTCCACAATCTTGTCGGAGGCTCCCAAGTGACACCTAACCAATCTAGGAGACACCACTCTCCAAAAGGTAATAGATGGTGTGTTGATGATGAACTCCTTGCTCTTGTGCTTCAAATGATAGTCTCCCCAATTCCCCACTCTCTCTCATAGGATTGGATTTGGTTGAAAGATGATTTGAGTGGAAAGCAACTCGGGGAAGGCTAGAGATCAAGATTCATATGGTAGGATTGGAATATCTTGGCCTCAACACATGAGTAGGTGGTTCTCTCTCAGAAAATGATTGCTGGAAGTGTAGGCACATTCTGATGGCTTTCTCCACAAATGAAGAAAGGCTGGAGGGGTATATATAGCCTCCACAAAAAATCTAACCATTACACACAATTTAACCAACTTGGTGGGACTGAATCAGAAAACTCGGTCAAACCGATTTAGTTCATAATGTGACCGTTAGGCATTTCGGTGGGACTGACATGTCAACTCGGTGGGACCGATTTCTTTTGGGTTAGGGCATAACGTAATCTTGGTGAGACCGATTACACAAACTCGGTGGGACCGACTATGGTAATAAGCTAACCAGAGAGTTGGTCACGCAAACTCGGTGGGACCGATTCGCTCATCTCGGTGACACCGAAACATTATGAAAGGGAAACAGAGAGTTTGCATTGCAAACTCGGTGGGACCGATCACTCATCTTGGTTAGACCAAAACATTACGAAGGGAAACAGAGAGTTTGCAATCCCATCTCGGTGAGACCGAAGTGACTACGGTTTATGGCAGTGGCTATGTCAAATGAACTCGGTGGCGCTGGATAGATCAAATCGGTGGGGTCGAGTTTGACTTTTGGTTTGGGACATATGTGGATATGAGAAAGTGGTTGAGGGCTTTTGGAGCATATCACTAAGCATTTTGAGCAAGCAAGCCATTAAGCAACACCTCATCCCCTTTTAACAGTATTGGCTTTTCCTATAGACTCAATGTGATCTTGGATCACTTAAAGTAAACTGTAGGGTCTTGAGCTTTAGAGCTTGAGCCAATCCTTTGTCCTTAGCATTTTGAGGGGTCCACATTCTAATCCATGCCATGCCAATCATTGAACTTTCTTGAAATATTCATCTTGAAATAGCATTAGATCAATGAGCTATATGTTGTGAATGATTACCAAAACCACCCAGGGATAGTTGCACTTTCAACATGCTGGCTTGTTAGCTCGTATTCTCTATCTTCGTGTGCTGGCCCATGTGGCAGTGGGTGAAAATAAGTAAACTAGATGCCCATCTGACATGCGGTGAAGTAAACAAAGTTGAAACCACTCGGGGTAGCACCCCGCACGCTAGTAAATTGAGGGTGCATTAAGGACACACTTCTTCCTAGTGAAGGACGCACTCGCGCAGAATTCACCACTGCGCGGTGGCATGCACAGAAGGACACACTCGCGCACACTCAGCAGGCCAGCACACAGCACACACCAGCACAGGTGTACACCAGCGTCGCTGCCGGTTGAGATGGATGGCGAGGCAGACAACAAGCGAAGGCGGCTCGAGCCAAAACTGCATCCGGCGAGCCTGGACTTCATCAGCAGCCTCCCCAATGACATGTTATTCGTCATCATCGGCCTCCTTCCCACCAAGTCTTCCGTGCAGACCGCCCTGCTCTCCCGACGGTGGCGCCCCCTCTGGTGCCGCATCCCCCTCAACCTCATCGTCGACAGCTGCCTCTGCGACGGGTATTGCATATGTATGGCCGCAGTCTCCAAGATCCTTTCGTCTCACCCTGGGCCAGCCAGACACCTTGACATCCGCATGTTCAGTACCAACTGCAAGGTCCAAGCCAGGTTCGATGAGTGGTTCTTATCTCCGCCCTAGATCAGCTCGAGGAGCTAAACTTTGAAGCTGGACGATATCGCTCTCTGTTGCCGTCCGTGCTCCGCCTCATGCCAGCTTTAGCTCCTGCTATATTCCCCAGATTAATGTTGTGCCCGCCCTTCTTCTCCCTCAACTCAAGCAGCTCGACCTCTTCGACCTTGTCATCTTGAAGAAGGCTATGGAGCACCTGCTCCGCAGCTGTACTGCGCTTGAGTACCTTCGTCTTGAGCAGATCCACGGGTTCATTAGCCTCCACATCGCCTCGATGACTCTCCGATGAATTTATGTGTCTTGCTGGCCCCGCAATAAGACATCAATTGGGAAGAGATCACTCCAACTATTCCATGTTATGGTCATTGAGAATGCGCCTTTCCTTTCATTGTATCAGATCTAGAAGATCCAACAAAAATCAGGGTCATTGACACGCCGAAATTGACAACGTTGGTGTACTCGTCTGCCAAATTCTCCGAACTCTTTATTGGATCCGTAATCATTCAGGTACAACACTCATCTTCTTCTCCGTCTTCTTGAAATTCACATTTTTAAATTTCTTCTTGATGTATTTACGACTGTCTTCCAAAAAATGATTCCCACAAGCTTGACCCAGTCTATGACACGTGGGCCAAACGTGTGGCTGGACCACCTATCATACAACCAAAGGCAGGTGAAGTAGAGGGCCGAGGAGTAGATGGCCAACATGAACGTGAATTCAACACAGTCTGCACTTCTGATATAAAGGCTCCCCACCAGTCCAATCTATGAAATCCTATGCACCTACGCACCCTAACCAAGGGCAAGAGTGATCACTCCAATCGCAAGATCAGTTGACTAGAAGCTAGACCCATGGAGGCGATGAGCGTGAGCATCAGCCAGCTGTGCCAGATGGTCCACGACGCCAGCCTGCGGCCCGGCACCGAGGAACGTCTCTAGGTATTGCTTGAGGCTGCCAGGGCGAGAGGCCACTTGGACGACAACTTCGTCTCCTTGTTTGACGAGGTCCTTGTCGGCTTCCTCGACAAGTTCACCATCGTCAAGAAGCTCGCGGACGAACTTGACGTACGCCTCCAGCCCATTCGCCCAGGCTGTGTGATGCCCACCACCCTCAACGACCTCTATGGTGACAACCTCTTCGACGCACTGGTGGTCCTGCGACTGCCCGCCGTCGTGCCAGAGAATGTCCACCTCGAGGTCGCGCTCCCCGCGCAATGCCTGGCGCAGCAAGACACCATCAACATAATCACACACGTCTACGCGCAAACTGTCCACAAGGACTACTACATGCAAGAGGAGGACGATAGGATGCTGGTCTTCTTGGACCACAGGGCAACCTTGGACGACATTGTTCAGAAGCACGTTGAGCTCGCCGCCAATGCCGCTCCTCCTCACACATCTGTTGATGACCCGGCGCACTAGGGCGTGAGAATGTCGTTGATGGATCCGTATGTATCTTTATCTTTCCGTCAAATCCATATAGTAGTATATGGTACTACTAGTAATTATCTTACCTTTCGCATCAACTTCATAATTTTTTTACGTACTCCATGCATGAACCACTCCAGAACCCAACTTCTCATTACTCTAGGGAAAATCATTATTTCTATCTATCGGTCACGCCATGGAGCAGAACCAAATTTTTACAAGATACAAGTTCAAAAGGAAAAGCCTGCCGTGTTCGCGTTGCACCCCCACACGGTTGGTCCAGCACGCTGCTCAAGGGGGAATATGTGCTGTGTTGCATTTTCACTTACAAGTGGGACTGCAGTTGAGCAAACCGACTATCGGCAAACCCCCACTCCACCCACCGCGCGATGGCTGAGAAAATAGGAGGGAGAAGAGATGGTTGTACCACGGACTCCAAGAAAATTGGTGTCATATGGGACTCGTGTGGGTGGCGTGTGACCTACTGCTAGACATGAATGCTAGTTATGGCCCATGCCACCCCACTATATCGAGCCTATATCGAGGTGCTGGTTACGTAGAACAATTTCCTGGAGTCCGTGCTCAGCCCTCCTCTGTCTCTCTTCTCAGTCAGCCAACAGATGCACGAAGCCCATCGTCTATTTGCTCATATGCGGTCCCACATGTCAGTGAAAATGCAAGAGGACCCACTGAACCTGCACATCTTTCACCTCGACGTGCTGGTGATGAAAAACAAATCCAATAAAGATCTTCGGTGGCCGCTTTTGGCGTTACTCAAGAGTAGTAAGATTCTATTTACAGTTTAACCCAAGATGCACATCACGTGGCTTCAACTACCTCTCCATTTTCTTGCATGACACGACCTGGATGCTGGATGTCCCACGTGTTGGCAAAAGGAGGAAGAACTCGACCAAATCTTCTCCACATTTAGATCGGAGGAGTAGGAAACACGGCTTGCCCTGTGCCTACATCATATTACGTACAAGCCCACCTCACGCAGGCACAGTATCACCATATTTCTCGGCCTCCGTGTGACACCTAGCTCTAGTTGATCTAACTGGAACTAACTATTGGGTGGCTCTATGTGATGTGGCAACTTCATTCTACTATGGATGCTGGCTATACTACTACGGCACTAACACTCCAAGAAGTGAGTCGAAAACCATTTATAAATTTAGTTTATGACATGCATATGCAAATGTACCATTCATTACATACAACAAGTCATCAACACATAACGACAACGAGGATACATGTTGGATTATAGATTTGTTCCAACAAAACATTCTAGTAAATACTAAAGTTTTCATCACACAACAAATAACAAGCAATGAAATGAACTTCAGCTCAACCACTCCTCGGCATTGGAAACGCTGCTTTGAACCAGAAGAGTTTGTCTCGGAAGGGCATGCTACTGTCAATCTCGAGACCAACGCAGGACTGATCATCCAGGATGAAGCGGCCTATTTCATGACCTGTATTGTGATAGCCACAGTAGGGAAGCATAGCAATGTCTGAGGTATAGATACAATTGCTTCTCATAAATGGTAGTAAGGTTGCTCCTCTAGCCGCTCGGATCTTCACCGTCGACAGTTCGCCGGCAGATACATGAATGGCGGTCGGCCGGGTTCGATGCTGGCACAAAAGCTTACCGGCGCACCGTTGCCACTCATTACGTGCAACAACTGCCCAAAGAAGGTCTTGCGCCGCGTGTCTACAACGCCGGAACATCCCGGATGGGTGTTCATCAAGTGCTCAACCGATGGGGGATGTGCTACTTTAGCTTCAATTGTGCTCTCGGATTAGACTAGTTGTGCTAACTTAAAATTTTATTGTGTGGAATCGATGCAAGTTTTGGTATTGGGAAGAAGAGTACATCGGTATATTGATAGAGCGCAATTTAGTAGATGTTCTAGCACTTTCAGCTAGCATAGAGGCTAGAGATGAGACTAGTGCACTTGTTGATAGAATAGAGGCTAGACATGAGACTAGATGCGAGGAAGCAACGTCTACTTCTTTACACTCGAAGAAGAAAGAAGAACGCAAGATCGAGCCTCCACAGATCAACAATGAATGCATCGAGAAGGCACTAATCCAACTTACACGAGTAGTTATGGAAGTTGGATATCTTCTAAAATGTATTCTTGTGGTTCTTCTTTTCTTTGGTCTTGCTTTTCTAGTCAAAATTTGACGATGTATTTCCATGTACCAAAAAACAATGATAAAAAGATTTGTGTTTGCAAAGAAAAATGTACACGACCGGGATGCGTCCGCGCGTTGGGCGCACGGCCACCGCATCCGAGAAATGGCCCAGACACGACCCCATTGCCCTACCCAAATGGATAGAATCCGGGAAAAATGGAGGTCCGTTTGGGGTCGTGCGTTGGAGTTGGCCTTACAAGTGGGACTGCAGTTGAGGAAACCGACTATCGGCAAACCCCCACCTCGCCCGCCGCGCAATGGCAGAGTTAGAGAAACGACGAGGTTGAAGAGATAGTTGTAGCACGGACTCCAAGAAATATGGTGTCAGATGGAAGTCGTGCTGGTGGCATGTGTTGTACTCCTGGACGTGAATGCTTGTTCTGGCCCATGCCACCCTACTATATAGTATCGAGGATTCGAGGTGCTAGTTACGTACAACGAACACATTAACATATGGCCCACCTCACACAATGGCCAAATTTCCTCGAGTCTGTGCTAGGTTAAAAAGTGTTCTTTGTGAGGGTGGGTGGCTGGTCTCAAGTTTAAAACTTGTTATATTACGTATCATAGACGTAGAGATAGTGCAACACTTTTGAAAGTTCGAACCCAAACATCAGAATGCAATTTCTACTGGACTCATCCGAGGACATAGGATGATGGGATTCACAACTATAGTAAAAACACCCACCCGACACGCGAAACATGTGAAGCTAGTAAAAATAGTAGTACTATTGTTGATTGGCCTCATCCGATAACCTGTTGCAATGCACGTACAATTATGTATTCAGAAAATATTTTTTTGTCTCGGCGCAGCACCCACTCAGAGAAGCGACTCGAAAGCCATTCATAAATTTAGTAAGTTTATGGTAGGCATATCATTTTATTACATACAACAGGTCATCAACCCACAATGACAACGAGGATACATTATAAATACTAAAGTTTTCATCACACAACAAATAACAAGCAACGAAACGAACTTCAGCTCAACCACTCGTCGGCGTTGGAAATGCTTGCTTTGAACTAGAAGTGATTCTCTAGGAAGGGCCAGCTACTGTCAATCTCGAGATGAAGTCATCATTCAGATCAGGGCAAGAATAACGGGGTCGTTTCCATCCTGTTCCCTCCATGGAGAAGACGATCGAACAATGGCAGAAGGAAGCGTGAAGGAAAATGGAGGAGGGAGGAAGTGCGTGCGACAGCAATTCCAAATCGAGAGGGAAAGGCGAAGATTCGGTGGACGGTTGCCACGATACACGAAGAGGCGTCTTGGCCTACATAGACATCCGTTAGGAAATTGTACAAAAGGACTCTCCATCGTCTCACTTACATGTTGGAACGGGACCACATGTCAACGAAACATGGTGTGTAATTTCTCGTGCAAAATGCGATCTGGCCGCCTTGGCCCGAGGTGCCACATTAGTTACCGACCTTTATTTTTTAACATACAATCTGAGTGGATAGCTCCTGTGGTCTTCACACGTGAGCGGATATATAGGTGGGCTAGGTGGGTAGGAGGCAACAATCTGAGTGCCAAAAGAGTTGATCCAATGCTTGGTTTTATTTGGATTTTCCAACTATGACCATTGGATAGAGTGAATCAATGGCTTACATTCAAAGTTATTCTCATACTATAGAATGGTATAGGAACCTGGAGAGATTTGGTTGATTTTATGTCGCTGAATAATATAAAATATTATGAGTGCAGACGCTCCACCGCGAGGTTTATTGCTCCTTCTCGGTCGTCGGGTATCTATGTTCTTCCACTCTTTCATTTAAGACATGAGCTTTGTTCATCCTTTTGCCTACACGCGGGACATCTAGCATCAAGGTGGACGTGTCATGCAAGAAAATGGAGATATGCAATGCGTAAGTGAGTCGTGCACTTCGATGGCACCTAGTACTATGCAATATTTTTTCTCCTCGATGGCACGTGAATAGTGCACGTACTCAATGACAGAGCACGATATGATAGCCATGGACATGGTCGGCCCTTTTTGAAGAGAGTACTAAATAACTTTGTTGTGTCCTGTCAACTCGATGAGAAGCTTGCTTACTACGCCTTCTCCCTCGCCAACGCGTGCGCGGTGGCTTGCAGCACGAGGAGAAACTTTTGCTTACAAGCGGTGGACGTGCATCAGTTCATTTGGTGTCAGATTGCCAGAAGTACTACTGTAGTACCATCATTATTGTTCGACTCCTGGAAGATTAGAAGAGCCAAGCGCAAGGTCACCTACTAACCTAGTACAGTAGTATACTATAGCCAAAGCTGGTCCACCTTTTTACAGCATGGTTAATTAATATGGCCACTCTTGCAGCGGCACATCATTTAGAGCAAGTACACTCTTCGTAGGAACAAACGAAGTGAAACAAAAGTTGGAGTGGATGCTAGATTGCCAATTAATACATGTTTACATAGGAAAAAAATCCTATAGCATTCTATCCTATGAATCAATTGACCAATGTAGGAAAATTATGAGGGGGGTCTCTCCAATAGTGTTCCTCGGCTCGCACCTAGCATCATGGTGGTCGAATTGGAGTCATTCATCCGGTACACGTGGCATCTCAGATCTGGACACAAGGTGACGCGACCTCTCACTTCGTCCGCCATTTGAAGCGGCGCACCGGTGGAGCGCTAGCATACTCCAATATTAGGTTGGCTCTATGTGATGTGGCAACTTTATATACTAACCAGATGCTGGCTATACTACTACAGTACTCACACTCCAAGAAATGCCTCGACAACCATTAATAAATTAGGTTTATGACATGCATTTGCAAATGTACCATTCACTACATACAACAAGTCATCAACACACAACGACAACGAGGATACATGTTGGATTATAGATTATTTCTAACAAAACATTCTACAAATACTAAGTTTTCATCACACAACAAATAACAAGCAATGAAATGAACTTCATCTCAACCAATCCTCGGTGTTGGAAACACTTACTTTGAACCATAGGTGCTCTGGGAAGGGCCATCTATTGTCAATATCGAGAGCAAGGCAGGACCGATAATCCAGGCTGAAGCGGCATATATCAGGACCAGGGTAGGGAACCACCGCAATGTCCGATGTATAGATACATTTGCTTCTCATAAATGGTAGTAATGTTGTGTCAACAATAGCTGGATCGCCTTTCACCATCATTGGATAGTTTGGTCCAAGGAAGAGCGAGTTTTCTCCAAGAGACCAAGACTATCAATACTGAACCAGGGAGAAGGTGTTGGCGCTAGCAAACTAGTATCCATCCCGAATACCCTGCAACGGGTGTTGGAATAGGTCCGGAGAGGGCGACCATGGGAGACAACACATGCTCCCTCAGTAGTAACAATCTCAGTGCACTGTATGTAGACAAGAAGAGGTGATCCATCATAATTAGTTGCCAGGCGCCACTGATTATATAAGTTCTGCTCATCTTCATGCTCGTGATCATCACCATCGTCATCTCCCCCTTGGTTATAAATTTTTTCAAGTATAGGTGGTGGAATGTTCACAGGACCTCGGAAACACAAGAAGGTTAATTAGTAAAGGGAAACTTGCTAACCCGCATGCATGTGGATGAAACAATTATAATTACGGTGGAATACAAACGTACCGAAACCACGAGGATGCCATGCAAAAATAGTGCCACGAGTAGTGGCAGCAAACACAAGACGCTCGTATGCAATTGCATCACAATACTCATTCGTGTACATAAATTGATTTTTGAGCTATATCCGTGGACGAGTCGTGGAAGCAGTAACGACGACAACAAGCTTGTCGAAGATAGCAACAACTTCATAGTTCTTATAATCCCAAGTGCGGTTGGGAACTCGACAAATTGCTATCTTCCATAGATGACAGCCACTATGATCGTATTTGAACGCACGTAGATCATCTGTGTGCTCAGCCTCAGGGCACTCTGAAATTTTTGGAAGTGGAATCCACTGACGATTGTACACATTCACAAGTTCCCACTCGCAATTGTACCCAATATAAACAACCCAATATCCATTTGCGCCAGCCCAGGCCTTACCCTTAAGCGATGGCATCTTGACATCATACATATCATTATCAAGCAGCATTAACTTGCACAAGGCGAGGCTTCCGTTGTCCGCGCCCATGCGAACAGGCTTATAGCAAAGAAGATAAGGGAGATCAAACCACTCCTAGACCCTTGGGTTCCTTGTAATTATGTTATTAGTTGAGTCAAGAATGGTCTTGAACGAACCTGCCATGCTAGCCGAGGTGATGATGTCGCACCGATCAATGAGTTCCTCCACCACGTCATTTTTCAGATCGAGGCAAGAATAACGGGGTCGTTTCTGGCTAGTTCCCTCCATGGAGAAGATGATCGAACAATGGCAGAAGGAATGGTGAAGGCAAATGGAGGAGGGAGGAAGAGCGTGCGACAACAGTTCCAAATCGAGATGGAAAGGCGAAGAGGTGGTGGACGGTTGCCACAGTACATAGACGTCCGTTTGGAAATTGTACAAAAGAACTCACCATCGTCTCACTGACATGTTGGAATGGGACCACATGTCAACGAAGCATGGTGTGTCATTTCTCATGCAAATTGCGATCTGGCCGAGTTGGTCCGAACTGCCGCATTATTTCTCGAATTTATTTTTTAATGGCGTGCCGTTCAGTTTTGAAGCACGACTAACTGGTACTGTATGTAGAGAAAATATAAACTACTCTACCACTACTCCACCTCTAGTACTAGTAATTGTTGAGGAAATCATTAACTTGTACCTGCTCGGTTGGCTGGCGAGAAGGGGATTAATCGGCTAATCGGCCATTTTATCAATTAATCAGACGATTAATCAGTTTATCGGCTACTTGGTGACCCTATGAGTAGGGATTAATCGGCAAGTTAACTGGTTAATCGGATGAATTCTTGAATAGGGGTACTAGTAGTATAAAAAGATATATAAGCTGGAGCTTCAGCGCTTTCTTGCTAAGGGTTGCCCACTTGCTTCTCACACTATTACCCTCTCTCCAGATCTAAAAACGACGGCCTCTCTCTCCCTCCTCAACGGTGGTCATAGATCCATCGGGGAAGAAAAGGACATGCAAGGTTGACGCACTCGTCGTCGGCGAGTGAGGTCAGGCACTAACGATAAGGCCGTCCTCTCAGACCTAGCTAGCGCCCGCGCGGGATGGCCTCCGTCCCCAAGCTCGCCGCCGTAGTGTGTGCGGAGGACGATGACCACGAGCGAAGCCACTTCCACTGACCCTCACATATTCTACCTCTTTTAGGACCATACCCTTGTTCTATTGCCCCATCTGCCACATCGCTGCATGTGGATCTTTTTGCACTCCACCATCTTCCCAATTTGCTATCCTCTGCTCTGCTGGAGAGGCAGACGAAAACCTTAATTTGCACTATTAAATGAAACCCTACTTCATGCAGACTAATCCATTTCTGGGTTGAATAAGGAAAGGAAGGGAGACTGTAATGTCCAAGAGAGTAGGCATCGAACCTGCATCTAGGTTCAAAAGGGGAAAATCAGTAGCTAAGGAATGAGTCTCATGTCTCGTGGTTGAAGAAGGGTAGAAAGGCATGAAAACGCAATAGAGAATGACCTGGTCAATCGGTTTGCTGTCCTCACATAGGAAAAAGCTGGCTAAAGAGAACAAAAATGGGACGTAATCCACATATGCTGCCTAGATATTTGTTGCTCTGGGCAACAATACCTCCCTAACCACTCTATGCTGTAACGCCCCGGATCCGATGCGCCAGGTGTCTGCCAGTTATTCGCCATAGTTGCCATGTCGTTTACTTGTGTGTTGCATTTTATCATGTCATCATGTGTATTGCATTGCATACGTGTTCGTCTCATGCATCCGAGCATTTTCTCCATTGTCCGTTTTGCAATCCGGCACTCCTATGCCCTCCGACGTTCCCCTTTCGTCTCTCGTTGTGAGTGGGTGTTAAACGTTCTCGGAATGGACCGAGTCTTGCCAAGCGGCCTTGGTATAGCACCGGTAGACCGCCTGTCATGTTTCGTGCCATTTGGAGGTCGTTTGGTACTCCAACGGTTAACCGGGTAACCGTAAAACCCCTCTCTCTTTGCAGCCCAACACCCCTTCCAAAGTGGCCCAAAACCCATCTAACTCCCCTCCATGCTCTCGGTCGTTCGATCACGATCGTGTGGGCGAAAACCGCTCCTCATTTGGACTCTCCTAGCTCCCTCTACCTATAAAACTAGCCCCTCCCCCGAAATTCGCGGATGATTTCGCAGACGAAACCCTAAAATCGCCCTCCACCGCCACTGGACGCGTCCGTGACGGCCGGACACGTCCGCCCGCGTCCCCCGCCCAATCACGCAGTGCCACGTGGCGCCCGGCTGCCCGCGCCGCCGCCGGCCCGCTCGGGCCCGCCTCC
>NC_041393.1:531479517-531486697 GCF_002162155.2 Triticum dicoccoides
ACCGTGCCGCCCTGCGCCGCCGCCGGCCGGGCGAGCTCCTCCGCGCCGCCAGCCCGGAGCGCCGCCGCCGGCGCCCGCCCGCCTCCGCCGCGGCCGCTCGCCTCCACCCTCGCCGGCTCCCGCCTCCGGCCGGGTCTGCCGCCCGCGTCCTCCCCGGAGTCGCCCCGACCTCCTCCGCGCCGCCCCGCTCGCCGGAGTTTGTCCTCGCCGGAGCTCCAGCTGGATCCGCCCGGGTTGGATCAGATCCACCCAGCCGCCGATCCAAACGCCCCCGCGCCCGGATCTCCTCGTCCCGCTCGACCCCGTCCAACTTTTCGGAGTGGTAAAAAAACTGCTAAGTCCCTGATATTTTGCATTTTCATGCCATGTTATCATGTTGTATCTCTGCATCCGTAGCTCCGTTTTGTGCGTGTAATATGTCAAATTGTTCGTCTCAACGAGTACATCATTTCATTCCATTACATCATATTCATTTGAGGTCATCTTGATGCCTGAATTATCGTTGTAAGAGTGCTTCCTGATGTTTTCTGCTGTTTGTTAACAGAACGAGCTCATTTGTCATTTTTGCCATGATTGATGTGGGCATCCTATGAGGTTGATGTCTACATGTGTTTTGAACTATGCCATGTCTTCTTTACATAGGTGTATGCCATGTATTTTTGTGATCAATGTGGTGACTAGCACAAGCATGCAAACTAGACATCGTGATGTTGCTGATTTTAGTCCCTGTTCTGCTGTTATTTTGATGCCATGTAAACTTGATGCTACAGAGAGATCCATGCATATTTTGAGATACTTCAGTAAGGGTGTTCTGAACATATGGTTATTGTTTATCCATTCATGCCCTTGTTTGTAATTATGGAGTAGTCTAGCATGTCATTTTCGTGCTCTACTTGTGCTTCAAAATGTTTCCTGATAGATTGTTTACGTGTTATTCAATTTGGCCAAGGTTGTTGTAGTTGATCCTGGCATGCTATGAACTTGTTCTTGCCTTGGATTGTTATATAAACATGTCTTCTTGATGATGCTATTCTTATCTTGTCATGCAATGACTTGTGGTGAGTGAATCGAGCTTGTTAAGTAGGGTACATGATGTTGCTGTTTTGCTAGGCTGAATCTGTTATTTCGTGATGCTATATAAACATGTTGCTACAAATCATTCTATGCATAATCTGGAGATGTTCTATAAATATGTTTTGATCTACATGTCATCCTCTAACCACACATGCCCCTGGTTGCATTTATAGGTTGCTGTAGCTTGTTCATATCTTGTTCCAAAGTTGCTTGATAATGTTGCTGTTAGCCTGTTAACATTAAGTTCACTTGTTACCATGATTGTTGCTAGTGTTCCATGCACCCTATGTACTCGCTATTGCCATGATTAGCTTCATAAACATGTCTTCTTACTGTTGGGTGCCTTGCCATGCCATGTATTGCTCTGTGGTTAGTGGTACAAGCTCACCAACATGCCTTCATAATTCTGTTCCTGCCATGTTTGAATCTGCAATAATAACTTGCTATGTTTATGTGGGTGCCATCATATTTTCTGATCCTTTTTGGCTTATGGTCAGTACGGGACTTTTGATCTATGCAATTAGTAGATTCATGTCATGCCTTTGTTTGCCATGATAAGTTCCTGTAACATATTGTTTGATAGCTCTAAACATTGCATCGTGATGTTATTATCTGCAAAGTCTGAATTGTTATAACTTGCAATCTTACCATGTGTGTTTGGACATGTTCTAGTGATTTCTGGAGATAGCTCAGTGTTCATGTTTTGTTATGATTTACCTATACATCATGACCATGCCTTTTGTTTTCATGTTGAGATGTTGTAGCATGTTGTTTTGATGCTTGCAATATGCCTAGTTGCTGTTTTGGACAGCTTGTCCTTATAACTTGTATAGTGTGTGTGTGTTGAACCGTTGCTCCGTTTTGAGTGTGCTATATATGAAACTTGCTTAGATTTGCATGTAGCTTCATATTATCATGTTGCATCCTTGTTTTGAGGTGTCTGCTTGATGTTTGTATGCATTTTGCATCAGTGCCATGTTTAACTTGTGTTGCTCATATCTTCTAGGCCGTAGCTCCGAACTAAATGAACTTTATATGTAACTTGACTAGAATCTCGTGTAGATCTTCTTGGTGCATTTTAACTTGCTGTTTAACAACTTGAACATAAGGTTTATTCAGATCTGGACCAATTTCGAAATATGCATATGAGGACTTACCGGAATTGTTATATGTTGATCCCGGCCTCATTTAAACTTGCCTTAGTGTGTTGCTCTTGTTTGCATCATCTCTTGCCATGAGTAGCTTCATGTAGCCTTTTCATGCATCATGCTTGGTTATGCATCATGCCTTGTTCATGTGTGGTGTGTTTACTATGTTGTGTGCTTCTTTTCGATAGTTCCTATTTCGTTGCGATCGTGAGGATTCGTTCATCTACGCTTGGTTCGTCTTCGTGGCTTCATCCGTTCGTCTTCTTCATGGACTCGTTCTTCTTCCTTGCGGGATTTTAGGCAAGATGACCGTCACCCTGGATCTCACTACTATCATTGCTATGCTAGTTCCTTCGTTCTATCGCTATGCTGCGCTACCTATTACCTGTTTATCAAGCCATCCCATATTGCCATGAACCTCTAAACTTTGACACCTTTCCTATGCAAACCATTGCTTGGATATGTTACCGCTTTTGCTCAGCCCCTCTTATAGCGTTGCTAGTTGCAGGTGAAGTTGAAGATTTCTCCATGGTGGACAGGATTTTGGTTGGGATATCACAATATCTCTTATATTATTAATGCATCTATATACTTGGTAAAGGGTGGAAGACTCGGCCTTTTGCCTGGTGTTTTGTTCCACTATTGCCGCCCTAGTTTCCGTCATACCAGTGTTATGTTCCCGGATTTTGCGTTCCTTATGTGGTCGGGTGATTTATGGGACCCCCTTGACAGTTCGCTTTGAATAAAACTCCTCCAGCAAGGCCCAACCTTGGTTTTACATTTGCCTCACCTAGCCCTTTTTCCCTTGGGAGTCGCGCTCTCGAGGGTCATCTTTATATTATCCCCCCGGGCCAGTGCTCGTCGTGAGTGTTGGTCCAACCCGTCAGCCGCCGGTGGCCACCAGGGGCAACTCTGGGATGGCCTACCGGAAGTTTGGACAATCCGGTGTGACCTGAGAATGAGATATGTGCAGCTCCTATCGGGATTTGTCGGCATAGCGGGAGGCTTTGCTGGTCTTGTTTTACCATTGTCGAAATGTCTTGTAAACCGGGATTCCGAGTCTGATCGGGTCTTCCTGAGAGGAGGTCTATTCCTTCGTTGATCGCGAGAGCTTGTCATGGGATAAGTTGGGACACCCCTGCAGGGTATAATCTTTCGAAAGCCGTGCCTGCAGTTATAGGCAGATGGGAATTTGTTAATGTCCGGTTGTAGATAACTTGACACCAGATCCGAATTAAAACGCATCAACCGCGTGTGTAGCCGTGATGGTCTCTTTTCGGTGGAGTCCGGGAAGTGAACACGATTTTTGGGTTATGTTTAACGTAAGTAGGAGTTCAGGATCACTTCTTGATCATTGCTAGTTTCACGACCGTTCCATTGCTCCTCTTCTCGCTCTTATTTGCGTATGTTAGCCACCATATATGCTTAGTCGCTGCTGCAACCTCACCACTTTACCCCTTCCTTTCCCTTTAAGCTTTGCTAGTCTTGATACCCATGGTAATGGGATTGCTGAGTCCTCGTGGCTCACAGATTACTACAACAACAGTTGCAGGTACAGGTTATGCGATGATCTTGACGCGAGAGCGATTTTTGCTTGTCTTGGAGTTCGTCTTCTGCTTCTTCGATCAGGGGATAGGTTCCAGGTCGGCAGCCTGGGCTAGTAGGGTGGATGTAGTTTGAGTTTCTGTTTGTGTTTCATCCGTAGTCGGATGATGCTCTTATGTATTGTGATGTTGTATTCGTGTGGCATTGTATGCCTCTTGTATGTATCCCCATCTATTATGTAATGTTGATGTAATGATATCCACCTTGCAAAAGCGTTTCAATATTCGGGTCTATCCTTGGTGGGACCGTCGAGTTCCTTTTGGATAGGGTCGCATATTGGGCGTGACAAGTTGGTAATCAGAGCCTCGACCGACCCTAGGAGCCCCCTTGATTGATCGTGTAGTTTGGCTATTGTTGAGTCTAGAAGAAAACTGTTTTCGGAGTCTAGTTATATCGGAGAGTAGGAATTCTTTTTACTCCTCAGCCCCTTCGTCCCTCTGGTAAGGATTCTTGACGTAGGTGTTTTGAATTACTCCTCTTGCCTTCAAATTTTTCTTTATGATCACGCAGTTGGTTTTCTGATCGTTGTTCCTTAGCTCTTTCATCCGGTGCATTTCTCGTCAAGTTGACTCGAGTCTCTTCATCTTTGAGTTCAGTCCTCAGTTGTTTTCTTTCCCACCCGCCCACCCCTTCTTCTTCTCGGAACCGGAGTCCGTAATCGAGTATCCATCCTACTCGTGTGAAGTCTTTACTTTCTTTCTTCAATGATTTTAACCGGTGTTTTTCTCTTCAAGATATTCATCGTTTTCCCCTTCCAAGTTGTCTTTGTTTTCCCGCCCTCCCACCCTCTTCTTCCCGGAGCCTGAGTCTGTTTCAAGCATCAATTTCATTCATGCGGAGCCTCTTCAATCTTCCTTCAATTATTTCAACCGGTGAATTCTCGTCTCGGTGGACATTCTTTAGCTCCTTTTCTCCTTCGGTGGACTCAATTCAAGTTTTTTTTTCGGATTAATCATATTCTTTTCCCTGGATCAAGTGTTCTCCTTGCTCGTTTGCCTCTCGCCATTCAATCATTCCGGAGTTCGGAAGACATCTCAGGAGATTCGTCTGTGTTCCAATTAATTCGAGGTTGTCACGTTATTCAAATATTTCAATTGTTCCGGTGCATCATCTATCTGTTCATCATCCTTTTCAACGGTGTTATCTCTTCAGTGGGCCCTAACCCACAGGTCTTTTTCCAGGATCTTACCTGACTCTTCTATTTTCCCGGAGTTATTCTAAAATTATTTTCAAGTCTGACGTAAGAATGAATTTCATCAGTCAGATGCCTTTCCAAGATCGATTTCAAATCATTTTTCATTGTTGACTCTACCTCTTCTCTTTTCATTCTCCCGGAGTACCTCAATAATTTTGGTGGTGTTTCGCGTCATCAGTTGAAGACCGAAGAAGAGTTTTTCCTCAAAATCTTGTCTGTTCTCTCGAAGTCTCGTGGTTCTAGCTTCATATCAGCCTCTCCAATTATTTCAGTTTGTCAGATATTCTCTCTAACCATCCGGAGTATGTCAGAAGTTGTTTTCCCAATTCTTTTACCGGAGGCCATCATTCCAGTTATCGTTCTCTATTTATTCCGGTGCTTCGTTCAAGTGCTCTGTAATCAGCTCATGATCTCCTTGTTCTTTTGCATCTAAATCCCCTCTAGCATATTGGTCCTTCTAAATTCTTCCCGGTGATTCATTCTTTTTCATCAGTCATTTCCGAATTCTAACGGTGGTTCGTTCCGGATTCTTTTTCCGGTCTTATCTTATTAATTCATTCGTTGTTTCCAATCCTACCGGTGGTTCATGAAGACCTTCTCAAGTTTGCGACATGTCACTGCTCAATTCTTTTTCAACAAGAATAAGTAATATGCAAAAATCCATTGTTGTCATCAATTTAATTTGATGAAGGATAAGCATACAATAAATCTTATTTTTATTTCATCCAAGTGAGTAATCCCTTCCTTTAGAGTTTGTTCTTGATGAATAAATTCTAGTTCCAAGTGTTTTCATCTTTTCTTTTCCGGAGTTCAACTTCCTCGGCCATTTCGTCGAAACCCCCATTTAAATCATCGCAAGGCTCATCTAATTCTTTAATCCTTCAATCTTATGTCGTCATCCTTTTGGTACCGGAGTTCTTCATGGTGGTTCTTCATGATTTAATTCATTCCTCAAGTGTTCATCAAGTTTTTGTTGGTGGAGTTCAAGTATCTTTTCTTCTTGCGTGTCGAAGTGAAATTAATCCTCTGTATTCTTTTCAAGTGGAGTTTTGCAGTTCTTCGTTCTTCTCAGATATTCAAATCCATTCAATCCCTCTAAATTCTTTTCATTCAATCTCTTTCAATTCTTTCCGGAGGTTTTGTGTCATGTCTTCATCAAGTATCATTCCATCCTCTCTAGTTCGTGTTCTATTCTTTCCTTGTTCAACCGGAGTGCTGCCTAAATCCTTTCAGTCTTATTCGTTTCTTATCTTCTTCTAACCAGAGTTGTTTCTTAGTCTATCTGATTCCGTGAGTTTTTGTTTCTCGTCATTCTCGTCGTTCCTCTCTTCTTCTCGAGTGCTCTCGATTCTTTGCTTCTTCTCTTGAGTTCTTGTTTCACCTCATCCATTTTCCCTTCCGTCTCGGTCCTAAGATCTCGGGACGAGATCTCTTGTTAGTGGAGGAGTGTTGTAACGCCCCGGATCCGATGCGCCAGGTGTCTGCCAGTTATTCGCCATAGTTGCCATGTCGTTTGCTTGCGTGTTGCATTTTATCATGTCATCATGTGTATTGCATTGCATACGTGTTCGTCTCATGCATCCGAGCATTTTCCTCGTTGTCCGTTTTGCAATCCGGCACTCCTATGCCCTCCGGCGTTCCCCTTCCGTCTCTCGTTGTGAGTGGGTGTTAAACGTTCTCGGAATGGACCGATTCTTGCCAAGTGTCCTTGGTATAGCATCGGTAGACCGCCTGTCAAGTTTTGTGCCATTTGGAGGTCGTTTGGTACTCCAACGGTTAACCGGGTAACCGTAAAGCCCCTCTCTCTTTGCAGCCCAACACCCCTTCCAAAGTGGCCCAAAACCCATCTAACTCCCCTCCATGCTCTCGGTCGTTCGATCACGATCGTGTGGGCGAAAACCGCTCCTCATTTGGACTCTCCTAGCTCCCTCTACCTATAAAACTAGCCCCTCCCCCGAAATTCGCGGATGATTTCGCACACGAAACCCTAAAATCGTCCTCCGCCGCCACCGGACGCGTCCGTGACGGACGGACACGTACGCCCACGTCCCCCGCCTAATCACGCAGTGCCACGTGGCGCCCGGCTGCCCGCGCCGCCGCCGGCCCGCTCGAACCCGCCTCCGGCCCCCGCGGACCGTCCCGCGCCGCCGCCCCGCCT
>NC_041393.1:531487230-531560715 GCF_002162155.2 Triticum dicoccoides
CGGCCGGGTCCGCCGCCCGCGTCCTCCCCGGAGTCGCCCCGACCTCCTCCACGCCGCCCCGCTCGCCGGAGTTCGTCCTCGCCGGAGCTCCGGCCGGATCCGCCCGGGTTGGATCGGATCCACCCAGCCGCCGATCCAAACGCCCCCACGCCCAGATCTCCTCGTCCCGCTCGACCCCGTCCAGCTTTTCGGAGTGGTAAAAAAACTGCCAAGTCCCTGATATTTTGCATTTTCATGCCATGTTCGTCATGTCGTATCTTTGCATCCGTAGCTCCGTTTTGTGCATGTAATATGTCAAATTGTTCGTCTCAACGAGTACATCATTTCATTCCATTGCGTCATATTCATTTGAGGTCATCTTGATGCATGAATCATCGTTGTAAGAGTGCTTCATGATGTTTTCTGCTGTCTATTAACAGAACGAGCTCATTTGTCATTTTTGCCATGATTGATGTGTGCATCCTATGAGGTTGATGTCTACATGTGTTTTGAACTACGCCATGTCTTCTTTACAGAGGTGTATGCCATGTATTTTTGAAATCAATGTGGTGACTAGCACAAGCATGCAAACTAGACATCGTGATGTTGCTGATTTTAGTCCCCGTTCTGCTGTTATTTTGATGCCATGTAAACTTGATGCTACAGAGAGATCCATGCATATTTTGAGATACTTCAGTAAGAGTGTTCTGAACATATGGTTATTGTCTATCCATTCATGCCCTCGTTTGTAATTATGGAGTAGTCTAGCATGTCATTTTCGTGCTCTACTTGTGCTTCAAAATGTTTCCTGATAGATTGTTTACGTGTTATTCAATTTGGCCAAGGTTGTTGTAGTTGATACTTGCATGCTATGAACTTGTTCTTTCCTTGGATTGTTACATAAACATGTCTTCTTGATGATGCTATGCTTATCTTGTCATGCAATGACTTATGGTGAGTGAATCGAGCTTGTTAAGTTGGGTACATGATGTTGCTGTTTTGCTAGGCTGAATCTGTTATTTCGTGATGCTATATAAACATGTTGCTACAAATCATTCTATGCATAATCTGGAGATGTTCTATAAATATGTTTTGATCTACATGTCATCCTCTAACCACACATGCCCCTGGTTGCATTTATAGGTTTCTGTAGCTTGTTCATATCTTGTTCCAAAGTTGCTTGATAATGTTGCTGTCAGCCTGTTAACATTAAGTTCACTTGTTACCATGATTGTTGCTAGTGTTCCATGCACCCTATGGACTCGCTATTGCCATGATTAGCTTCACAAACATGTCTTCTTACTGTTGGGTGCCTTTCCATGCCATGTATTGCTCTGTGGTGAGTGGTACAAGCTCACCAACATGCCTTCATAATTTTGTTCCTGCCATGTTTGAATCTGCAATAATAACTTGCTATGTTTACGTGGGTGCCATCATATTTTCTGATCCTTTTTGGCTTATGGTCAGTAAAGGACTTTTGATCTATGCAATTAGTAGATTCACGTCATGCCTTTGTTTGCCATGATAAGTTCCTGTAACATGTTGTTTGATAGCTCTAAACATTGCATCGTGATGTTATTATCTGCAAAGTCTGAATTGTTATAACTTGCAATCTTACCATGTGTGTTTGGACATGTTCTAGTGATTTCTGGAGATAGCTCAGTGTTCATGTTTTGTTATGATTTACCTATACATCATGCCCATGCTTTTTGTTTTCATGTTGAGATGCTGTAGCATGTTGTTTTGATGCTTGCAATATGCCTAGTTGCTGTTTTGGACAGCTTGTCCTTATAACTTGTATAGTGTGTGTGTGTTGAACCGTTGCTCCGTTTTGAGTGTGCTATATATGAAACTTGCTTAGATTTGCATGTAGCTTCATATTATCATGTTGCATCCTTGTTTTTAGGTGTCTGCTTGATGTTTGTATGCATTTTGCATCAGTGCCATGTTTAACTTGTGTTGCTCATATCTTCTAGGCCGTAGCTCCGAACTAAATGAACTTTATATGTAACTTGACTAGAATCTCGTGTAGATCTTCTTGGTGCATTTTAACTTGCTGTTTAATAACTTGAACACAAGGTTTATTCAGATCTGGACCAATTTCGAAATATGCATATGAGGACTTACCGGAATTGTTATATGTTGATCCCGGCCTCATTTAAACTTGCCTTAGTGTGTTGCTCTTGTTTTCATCATCTCTTGCCATGAGTAGCTTCATGTAGCCTTGTCATGCATCATGCTTGTTTGTGCATCATGCCTTGTTCATGTGTGGTGTGTTTACTATGTTGTGTGCTTCTTTTCGATAGTTCCTATTTCGTTGCGATCGTGAGGATTCGTCCGTCTACGCTTGGTTCGTCTTCGTGGCTTCATCCGTTCGTCTTCTTCATGGACTCGTTCTTCTTCGTTGCGGGATTTCAGGCAAGATGACCGTCACCCTGGATCTCACTACTATCATTGCTATGCTAGTTGCTTCGTTCTATCGCTATGCTGCGCTACCTATTACCTGTTTATCAAGCCATCCCATATTGCCATGAACCTCTAACCTTTGACACCTTTCCTATGCAAACCATTGCTTGGCTATGTTACCGCTTTTGCTCAGCCCCTCTTATAGCATTGCTAGTTGTAGGTGAAGTTGAAGATTTCTCCATGGTGGACAGGATTTTGGTTGGGATATCACAATATCTCTTATATTATTAATGCATCTATATACTTGGTAAAGGGTGGAAGACTCAGACTTTTGCCTGGTGTTTTGTTCCACTCTTGCCGCCCTAGTTTCCGTCATACCGGTGTTATGTTCCCGGATTTTGCGTTCCTTATGCGGCCGGGTGATTTATGGGACCCCCTTGACAGTTTGCTTTGAATAAAACTCCTCCAGCAAGGCCCAACCTTGGTTTTACATTTGCCTCACCTAGCCCTTTTTCCCTTGGGAGTCGCGCTCTCGAGGGTCATCTTTATATTATCCCCCCCGGGCCAGTGCTCGTCGTGAGTGTTGGTCCAACCCGTCAGCCGCCGGTGGCCACCAGGGGCAACTCTGGGATGGCCTACCAGAAGTTTGGACAATCCGGTGTGCCCTGAGAAAGAGATATCTGCAGCTCCTATCGGGATTTGTCGGCACAGCGGGAGGCTTTGCTGGTCTTGTTTTACCATTGTCGAAATGTCTTGTAAACCGGGATTCCGAGTCTGATCGGGTCTTCCTGGGAGAAGGTCTATTCCTTCGTTGATCGCGAGAGCTTGTCATGGGCTAAGTTGGGACACCCCTGCAGTGTATAATCTTTCGAAAGCCGTGCCTACGGTTATAGGCAGATGGGAATTTGTTAATGTCCGGTTGTAGATAACTTGACACCAGATCCGAATTAAAACGCATCAACCGCGTGTGTAGCCGTGATGGTCTCTTTTCGACGGAGTCCGGGAAGTGAACACGGTTTTGGGTTATGTTTGACGTAAGTAGGAGTTCAGGATCACTTCTTGATCATTGCTAGTTTCACGACCGTTCCATTGCTCCTCTTCTCGCTCTTATTTGCGTATGTTAGCCACCATATATGCTTAGTCGCTACTGCACCCTCACCACTTTACCCCTTCCTTTCCCTTTAAGCTTTGCTAGTCTTGATACCCATGGTAATGGGATTACTGAGTCCTCGTGGCTCACAGATTACAACAACAACAGTTGCAGGTACAGGTTATGCGATGATCCTGACGCGAGAGCGATGTTTGCTTGTCTTGGAGTTCGTCTTCTGCTTCTTCGATCAGGGGATAGGTTCCAGGTCGGCAGCCTAGGCTAGCAGGGTGGATGTCGTTTGAGTTTCTGTTTGTGTTTCATCCGTAGTCAGATGATGCTCTTATGTATTGTGATGTTGTATTCGTGTGGCATTGTATGCCTCTTGTATGTATCCCCATCTATTATGTAATGTTGATGTAATGATATCCACCTTGCAAAAGTGTTTCAATATGCGGGTCTATCCTTGGTGGGACCGTCGAGTTCCTTTTGGATAGGGTCGCATATTGGGCGTGACATATGCGTCCGTGGAGGTACATCGTACTCGTGCGCCCACTGTCTGAATGGGCCTCCCATGCACTTATTGCCACTTTTTTGCTGTTAGTATTGTCGGTGTCAAAACTGGCGAATCTCGGGTAGGGTGTCCCGAACTGTGCGTCTAAGGCTAATGGTAACAGGAGGCTGGGGACACGATGTTTACCTAGGTTCGGGCCCTCTCGATGGGGGTAATACCCTACTTCCTGCTTGATTGATCTTGATGATATGAGTATACAAGAGTTGATCTACCACGAGATCAGAGAGGCTAAACCCTAGAAGCTAGCCTATGGTATGATTGTTGTTGTGTCCTATGGACTAAACCCTCCGGTTTATATAGACACCGGAGGGGGATACGGTTACACAGAGTCGGTTTATAGAGAAGGATATCTACATCCGAATCGCCAAGATTGCCTTCCACGCCAAGGAGAGTCCCATCCGGACACGGGAAGAAGTCTTCAATCTTGTATCTTCATAGTCCAACATCCCGTCCAAAGCATGTAGTCCGGCTGTCCGGATACCCCCTTATCCAGGACTCCCTCAGTAGCCCCTAAACCAGGCTTCAATGACAATGAGTCCGGCGCATAGATTGTCTTCGGCAGTGCGAGGCGGGTTCCATCTCCGAATACTCCAAGATAAATTCCGAACACAAGGACCGTGTCCGCTCTGCAAGACAAATTTCTTATAACACCGTAGAGAGAATAATAAACCACGAATCTAATCTGCTTGCAACTCCGCGTAGTGTGACATCACGCCATGGCCTGGCTTTTATTTGAACCGTTTCCTACAACCTGCTTCCGCACATACTGCGAGGCGGTTTCCTTGGCACGTCTTGTCAAAGCAGAGATCGTGTCCCTATTATCGCGGGATTCTTATCAATACGGGTATGGGTAATCCCACCACGCCTATTGGCGTGACTCCGTGTTTTTAGGTAAGTCCCGAACGTCCATGTTGGGGATGCTTGATATTCTCCCCCCTTCATAGAGGGATCAAGGCCTATCCCTTTTCTGATCACGCTTGCGCCTTTCCGCCCCTCGAGTTCCAACACCCGAAGCTTGAGCTTAGGTACTTCGGATCTTCAATCATGTCCAAATCCAACCTTCAAGGTCGGTGGATGGCCTCCTCTGTCACAGAGGAGGACTGTCGGTGTCAATACCGGTGGATCTCGGGTAGGGGGTCCGGAACTGTGCGTCTAGGCGGATGGTAACAGGAGACAAGGGACACGATGTTTTTACCCAGGTTCGGGCCCTCTCGATGGAGGTAAAACCCTACTCCTGCTTGATTAATATTGATGATATGGGTAGTACAAGAGTAGATCTACCACGAGATCAGAGTGGCTAAACCCTAGAATCTAGCCTATGGTATGATTGTTATTCGTCCTACGGACTAAAACTCTCCGGTTTATATAGACACCGGAGAGGGCTAGGGTTACACAGAGTCGGTTACAATGGGAGGAGATCTTCATATCGTATCGCCAAGCTTGCCTTCCACGCCAAGGAAAGTCCCATCCGGACACGGGACAGAGTCTTCAATCTTGTATCTTCATAGTCCGGGAGTCTGGCCAAAGGTCTTAGTCCGGCCATCTGGACACCCCCTAATCCAGGACTCCCTCAGTAGCCCCTGAACCAGGCTTCAATGATGACGAGTCCGGCGTGCAAGTTGTCTTCGGCATTGCAAGGCGGGTTCCTCCTCCGAATATTTCATAGAAGATGTTGAACACCAGGGTAGTGTCTGTCTCTGCAAAATAAGTTCCACATTCCTTCGTAGAGAGAATAATATTTGCATCAATCGGATCTGCTGACGTATTCCGTGGCGTGAAATCATGCCACAGCCAGGCTCTTTATTCATTTTATTGTTCCACCTCAACGTGTTTAGCGAGGCGGCTTCCCTGGCACGTCTTGTCAAAGCAGAGATCGTGTCCCCTTATTCCGTGATTCTCATCAATATGGGTGTGGGTAACCCAACAGCGCCATTAACCACGGCGCTTGTGGGATAAGCGAGTTTTATTAGGCCGGTGGGGAGCTCGTAGTTTTGGCCGACCATATAAGGGGATAAGAATCCGACCTTTCCATTCACGCCCTCTTCCTCCTCTGCTTATCCGTCCCTGCGCGCTCGAGCTCCAGTGCCCAAGCCCGCACTTCCCACCTCAACCTTCTCCAACCATGTCAGGAGCGGGAGGTAGATGGATGGCCTCCTCCGTCACGGAGGGACAAATCAAAAACCTGAGGAAGGTCGGATACTTGTCTAACGACATCGCGCACCGACTCCCAGATGCGGGGCAACTCATCCCCACCCCCAGGCCCCATGAGAGGGTTGTTTATCTTCCCCATTTCCTCCGCGGACTGGGTTTTCCTCTTCACCCGTTCGTCCGGGGGCTCATGTTCTACTACGGCCTGGACTTCCACGATCTGGCCCCGAACTTCATCCTCAATATCTCGGTGTTTATCGTCGTGTGCGAGGCCTTCTTCCGCATCCAGCCCCACTTTGGCCTATGGCTGAAGATCTTCAGCGTCAAGCCAATGGTCGTGCAAGGCCGACAGGCGGAATGCGGAGGCGCCACGGTGGGCAAGATAGCCAACGTCACCTGGCTCGAGGGTGCCTTCGTGGAAATCATCAAAGGGTGGCAATCTGGGTGGTTTTATATTACCGAGCCGCGTGACCCTAAATGGGCAGCGGCCCCTGAATTTCGATCCGGCATCCCCACCCGGCTCACATCTTGGAAAGAGACGGGCCTGTCGTGGGGCAATCCAGAAGAGGTGGCCGGACTCCGAACCTGCGTCCGAGACCTGGTGGCCAAGATGGTCAAGCTTGTCAACGTGGTCCAGGTCATGCTCTTCCGCTGGATCCTCCCGTGTCAACGACGGGACTTCAATTTGCGGGAGTTTGGCCCATCCCGGCACCAGACTCTATCCCGGCTCTTCGAAACGAAGCACGAGGATGCTTGGAAGGTGCTTTTCAAAAGCTCCGAGGTCTCCCCTCCTGTCATCGAGGATCGCGGGTTCTGTGCCAAACGTCAAGCCTCCGAAGTAAGCTTACCTTTAGCCCCTTACGGGATATCCACATTTCATAGTGTGACCTTATGTGGGATCTAAACTCCCGTTCCTTTGACATGATTGGAAGAGGACATCCGGACAGTTTGACTGTCCGACCCCTTTGCCCGAAGGCCCAGTAGACGCACACTTAGCGAAGCTACTGGTTCCGGAACCCCATGTGGTGCCGGAGAAGAAGGCCAAGGAGAAGGCCACGGGGACCCGAAAGAGTTCCCGGCGCCCAGTGTCATCGGATTTGCCCGACGGCTCCAACGCGCCCTCCGCCTCCGAAGATGAGGAGGAGGAAGAAGAAGATGCCTCTCCCCCTCCAACGGGGGGAGGAAAGAAGAGAAAGGCTGCCCCAACTAGGGAAGTCGGAGGGTCCAAGAAGGGGAAGCCCCTTCTGCCGGACTACGCCCCCGACGCCGAAGACAGCGAGGAGGACTGGCCCTCCAGGGTCAGGCCCCTGGCAAAATCGTAAGTGTCCGGCTACCCGAATGACTTATTGCACTCCTTTATTATTTGATAGCTTCTAACATCGAAGCTAATCATACAGTCCGCCCAGAGCTCAGCTTTGCGATTCGTCGAGCGGATCTCTGAATTCGTCGGATGTGAATAGCACTTCACTTCCGAAGGCCTCCTCCCCTCTTCCTACAGACGGTGCGCAGGTGGAGTCCCGTAGGGGACAAAACCAGGAGGAGGTGGTCCTGAAAGTGCCACAAGGCGACCTTCCGGACTCCCAGCCCAAAGAGGGTAAAACCCCGGAGGGATCTAAGTCCGGCCCTGGGCCGGAGACTGCTCCGGAACCATCAGTGGTTCCAGAGCGCGACAGGCGGCGCCTTCACAAGAAGGGCAAGTCCGCGACGCCGGCGACTTCCGTCCACCTGGAGGTGCCGCACAATTTGCTGGAGGCGCTCAATGGCGCCTCTATCGACGAAGAACACTGCACTGTTATGAGTGCAGTGATTCAGAAGGTTCAGTCCGCCAAGAGCGGGCTGACGGAAGCCTGCACAAGCCTATTAACGGGCTTTGAGGTATGTGTTCAAAAACATATATAAAAAATGTTACCGCATAGACAGTAGCCCCTGATGCTTAGTTCGGTGTTCGGAAAGAAAAGCCAAACTGAGGATCTTAAAAGATATACGCAGGAGTCTAATAGAAATGTGTCAATATGGGAATGCAGGCTGCGCTGCTGACCTCTGCCGCATTGACTGCGGAGGTCAATGCCTTGAAGTAAAGCCTCGAGCGGTCCGAGAACGAGCTCGGCCGTGCCAAGAAGCAGCTCGAGGATAAAGAGGGTATGTAGCACCTCCTGAAAATGTATATAGAAATACTTGGTTGCATAATAATAACAGGACCAACGTTAATGTTGCAGGAGCCGCGACCGAGGTGGCGACCCTGAAAGAGGCGGTTTCGAGGGCCGAAAAGAGTGCAGCCTTGGAGCGCACCGAGCGAGAGAAGCAGGAGGCGCAGGTGACGGAGGTGCGGCAAGAGCTCCAGGCTCTCGTGGAAAAACATGAGAGTTTGGAGCATGACTCGAAGACTCGAGAGTCCGAGCTTACCTTGGCTCTTGAGAGTGCCAAGACCGCTAAGGCCGAAGGCCAGAAGACCCTTCATGAGATCGAGGCGATGAAGAAGATAGCGGCGGGTAAGGCATTCTTTATGCAAAGCAAAAATATAAAAGTTAATTATCTGCTACTTTCCCGAATCCGGAGCTCTCCAGGAGCGTTCGCCGATCTGCCCCGTAGTGTGTCTGATGCCGCCGCATACTACCATGCCGAAGAGGGGAGCTCGACGAAAAAAGTGTTCTGGTCTCAGTATGCTGAGGCCGGACATTCGGTGCCCTTGAGCGACCAACTGAAGCAGCTGGTTGAGCTCCACAAGGTGGCCGAACAGGCCATGAAGGGCCTCATAGCTCGGCTGTGGCCTGGAGAAGCCATGCCTGGGAGCTACTTCGGTCTGGTGCGGTGGCTGGTGGACGCGTGTTCGTGGATTGAGGTCGTCAAGCGCTCCGCTTGTATTGAAGGTGCCCGTCGGGCCCTTGCCCGTGCTAAGGTGCACTGGGGCAAGATAGACGCGGAGAAGCTGTTGACGGACGCACCACCGCCGGGCAAGGAGTGTCGTACGCCCGAGATGTATTACAATGGCATTCTGAAGGGTGCCCGCCGCATAGCGGATGAGGGCTCCAAAGATGTAATTTTTGAGTGAACTCGCATTTGTTATCCTGTACGCTGAAGCTTTGTTCATATGCGTTAAGCAACGCTTGTTAATTTAAAATATTACCTTCTGTGTGGCCGTTTATCAAATCCGAGAGATGCAAGTCGTCGGCTTCGACCCCCATGCCACGAGTGCTGGGGTGTTCGGGATAAACCTGAGCGCTCTTGTTCCCATTCTTGGGTCCATCTAGGGAGGCGTTCAGCACAGCGAACCAGGCCGTCGGACTTATAATGCTTTATCACTCTCACTTAGCCATAGAATTCTATAATTTTAAATTTCGGCGAAGCCCCTAGTATTCGGAAGACCGAGTTCGGGGCGCTATCCACGCCTAGGCCGGATAAGTCCGGTTCCTCGCTTGAGGCGGCATAAGTCTTTAAGGACTCGAAAAAACCTCAAGAACAACGACCGGTCTCTCGCACTATCATGACAGTCAGTTTTAGCTTTCTCTGCTGAGGTGTTAACCCAGCTCAACTAGGGCACAATCGCAGTAGTTCTCCCAGTGCTACCTTAGCCAAGAATGCGTAACGTAAGGTACCAAAACATGGGAGCCGGGCAAACCCAACTATTGACCAAAGACATGATTCGGAGCCGATGCATATAGTGCTATAAGTTCTGGGTGCCGCACTTGTTAGAGTGTTCGGTCTTCTCACACCACGTTATGGGGTGTTGTAAGCCCCTGGTGTATTATCCGTACCAAAGTGTACGGTTGCATAGTGTCATGACTGAACATGTTTGCATATAAAAATAGATAAGTACAATAATAGGTAAGAGCTATGTATTGTTTATTTATAAAAGGGCTGCTGCGAGAGCAGAACGATACAAAAATTGAGGTAAGAAAGAGATGGGAGTATTTGACATATTCCCCTTCAGGGGCAAGCTGCAGGATTGTAAGAGAAATAGGTATTAAACTCGTTATAGAGACTACCTTGACTTTTGACGTAGCTTGCTTCCTCCCTGGCTATTGCATCGTTTGTTCGGCGATAGTATTGCCGGACAGGCCTTCCGAATAGTTGGGTCCTAAAAGTGTGTAGAAAAGGAAAACGGCGAAATAGGGAGCCCCCTAGTGCGGTTAAGCCGCATTCTGGGCGTGTCGTTGTTGTGCCCCTCCCCTTATGCCCATGGTATCTCTAGGGCATAATTATGTATGCGTGGTACCAGCATTGCCGTTTGGCGGGGCCTGGGGTCGGGGCCGCACTGCTATGGTTGCTCGGAACGTGCCAGCTGGATTTGTTGTAGGTTACTTCAGGCTCGCTTGACGTTGTCCGGACGTTTGGCGCCCGGATTGGAGAACTGCCTTGAGAGGCTACTCTGTACTTCCGCCGCCAGGGCTGCCGTGTGCTCCTCCGTTCAGAGAGACCGTTCCATTTACCGTGATGACTCCGTGAGGTCCTGGCATCTTGAGCTTGAGATATGCGTAGTGCGGCACCGCATTGAATTTTGCAAATGTGGTTCGTCCGAGCAGGGCGTGATAGCCGCTGCGGAATGGGACTATGTCGAAGATTAAGTCCTCGCTCCAGAAGTTATTCGGTGATCCGAAGACCACCTCGAGTGTGACCGAGCCTGTACAGCTAGCTTCGACCCCTGGTATGACACCTTTGAAGGTTGTCTTTGTGGGTTTAATCCTTGAAGGATTGATGCCCATTTTTCACACTGTGTCCTGGTAAAGCAGGTTCAGGCAACTGCCGCCATCCATTAGGACTCTGGTAAGGTGAAATCCATCGATAATTGGGTCTAGGACCAGTGCGGCGAATCCGCCGTGACGGATGCTGGTGGGATGGTCCTGTCGATCGAAAGTGATCAGGCAGGAGGACCATGGGTCGAACTTTGGGGCGACTGGCTCCAGCGCATAGACGTCCTTGAGAGCACTCTTCCGCTCCCTTTTGGGGATGTGGGTCGCGTATATCATATTCACCGTCCGAACTTGCGGGGGAAATCCCTTCTGTCCTTTGTTGTTCGGCGGCCGGGGCCCCTCCTCGTCATCGCTATGTAGCCCCTTGTCTCTGGTCTTGGCACTTATCTTGCCTGCCTGCTTGAACACCCAACAATCCCTGTTGGTGTGATTGGCTGGCTGTTCGGGGGTGCCGTGTATCTGGCACGAGCGATCAAGTATCCGGTCTAAGCTGGATGGGCCCTCAGGTTTCGATTGAATGGCTTCTTCCGCTGACCCGGTTTAGAGCCTCTGAATCCGGCATTGACTGCCGTATCTTCAGTATTGTCACTGTTAATGCGGCGCTTATGCTTGTTGCGGCGTGACCTCCTGTTGTTATCCTTGTTATCCGAATTGCCGGGGCTCTTGCTTATGTTATTGCTATGAGCCAGCCAGCTGTCTTCTCCCGCGCAGAAGCGGGTCATGAGTGTCGTGAGGGCTTCCATAGACTTCGGCTTTTCCTGTCCTAGGTGCCGGGTAAGCCATTCGTCTCGGATATTGTGCCTGAAGGCTGCGAGGGCCTTGGTGTCCGGACAGTCGACTATTTGGTTTTTCTTTGTCAGGAACCATGTCCAGAATTGTCTGGCCGATTCCTCTGGTTGCTGGATTATGTGGCTTAGGTCATCAGCGTCTGGTGGTCGCACATACGTGTGCTGGAAGTTGTCAAGGAATGCAGATTCCAGGTCCTCCCAACAACTGATTGACTCTGCTGGCAGGCTATTAAGCCAATGTCGAGCTGGTCCTTTAAGCTTGAGCGGGAGGTATTTGATGGCGTGTAGATCATCGCCACGAGCCATGTGGATGTGAAGGAGATAATCCTCGATCCATACCGTAGGATCTGTTGTGCCATCGTATGATTCGATGTTTACGGGTTTGAAGCCCTCGAGGATTTGATGATCCATTACTTCATCTGTGAAGCATAGTGGGTGTGCGGCGCCCCTGTACTGAGCTATATCGCGACGCAGCTCAGACGAGCTTGGTCTGTTGTATTTGGCCGGGCCATACTTATTATGTCCAGCGTGATGGCTAGCGTCACATGAAGCGGGGCGCCCATGCGATCCGTAGATCGATCTTGTTTGCCTTGCCTTATTTTCCAAGATGTCTCGCAGGTCTGTTGCGTCTCCCCGTACTCTAGTATGTTTTGAGCGGTGTCGGGGTGCGGCTTGGGTCGAGGGTCCGAAGGCCTCTCTATCGTGGCCACGGGGTGGCAGATCGGGCGCATCGTACGCTGGTGATGTAGGTTTAGTTGCTTCCTCCAAAAGTTGGGCAAGCAGCCTGCGCTTCGGGTAGCCTTGGATGGGCGTTCTAGTTTATACTCTTCGGCCGCCAGGACTTCGGTCCATCTGTCAGCTAGCAAGTTTTGGTCAGCTCTAAGCTGCTGCTGTTTCTTCTTGAGGCTGCTTGCCGTGGCTACTAGTCTGCGTTTGAAACGCTCTTGCTCGACGGGATCCTCTGGCACGACGAATTCATCGTCGTCGAGGCTTGCTTCGTCTTTGGAGGGAGGCATGTAATTGTCGTCCTCATCCTCTTTGTCGGCCGCTCTCTCATGAGGGCTGGCTCCTCCGTTCTCCTGCACTGAATCCTGCTGGAGGGGGTTGTCTTCGGCACTGTCTGGCGTATTGTTATCTCCGGTGCCGGAATCGCCATTTTTGCTTTGGCGGGACTTAGAGCGGCGCCGCTGACGTTGGCGCTTGGGTTGCTTCTTGGAGGGGTCATCCTCCGTTTTCTCCTCGCCATCCCCCGCTTTAGGGGTGTCCACCATGTATATGTCATATGACGAGGTGGCTTTCCAGTTCCCTATAGGCACTGGTTCTTGATCGTCTCCTTCATCGGCATCCATGCCGTCGATGTCCTCGGAGTCGAAGTCGAGCATGTTGGTTAAATCGTCGACAGTGGCTACAAAGTGGGTGGTGGGTGGGCTACAAATTTCTTCGTCGTCCGTGTCCCAACCGTGTTGGGCCTAGTCCGGCCAGGGCTCTCCTGACAAAGAGAGAGACTTTAACAAATTCAGGATGTTGTCGAAAGGTGAGTGCTGAAAGACATCCGCGGCGGTGAACTCTATGACCGGAGCCCAATCGGGCTTAACCGGGAGAGGTGCGGGATTTACGGAGTCCGGATCGGAGTCCGGCACCTCGAAGTCACGGGCCTTGCGAGGGACTAGGCTGGTATCCGGCTCTATCGCCGTAGAGATTGCAGGTTCCGGGGTGGCGTCTAACCGTCCGTCCCCGACTGGCGTAGTGGGCTCCGAGCTAATGGTTGGAGCGGACACCAGAGCGACGCTCTAGGCGTTGTCCGATGACAGAGCTAAATCGTGCCCATCATGACAGTGCAGCGCGCCCGGTTGTGGCTCGAATCCATCGAAGATCAAGTCCCGGCAGATGTCGGCCGTGTAGTTCAAGCTTCCAAACCTGACCTAATGGCCAGGGGCGTAGCTCTTGATCTGCTCCAGGTGGTCGAACGAGTCAGCCCGCAGTGCGAAGCCGCCGGATACAAAGATCTGTCTGGGGAGAAAAGTCTCATCCCGGACCGCATCGCGGTTGGCGAGCGAAGAAGCCATCGGGCCTAAAAGGCGACGACACAGAGGATCTCTCAATGAAAGCACCAATGTCGGTGTCAAAATCGCGGATCTCGGGTAGGGGGTCCTGAACTGTGCGTCTAGGCAGATGGTAACATGAGACAAGGGACACGATGTTTTTACCCAGGTTCGGGCCCTCTCGATGGAGGTAAAACCCTACTCCTGCTTGATTAATATTGATGATATGGGTAGTACAAGAGTAGATCTACCACGAGATTGGAGTGGCTAAACCCTAGAATCTAGCCTATGGTATGATTGTTATTCGTCCTACGGACTAAAACTCTCCGCTTTATATAGACATCGGAGAGGGCTACGGTTACACATAGTCGGTTACAATGGGAGGAGATCTTCATATCGTATCGCCAAGCTTGCCTTCCACGCCAAGGAAAGTCCCATCCGGACACGGGACAGAGTCTTCAATCTTGTATCTTCATAGTCCGGGAGTCCAGCCAAAGGTCTTAGTCCGGCCATACGGACACCCCCTAATCCAGGACTCCCTCAAGGACATTGCAAAGCTCAGGGAGGCTAGATACCTGACCGCCGATGTTAAGCATAGGCTTCCAGCCCCCGAGCAGATCATCCCCACTCCCGAACCCAACGAGAGTGTCGTATTTTTTCCCACTTCTTCCGGGGCTTGGGCTTTACTCTTGATCCCTTTGTGAGGGGGCTCATGTTCTATTACGGGCAAGATTTCCATGATCTAGCTCCGGATTCCATCCTCCACATCTCGTCGTTTATCATCGTGTGCGAAGCCTTCCTCCACATCACCCCCAACTTTGGCCTATGGCTCAAGACCTTCAATGTGAAGCTGAAGATGATTGAGGGGCAACACACAGAGTGCAGGGGTGCTGCAATAAGCAGGAACGCCGATTCCCCGTGGCTCGAGGGCTCCTTCTTGGAGGTATCTGATCTATGGCAGCGGAGGTGGTTCTATGTCACAACTCCCCGAGGCTCGAAGTGGGCGGCCGCCCCCGCCTTCTGCTCGGGCCCTCCGCCTCAACTGGCATCGTGGGCCAATGTGGGACTGAACTGGGGGCCTGCAAACGATGTACCAACATTGCAGAGCCTCATTCGGGAGCTCCTCAAGAGGGACATTAGTCTTGTCAAAATAATCCAGGTAATGCTAGTTCGGCGGGCCCTGCCGTGCAAACGTCGACCTCTCCGGATGTGGGAGTTCAATCCAGAAGGTCTGTGAACCATTCAGCACTTCTTCGGTATGATGCCCGAAGGAATGTATAAGTTGTTCTTCGGACCACGAATAAAGTGTCCAGACACCACCGAGGATGCGGGCCTGAGTTGCAATCGCCCAGATACCCAAGTAAGTAACCCTATAACCGAACACTTTGCTTATATTTGTTATAGCATTGTTCTGAACACTGTCCGCGACCAGGATTGGCTTAGTAAGGCGGAGAGGATCAGGTGTCCGGCCCCGCTTCCTGAAGGCCCGCCCGGTCCGGTGATAGCCAGGATACTTGAGCGGGCGCTAAGACAAGTGCCAACGGAGAAAGATGAAGGGAAGAGTGGAGAAGCCAAGGGTGAGCCTCACACATTGTGCATCCGAACCGGGGGAATTAACGTCTCCACGGAGGAGGAGAATCGGGGAGGTGAATCTGAGGTTTCCTCCCCTCGCGGGAAGAAGAGGGCCACTTCCGAGGTGTTCGTCTCAACAGGGTTCGTCTTCGGGGGATCTTCTTCCAGAGATGATGGAGAGCGAAACCCCACCTACTTCTCCGCCCCATGGGGCAGGCGGCCCTGAGGTGTCGTCATGGAGGAGTCCAGATCCATTGAAGCCAGAAGCTAATTCTTCGGCCGCCCTGAGCCCAGCGCGTTCGGCTCCTACGAAGGACAATGATAAGAGTCCGGGAGAGTCCGGTGTCCGGCCGAACATACTAACGGGCCTCCTGGAGTCAGCTGCTATCTTGGAGGATCATCGTACACTAATGGGTACGGTGTTGGAGAAAATCTCCGCCCCCACAAGCGGGTTAAATGAAGCTTTTAGGAGCTTGCTCAAAGGCTTTGAGGTAAGCCACAAAATATGCAGTTTTTGGTTGCACCTCACGCGATACATGCGCTCTATATAGATAGTAGCCCCTGAGACTGTGGATGCCGGCCCATGGCGGCAAACGGAGGATCACACTCCCAGGTAATGATCCCAGTTGTATTGATGTGCAGGTTGCTAAGGGTCCGACAATAGATGAGACCGCTGAATGCGCCGAATTGAGGCGGGAGATTGAGGTGGTGGAGGCCGACGTCGCGCTTGTAAACAAGCGATTCGAGGAGTTGCAGAGTATGCGCTCTTATATCCACATCTGCTTTAGGAAATTGTAAGAAGGTTGTAATATTAATATGATGTGATGTGGCTGCAGGCGGTGCTGCTGCCATTGAGGCCCTCAGGGCGGAGCTTTCCCTAGCCAAGGAACAAGCCTGGGTTAGCAATGCGGCTGCTCTAAAGGCAGCCAAAGAATTGAAAGCTGAACAGGCCGCTCATCTCTGAAGTGAATAAAAGATAGCCGAGATGGCTGTGGAGCCGAGGGACGCCGCCGACCGGTATGAGCTTCTCGAGAAGGAGAATCAGGCAAAGGCGACTGACCTGAAGAAGGCACTGGATTCTGCTAAGGCGACACGCTCTAAGATAAGAGACGCGCGGGAGGAACTTCGACAAGCTGGAGAAATCGTGGCTGGAAATCCTTATTTGTTTAGGATGAAGTTTTTAGATCCAAAGTATGCTCCGTTGGATAAGCTATGGAGCGCTGCAGATGAGTATGCGGACTTAACGAAGAGTGCCGCTGATGCGACCAAGTTGTTCAAAGATCATAAAGAAAACGAAATAGACAGACTATTCTGGTTGCAATTTAGCGCTCCAGCACGCTCATTGCTAGTGAGTGAGAAGATGGCCGCTATAGCCGAGCTCTATAGGTTGTCCGGTCTTGCAATGAGGTCTGTAATAGACCATCTATGGCCGAAGGTACCAAAGCCGGATAGTTACTTTGGTTTAGTGCAGCAACTGTTTGGCGCCAGAGCGCGGATAGATGCCGAGAAGAGGTCGGCGTGCATAGAGGGTGCGCGGATGGATCTTGCCCGTGTGAAGACATATTGGGCGGATATGGAGGCCACCAGCATTGCAACCCGGGGTCCGGCAGGAAGCCAAGACCCAGCGGAGCACTATTTTGAGAAGGTCATAGAAGGTGCCCGTAGAATAGAGGCTCAGTGCTCGAAAAATGTCATGTTCGAGTGACGAGTCTATTGATTGTGAACAATTATGTGTTTAATTATAGAGGCTGTTTTTTTATACTTTTGCTTGTAATATGATAATGTCTCCTTGGTGGCTGTGTATGTATGCATATAACGTGAAAGTTAGCAGTCGTTGGCTTTAGCCCCCACGCATATAATGCGGGGGTGTTCGAAAAAAAGGCGTAAACACACTTGATCCAACGTCTTGGTCCATTAAGGAGGTGATTGCACGTCGAACCAGGCAACCGGACTATATAGCTGTAACGCTTTCACTTAGCCATAGGAGTTGAAAGGTGGGGCTACTATGTAGCCCCTGGTTCTTCCGCGTGCATCCAGATACATGCACATACTTGACCGGGAAACCGGTCCTTCGTTAATGCGGAGGAATCCTATAGATTCCGATGAGTCCTAGAGTGGTTGACCAGTCTCTCACTGTATCATGACAGTCAGTTTTCGGCTTTCTCTACTGAGGTGCTCATTCGGAATAACCAGGGCACAATCGCAGTAGTTCTCCTTTGTCCGCCTTAGCCGACAGAACGGAACGTAAGGCAGCAAACCTAGGAGCCAGGCTAACCTAACATTTGACCAAAGACATGATTCGGAGCTGATGCATATAAGGCCAAACTCGCGACGCCGAACACTCCCGAAGGTATTCAGACTTTATAACATATACTGGGCTGAATAGCGCCCTTGACCCTGTAATTCCAGGTACGTGCGTTGATTTGTCATGGCGAAAAGCCTATAACGCCAGTGTCCCTTATGGGTGTACGAAATACCCATGGGATGTCAAGCAACAAAACACAGTAAAGAAGCTTTACATAGGGGCTTAATCTAAAGAGAAACCTTTGAGCGGGGCCCTGCTGCACGTCTGCGCCTTTGTCTCTGTTGTGCCGTATCCTGGAAGGGTGTCACATGAAAAATGTCTGTAAAAACAACAACTCATGAAAGAAAAGAGAGAAAACGTGCCAGAAGTTAGTTATTCTCGATGGATGTTCGAGATACGAGATATTTGCCTATTAATGAGGCAAGCCGAATTGTGGGCTTTGTTATATATTGCAGCCCCTAGTACCATCTATGGGGATATATGTATAGCACCCAGCCAGGGTTTATCCGGGCTGTTGTTGATGGTGGTGCACCGGACTCATCTAGCCGTGTCCGTGGTCTGAACGATTGATCATGCGTTCTGGTCGCAGAGGCCGCCTAGAGTCCGGCAGCAGGAGCTGCCGCATACTGCTCTGTGTTTCCGCTAACCGTTATGACACCACGTGGACCGGGCATCTTAAGTTTAAAGCAGGCGTAGTTCGGTATTGCGTTAAAGCAAGCAAAGGGCGTTCTTCCGAGTAATGCATGATATGCTGCTGAAGGGAGCGATGTTTAAGAGTAGTTCCTCGCTTCTGAAGTTGTCGGGAGAACCGAATGTCACTTCTAATACGAGGGAGCCCCAGCAGTGAGCCATAACGCCTGGAATCACTCCATTGAAGGTGGCGCTATTTTGGCTTATTCTGGATGGGTCTATCCCCATCTTGCGGATGGTGTCTTGATATATCAGATTAGGACCACTGCCGCCATCCATTAGGACACGAGTGAGATGGTATCCATCAATTATTGGGTCGAGCACCAAGGCAGCCGATCCTCCGTGCCGGATACCGGCCGGGTAGTCCCTGTGATCAAAAGTGATCGGGCAGGCCGCCCAGGGATTGAATTTGGGGGCGACGAACTCTTTGTGAGTTGCGTGTACCATGTTTACCGTTTTCACTTCTGGTGGGAATTTTTTCTGGCCCCCGGTGTTTGGCTGGCGAGGCTCATCCTCGCCTTTGCTTGGTGTTTCCCTTCCCTTGTGTTCGGCGTTTAACTTGCCCGCCTGCTTGAAGACCCAACATTCTCCGTGGGTATGATTTGCAGGTTTGTCAGAAGTGCCATGGATTTGGCATAATCTGTCCAGGACTTTATTCAGGCTGGATGGTCCGTCTTTACTACCCTTAAATGGCTTTTTTCCTTGACCATGTCGAGAGCCCCTGAATCCGGCGTTAACCGCCGTGTTGTCCGGACTATCGTTATTCTGACGTTTGTGCTTAGTGCGCTGTGGCTTCCCGTTGCCATCTCGAAATTTGGATGTGCCCGGGTCACTGGTGCCTCTACGGGCCAACCAGCTGTCTTCGCCCGCACAAAATCGGGTCATAAGGCTTGTTAAGGCTGCAATCGTCCTTGGCTTTTCTTCGCCGAGGTGTCTGGCACGCCACTCGTCTTAGATACTCTGTTTGAAGGCCGCTAAGGCTTCGACATCCGGACAGTCGACAATTTGATTCTTTTTAGTGAGGAATCAGTTCTAGAGCTTTCGAGCTGACTCTCCGGGCTGCTGTATTATGTGACTTAAATCGTCTGCATCCGGAGGTCGGACATAGGTTCCTTGAAAGTTGGCCCTGAAAGCATCCTCAAGTTCCTCCCAACTTCCAATTGAGTTTTCGGGGAGGCTTTTCAGCCAGTGACGAGCTAGTACTTTTAACTTGAGGGGAAGGTATTTGATGGTGTGGAGGTCATCCCCACAAGCCATGTGTATGTGAAGGATAAAATCTTCAATCCAGACCCCAGGGTCGGTCGTTCTGTCGTATGGCTCTACATTCACGGGGTTGAATCCCTGTGGAAATTCATGATCCAACACCTCATCGGTGAAGCACAGGGGGTGCACAGACCCTCTGTATCTGGCCGTGTCGCGGCATGTTGTCGGCTGTTGTTGCTCCCGATGTTGATTCCGGACTGGTATTTGATCAGTATGATCGTTGTGGTGACCATAATACCGTGTCGGAGCATGTCCTCTGGACCCGTAGATGGATCTGGCCGCACTGGCCTTTTTGTCCAGGAGCTATAGTAAATCATGTGCGGTATCGATGGCTGCTCTATCGCGGCCATGAGGTGGTTGGTCCGGCCGAGTGGCCGTATTGTTCTTTGGCGGAATGGGCGCTGTGGCTTCGTCGTCAAATTCGGGTAGCAGTTTGTGCTTTGGGTAGCTCTTCATGTGGCGATCGTCGCCACATTTTCCTTCGGTGTCCAGCACCTTATTCCATCTTTGGTTGAGCATATCCTGCACGGTTTTAAGCCTTTGCTTCTGCTTCTTCAAGCATCTCGCCGTGGCCAGGAGCTTTCTACAGAGGTTATCTTGTTCCAAACGCTTTTCCGGGATGATGAATGCATCGTCAACCGGACTGTCCTCCTCTTGGGAGGTAGAGTGATGAGTTCGGCCCTTTGGATCGCTGTGATCGGGCGTCTGCTCCGGGCTGTGTTCGGCGTGACCTGGCTTATCCTGCTCCATCGCTGGGTCCCTATGGTAATTGTTTCCGTCGGAGTCAACCGGAGTGTCATCCTATTTTGTGTTGTTATCGCTATTTTTACTGTAACTGGATTTAGAGTGGCGTCTGCACCGTCGTTTTTGCTTGTGCCCAGGGGGTCTATCCTCTGTTGTGTCCTTTTTGTCACCATTGTCTTCTTGAGGCGTGTGCACCATATAGACGTCATATGATGAAGTGGCTGTCCAGCGCCCCGTGGGCGGTGGTTCCAGATCATCCGTTGCATCAACGTCCATACCATTGATGTTGTCGGAGTCGAATTCAAGCGTGTCTGTTAGGTCACTGATAGTGGCTACAAAGTGGGTGGTGGATGGGTCACAATTTTCTTCGTCATCCGTGTCCCACACGGGTCGGGTATAGTCCGACGAAGAATCTCCTGATAAAGAGAGAGATTTTAACGAATTTAGCACCTCGCCGAAGGGGGAGTGCTGAAAGATATCCGCGGTGGTGAATTACATTATTGGAGCCCAATCGGACTCGACAGGTCCGGATGCACGCGGTTCGGAACCCACGCCCGGACACAGGTCCGAGGGTTCGGAGATACAGATTTCCCTGGGAGAGGAGTCTGCGTTCGGCCCTAACGGTGATGGGTGTGCGGCCTCCATGGCGGGGTCCATCCACTCATCCTTGGATGGAACGATCTGCTTTGGATCAAATTCCGGAGCCATGGCAGGGGCGATATGCCGAATATTGTCCGACGGCAGATCTAAGTCATGCACGTGGCGATCGTTCGGTGCTCCTGACATGGGCTCGAATCCGTCAAAGATAAAGTCTCCGCGGATATCGGTAATATAGTTTAGGTTCCCGAACCTGACCTGACGGCCAGGGGCGTAGCTGTCGATCTGCTCTAGATGTCCAAACGAGTTGGCCCGCAGTGCGAAGCCGCCGAACACCAAAATCTGTCCAGGGAGAAAACTCTCACCCTGAACGGAGTTGTTGAAGGTTGGAGAAGCCATCGGGCCTTACAGCGACGACATAGAGGAACTCTCAATGAAAGCACCAATGTCGGTGAAAACCGGCGGATCTCGGGTAGGGGGTCCCGAACTGTGCGTCTAAGGATAATGGTAACGGGAGGCTGGGACACGATGTTTACCCAGGTTCGGGCCCTCTCGATCGAGGTAATACCCTACTTCCTGCTTGATTGATCTTGATGATATGAGTATTAAAACAGTTGATCTACCACGAGATCAGAGAGGCTAAACCCTAGAAGCTAGCCTATGGTATGGTTGTTGTTGTGTCCTATGGACTAAACCCTCCGGTTTATATAGACACCGGAGGGGGCTAGGGTTACACAGAGTCGGTTTACAGAGAAGGAGATCTACATCCGAATCGCCAAGCTTGCCTTCCATGCCAAGGAGAGTCCCATCCGGACACGGGACGAAGTCTTCAATCTTGTATCTTCATAATCCAACAGTCCGGCCAAAGCATGTAGTCCGGCTATCCGGATACCCCCTTATCCAGGACTCCCTCAAGTATAACGCCAACGGTCAAGTCAAGCAATGCTACTACTAAAGTGATGCCACATTTAACTAGTGCCGCACTCAGTCTAATGCCACTGATAAATTTAAGCAATGCCATTTAATGTCATTGTATTATTTCAGGGTTAGCTATTGATTGTGGATGTATTAAAGATTTTTCAGCTAAGGCATTCTAATGCTGTTGCACAGCTAGTATACCAACGATGAATCTTGTCACTAGCTTCAGATTTTTGCACTATTAATGCTTATAGATTACATACCTCACTTTCATGAGATAAGTCATTTTTTGTACAGTGTCAAGAGGAAAGGTCAAGAGTGGGCACCTCCTCCTCCGGCTGTTCTCTTGATTCGTTCGATCAAGTTTTTATGTTTGACCAATTATCAAGATTGGGATTGCAATTTTTAGATCCCCTTGAGTTCGAAATGATATTTACCTTGAAGGTACATGGTTTGCAATTTTTTATACTGTCATTAGTTAATAATGCTAGTTACCTTCAGACTTTTGTATTTGGTTTAATGCTCTTGCACAGCTAGTATACCAATGCTGAAACTTGTTACCTTCACATTTTGTATTGTTAATTCTCATAGAAATCTTCCAGTGCTAGAGCTTATGGAAATCTGTTAAGTAAAACCATTGTACTATACCCTGTAATAAAATAACTACTCTACTGTTGCACTAGCCACTAGATTAGTGTATATTTGTACTATTCGAATGGTGTTGCATTAGCGTATGGACATATATAAAGTGTGACAAGCTTTCCCAGATATGTTCTCAAGAAAACTACTACCTGTTTCTCTAAATACTAGACGTTTGGGTACTTTAAATTGAACTGCGAAAACGTCTTATATTAAGGAACAGAGGGTGTAGAGTTCACTAAAATTATCCCGATAAAGCTAGTCACACCTTTGTTAAAATTAATGTTCACTATGTTATCGGAGTTGGTCTGTATGTTTGTCTCTAATGCCTGTCGACTACATACCTGACATCATGATGTAATGTTAAGTCATTTCCTTTTGTACAGTGTCACTGAATTGTCAAGGCGGTGATGGCATTTTATTTTAGTTGAACTGCACAAAATATGCTTAAAAGAAGAGAAAAGGTCAGGAATGGCTCAATTTTTCAGAAAAAACTATGTATGCCTTCCTGACATCAGCCACCGTTGCCTTATTTATTCCTTCAAATAGGTGGTTAGAAACAGTCTTGCTACCTTTTCCCATTAAGAAATTGGAATGCTTATATTTGTGAGTCTATGTTTCAACTAGTGCCACTTTTATAGTAATCACACTTTCAATATCTATGCAACCGGGGATGCTCGATTTTAGTGGAACTGCACAAAAAATCCAAATGGTTCAACATTAGGAGCATGTTTTCTTCCAAACCTTCATATACAATTGGTGGCACTATGAGCTGTTCATTACGAAGGTACATGGTTTGCTACTATCTTGCTACTCTTTTTGTGCTGTCATTAGATAGTAATAGTAGTGGTTTTCATGTGAATTTATTGGCAGGGTGGACCTACATTGGAGGTGCAGGACATGATTCAATGATTGGATGCTCAATTTCGGTTGTATCAATTTCACCTCTACCATCACTACAAACATAGATATCCTTGGTCTGATGAAGAATAGGCGCTATATTTCTGCTCTGAACCAACAAATCAATTTAGTATGAAATTGTCCAGGGCAAAACATGACTGTATCAAATTGTCCAGTGCAAAACATGACAGATACTAAGAGAAAGAGACGTGTTTAAACCAAAAATACAAGGTGGGGTATATGTTTACTAGCTGCTTGATACTTGTGCAGACAGAGATGTCTACCCATTGCTATTTGGCAAACAAACAAAGTGACTGCAATTTTGGTTGAACTGCACAAGAGAATAGTATAGTCATTGCATGCAGTGCCATTTGAAAATAGAGACAAAAAGATTGGATAGTCGTATCATGGACTACAGAAAAGTAGTACTGTACTATTTATTGGCCAACACTAGGTGCTTCATTGCTTTGGTCTGATTATACAATGGGCATCATTTTACCTAAGTTAAAGTTTGTATTCCAAAAATAGTCTTGCCGTGTGACCGAGAGAAAAATAAATCATATTGCAGTGGATGTTCCTCCATCATGTGTGGTTCATTCTCATGGTTCCAACTGTTGGTGAAACCACTTACGTTTGCAAGAGGAATTGTAGACTTCAAAAACAAATTTGTCTTTCACTCTGTACTGAATGTTGGCCAAGACAAACATCCATGTTAGTAGGAAGAACATATGTTTTTTCTAGATCTTTGCTTTTGGAGCTACATATTTGTATATGAGTTGTGAATCATTGAGATGCATTAACATGTTGATCTTATGTATGGGAATCGTACTAGTTAGTTTTGAATTTGGGCTACTAATGTGAACATTTCAAACGAATCGGCTCTTACTACTGTGCACATCATGATCCTTATTTTTGTGTTCTCGGTGTTTACAAGTTACTAACAGTTCCTTATTTCTGTTCGCTCAGTGTTTACAAGTTACTGATCGATCATTTGCTAGCCTACTAATGCGCTCCTGGAAGTTTTAGTTGCGATGCAAGATCCAAAGTGTCAGTTTTTTGAATAAAAATGCCTACCTCTCAAGAAACTGACAAGCTGCTCTGAAGAAAATGTCATGCGGGTCTGAAGAAACTGCCCACAAAAACGTTCGCAAATACCTTATCTCCCAGTGAACATTCATCGGCTAATGCGATTGTACACGTACACCATCCAACCTACTCGATCCTACATGTACACTATCTGACCTACTCGATCCTACACGGATGAATAGCGGATCACGCACGTATTACCTCCTTTTTGGTTTGCAGGGTCAATTCAAAACACGACCTACTCGATCCTAAACGAATAAATAGCTGATCACACATGTACTACCTCCTTTCCGGTTTGCAGGGCTTAATTCAAAAATCTGACCAACCTAGGTAGATGATGAGTGGTGGAACCATTTTTGACAAGGAGGGAGTAACTCATCTGCATGATTTGAGTGCACTCGTTTCACCATCATGCCGGCGTGCGAACCAGCACGGACGGGACGTGCCACTGACGGGACGGGACGACACAGTCATAATTCTAGTTTTTCTAGTTTTCCATAGCAAGCTGGCGCGCTAAGCCATGCCTACTTATGCATTGAATTCCGATGACCGCGATGACCGTCTCATTTCCTGCGACACGCTGGTTTGCCTACCTTCCACCTATAATTACTGTTTCTCGGCCTTTTCCGGTGGCACCATCACCCAATCGTCCTATCCTCATAAGCCCCCACCAGTCCGACGTTGCTCGCCACTTATCCTCGCTCTCACCATGTCCGCCATGCCCCCACCCGTCCGTGATAGGCGACGCTGGAGGCGGTCACTGCCGGAACTAGTGTTCGGTTTTTCACCGGAAGGCAGACGGAGGGTGGAGGCATTCTATCGGTCTTTAGATGGCAATGCAGAGTATGAGGAGTTGTTGGAGCGCGACCGCCTGGCGGAGGAGCAGCGTATCACCGATTTGCGCCACCAGCGGGACATGGAGCAGCAGCACACCGACGCTCTGAGTCGCGAGCAGAGCGCCCGCAACTGGGCCGACTACATGGAGGCTGGCGCCCAGCAAATAGCCCTGGAGGCTGTCGGGCACACACGCGTTCGCGACGCCGAATTTTACTACCAGCTCGTCAAGTGGGTTTCCCGCTTAGAAGCCGAAGCTTCGGTGGACCACACCGGCATGGAAAGGGCCAACGCACGCGAGCAATGCACCCTATCGCACCCCTGGCAAGTACGACGCGAGGCAGAGGACGCTGGTGCCGGCGTTTAGCGTGTACCGCAGATGGCGTCCGGCATCATCTAGTTAGCTAAGAGTAAGTTAGTACTTGTACACTACTAGAGTATTGGTGGGAGTAGATAGTTAACTAGGCTATGATGGTTGTCAACGTGGAAGTTCAGTACTCTATATCTGGATCAGACCTATTACTTTGCTTTGAATGTTGAACTTTCCGTTTGAATGTATGGAATGGGTTGTTATTTTTTTAAATGGGCTATATTTGTCCACCACGGGTTTAGAGGCTAACTTGTGGGCCTACCAGGTTGACGCATACACAATCAGGAGATGATTGTACGTGGAGAGGATGACAGCAGGGACCCACCAAGGTCATGGCAGTATGCAGGCAAGTGCCTCCTTATTTCAAGCCAATAAAAAATGGCTCCTCCTAATGGATTTCTGACATCTGGGTCCCGTGCCATTGTCAACGTAGTCAACGAGGGAATTGCACAACAAGCGGCTGACAGCAGGGACCCAGCAACTCCCCCAATTATTTTTGTTTTGGGTTAATTTGATAAATGCCACTCCAAATCTAGTGATTCCGATAAATGCCACTGCAATTTCCAAACTTTGAAAAATGCCATTTCATGCCATTTCCAGTGGCATTTTTTAATGTCTGGAGTGGCATTTTCCAAAGTTTGCAAATTGCATTGGCATTTTTCAAAGTTTGCAAAAATTGCTGTGGCATTTTTCAAAGTTTGGAAATTATAGTGGCATTTTTATGAATCGCCATAATTGGAGTGGCATTTATCTAGTTTATTTTTCAGACGAAAGCAGGGTGTCAACTGGGCTGTGCGGGGCACTCTGGCCTGTCTAGACAACCTTTTCTTTTATGTTTACCACAGACCAACCCAATAGTTTTTTTTCTTTCTGAAAATGGCTAGCCCAGTTTTTTTTGTGATTTGTCAAGTAAGTCGCTTTGTGAGGCTTGCTGGGTTGCAAATCTTTCAAGACGAGGAGAGCTTCATTCGACTGGCCGAGAAAATGGCCTATCAGTAATGAGAAATGGGTTGTATATTTTTAAAACACATCAAACCAGCAATTAGTTTCAAATTTATTTTTTTCCATTTTTCCATTTTGAACTGCATTATTTTTATGCATAGACAATTTGTTGAATTTTATATTGATATACATTTATTTTTAAAATCAGTTTGAATGTGACTCAAAATTTCGGGATTAAAAATAGTTCGGACCGCACCGAAATATGCAAAATTTCATATAATTTTTTAACTGTGGCCACAATATGGGCTGTAATGCTAACAAAAAGAATATGGGCTCCAAAAAAAACCTTCAGAATTAGCAAATGGGTTGTAAATTATTAGAAATAATGGCAGATGGGATGTATGCTGTTTTCCACAGAGTTGAGGCTTTCCTAAAAAAAGGTTGATGCAAAAGCAGTGACTGTTGGATGTCCATCCAACGGCTGTCGTGCTTCTTCAATCTCTGCTCTTCCTGCTCCAGCCACTCAAACAAGCACCGGCGGGACTACCTGCTCCCTCCTCCTGCGGCCGGCTGTGCTGCCGCGCAGGCCTCACCGCCCCATCGTACTCCCATCGCTGGCCTAGCCATACCTCTACTCACCCACACCTGCTATTATTCTCCAGCGATGGCAGACGAACCAGTAAACCCTCATACAATTGTACTCCCCTCCGCGTGAGAAACAACTGCCGAGTCTTCCCTGGCTTCGTGTCGTTCCCTTCCTAGGCCTCGTCGTCGTCCTCTGCCCTGGTGCTCGGCGTGGCGTTGTCAACATGGTCAATGACCGACATGCATCTGAAGTGGATTGTACGTGGAGAGGCTGACAACTGGGTCCATGGCCGCATGCAAGGAAATGCCTCCTTATTGCACACAAAATAATGATTTGTCCACCTGACATCTGGGACCCACCAAATGGGCCTCTGTATTTTGCGAAAAAACATTCCCGCCGCTGATAGCTTAGACCCACCAGCTATATCTTCACACGCAAGGAAGTGCCTCCTTATTACACACAAAAAATGAATAGTCCGCCTGCTAGCTGGGACCCAGCATAGTGGGAGGCTGACTTGTGAGCCTACTAAGTTGACAGGGATGTAGGCCTTTGTCAACTTAGTGAATATGAATGACTCTAGCTCCAGTGACCGTATGATGTCCATCCAACGGCCGTAGTGCTTCTTCAACCTCCGGTCTTCTTGCTCCAGCCGCCCAAGGTAGAGCCGGTCGTGCCACTTCCTCCTGCCTCCCGTGGCTGACTGTGCTACCACGGAGGCCTCACCGTCCCCTACTACTCACATCGCTGGCCAGGCCATCCCTCCACTCAGCCACACCCCCTGTTATTCTGCGGCGACGACAGCCTCACACCGCAGCCAAACCAGTGAACCCTCATACTCCTTTATGCGTGGGCATCCACTGTCGCGTCTTCCCTGGCTCCGCGTCATCCCCTTCCTAGGCCTCACTGTCGTCCATCGGAAGAGTACTATATGTGGAGAGGCTGACAGCTGGGTCCACGGCCGCAGCAAGGAAGTGCCTCCTTATTACGTGGAAAAAAATGATTCCTCCACCTGACAGCAGGGACCCACCAAACGGGCCACCATATTTCGCAAAAAACGTGTCCCCCCTGACTGCTGGGACCTACCAGCTACATACTCGCATGCAAGGAAGTGCGTCCATATTACGGGCAAAAAAAATGATTCACCCCCTGACTGCTGGGACCCACCTGCTACATCTTGGCATGCAAGGAAGTGCCCGACAGTCGGGACCCACCTGGTCGAAGTGTACGTAGCATTGTCATTCTGGTCGTGAACGTGTACGTACATATGATCGGTCCGTCTGGAGGCTGCAACAATGAATCGTGTCTGTGTAAGGAAGAGCATGTGTTGTAGTAGAGGCACGCACGTGTCGTAGTAGAGGTGCACGTAGCATGTACACGTACGTATAGTGGCCAGGGTGCAAGAAATAAAATACAACCACGTACGTACATACGGGCGAGGTCTTGAGCGCGTACTCACGCATATATATACGGATGGCCAGGGCTTGTGTATGTGGAGAGGCAACAGATGGCAACAATAACGTCATGTTCATCGGGCAGCGAACCGGCTGGGTTGGAATGGAGAAACAACGTCCTGTTCATTGAGAGGCAACCGACTAGGTTGGAATACGTTGTGTTCATCAAGAGCCAACCGGCTTGGACAGAACAACTGATGGAAACGAGGCCCGGCGTACCGCATAATGGAGGAAACAGCCTTGTGTTCGACCGGCCACGGTCGAAACGGGATCCTGTTCATCGGGAGGGGTCTGGCATAGCGCAAAACGGAGGAAACAGACTTCTGTTGGACCTCCTACGGTCGAAACGGGGTCCTGTTGATCGGGAGGGGTGTGGCCTACCGCAAAACAAAGGAAACAGACTTGTGTTGGAGCGGTACGGTCGAAATGGGGGTCCTGTTCATCGGGAGGGGTATGGCTACCGCAAAATGGGACTCCATGGGATACTGTTCATCTCCACTATCAAGCTCCTCTAGCCTCCATGGGCTATTGTTCATCCACCGTTGACCTCAGCCTCCACCTGTGACTGTTCATCCACGGGCTCCTGTTCATCCAGCCTCCACCGCGTGCTCCTCCACCAACTGTTGTTCAACCAGTCCTCTCCATGGGAGTCCTGTTCAACCACCCCTCCACGGGCTACTGTTCATCCAGCCCTCCACCGGCTACTGTTCAACCAGCCCTCCACGGGGTCCTGTTCATCCAGCCTCCACAGGGTCCTATTCATGCACCCCAACCGGCTCGATCGATTGTGGTCTGGTTCATCCAGCGGCAACGGCCTCTACTACCACGGGGTCCGGTTCATCCGAACCCCCACCGAGAACTATTCATCCAAACCCCCCAACAAGGCCCACTGTTCATCCATAAGCAACATCGATCGGCTTCAGCTAGCAGTAGTAGCAAAGGAATTGCTCGATTGGGTTCAGTTAAATTCCATCGATCGATCGTTTGAGTTTAGTAACGTGTAGCCTGCAGTGCAACCACTCGGGTTCAGTTAGGCGAACGCCTCGCTCGGGTTCAGTTAGATCCCAACGCCTCGCACCCACGCGCGCACGTGTACGAGAGAAATGCGCATCGCTCGGCCCCCGACCACCCATTGTAACGAGGAACTCCGTGATATTTTCCTCGCCCTCGCTTCTACCGCGATTTTTCCGTCATGGACGGCCCAAAGAATGTCATGCACCTGTGTCTCTGGCCCGCCCAGGACGAAAAGCCCATTTTATGTCATGATTTTTTGTCATAGAAGTAGGAGCCCACCACATTTTTTGTCATAATTATCATCATAGAAGTTTCATAAGCATGACAATTTTTTTCGTTCGGCCCAAAATGTCATGGATGTGTCTTTTTTTTTGTAGTGATAGAGATAGCGACGATTGAATCTCAGACAAATAACATACCAATGGACAAAGGGAATTACATATGTTGTCATAATGGTTCGACCAATAAAGTTCTTTGTAGAATATGTAGGAACCAATATGGGCATCCAGGTTCCGCTATTGGTTATTGTCCGAAGAGGTGTCTCAGTCACATAGTTCTCGAACCCGTAGGGTTCGCACGCTTAACGTTCGCTGACGATATAGTGTTATAGGAGTTAAATGATTTGGTGACCGAATGTTGTTTGGAATCCCGGATGAGATCACAGACATGACGAGGAGTCTTGAAATGGTCGAGAGGTAAAGACTGATATATAGGACGATGGTATTTGGACACTAGAAGTGTTTCAGAGGGTATCGAGTACTTATCAGGTCACAGGTAGGAGCTTTGGGCATCCCCGGCAAAAATATGGGCCTTGTGGGCCAAGTGATGGAACAAGGTTCTGGTGCGCCTCTATAGAGGCCGGCCCTATGAGGACGAGAAGGAAAGAGGGGAGGGAAAGGGAAGTGTGGAGTAGGACGCCCCTCCCTTCCCTCTCCCCCTCTTTCCTCCCCCTTGTTCATACAATGAAAGGGGGGGCGCAGGAGGGCAGGAGCCCTAGGGCCGGCAGTCAGCCCCTTGGGGCGTGCTCTAGCTGCCCCGGCTACCTCCCTTTCCCCTCGCACCTATATATATGTGGGGAGGGGGCGCCACACAAGTACACAACATTGTCTGAGCCGTGTGGGGCGCCCCCGTCCACCGTTTACTCCCTCGGTTATATTTTCGTAGTGCTTAGGCGAAGCCCTACGGAGATCACTTCACCATCACCGTCACCATGCCGTCGTGCTGACGGAACTCATCTACTACTTTGCCCATCTTACTGGGTCAAGAAATCTAGGACATCACCGAGCTGAACATGTGCTAAACACGGAGGTGCCGTACGTTTGGTACTTGATCGATTGGACCACGAAGAAGTTCGACTACATGAAACGCGTTGTCTAACACTTCCTCTCACGGTCTATGAGGGTACGTAGTCACACTCTTTCCCCTCATTGCTATGCATTTCCATGGATAGATCATTGCGTGTGTGTAGAATTTTTTTTTGTTTTCCATGCAACGTTCCCAACAGTGGCATCAAGAGCCAGGTCTATTCGTAGATGCTATGCACTAGCAGAACACAAAGAAGTTGTGGGCGGTGATGTTCATACTGCTTACCACCAACGTCTTATTTTGATTCGGCGGCATTGTGGGTTGAAGCGGCCCGGACCAACCTTACATGTCCACACACATGAGATCGGTTCCACCAACTGATATGCACCTAGTTTTACATAAAGGTGGCTGGTGGGTGTCTGTTTCTCCTACTTTAGTTGAATTGAATTTGACGCCGGCCAGTCCTTGAAGAAGGTTAAAACAGCAAACTTGATAATCACTATTGTGGTTTTTGCCGTAGGTAAGAATGGTTCTTGCTAGAAACCCGTAGCAGCCACGTAAAACTTGCAACAACAAAGTAGAGGACATCTAACTTGTTTTTGCAGGGTATGTTGTGATGTGATATGATCAAGACATGATGTGATATATGTTATTTTATGAGATGATCATGTTTTGTAATTTATCGGCAACCGGTAGGAGCCTTATGGTTGTCTCTTTATTGTATGAAATGCAAATGCCATGTAATTGCTTTACTTTATCTCTATGCGTTAGCAATAGTTGTAGAAGAAATAGTTGGCGAGGTGACCACGATGCAACAATGAAGATCAAGGTGTCGAGCCGTTGATGATGGAGATCATGACGATGCTTCGGAGATGGAGATCAAAATCAAGAGATGATGATGGCCATATCATGTCACATATTTTGATTGCATGTGATGTTTACCTATATGCCTCTTATTTTGCTTAGAACGATGGTAGCATTATAAGATGATCTCTTCACTAAATTTCAAGATATAAGTGTTCTCCCCGAGTATGCACCATTGCGAAAGTCCATCATTTCGATAGACCATGTGATGATTAGGTGTGATAGACTCTATGTTCACATACAACGGTTGTAAGACAATTTTGCACATGCAGAATACTTGGGTTGAACTTGAAGATCCTAGCTTGTATAGACATGGCCTCATAACACTAGAGACCGAAAGGTCGAACATAAGTCATATAGTAGATATGATCAACATAGAGATGTTCACCATTGATGACTACCCCATCTCACGTGATGATCTGACATGGGTTAGTTGATTTGGATCATGTATCACTTAGATAACTTGAGGGATGTATATTTAAGTGGGAGTTCATTAGTAATTTGATTAATTGAACTTAATTTATCATGAACTTAGTCCTGATAGTATTTGCATATCTATGTTGTAGATCAATAGCTCGCGATATAGCTCCCCTATTTTTGATATATTCCTTGAGAAAACTAAGTTGAAAGATGACGGTAGCAATGATGCGGACTGGGTTCATGATCTGAGGATTATCCTCATTGCTGCACAGAAGAATTATGTCCTTGATGCACCGCTTGGTGACAATCTATTGCAGGAGCAGATGTAGACGTTATGAACATTTGGCAAGCTCGATATGATGACTACTTCATAGTTCAGGGCGCCATGCTTTAAGGCTTAGAACCGGGACTTCAAAAATGTTTTGAATGCCACAAAGCATATGAGATGTTCCAAGAGTTGAAACTTCTATTTAGAGTCATGGTCGTGCCGAGAGGTATGAGACCTCTGATAAGTACTTTGCCTACAAGATGGAGGAGAATAGCTCAGCTAGTGAGCATCTACTCAGAATGTCTAGGTACTACAATGGCTTGAATCCACTATTAAAGAAATCATCCGATTCAACGATTTATCATTCGATTTATTGCTACTCTTGGGGTGACCGATAAGATTATGCATTATCTTCACCATTTATCATTTGGGATGATTTATCACTCTGACAAGCAATTTATCGGGAATCTACCAATAAACCGGGCCTATTCATAGCAATATGTTTGCAAAAACTATGTTTATTTGTGTTTTGTGGACCTTGTTATGCAATATGTATTGTTGTCTTATTTCTTCTGTCATTAGATGAGGATTCAAAGTCTAAGAATCAAGGTAACACTTCTGTCGAATATTGTTTTGGTGTGGAATATAGCATATTTTAGCGTTGAGAACCTTGGATTTGCAAAAAATGGCTGATTAATAGTCGACCGATAAAATCGATTAACCGGCCGACTTTTGATTAATCTCTAATCCCCAGCTGACAGAGATGCTAATGATAAGCGATATCCTAAACATTGCTTGGATCAAGTGGGAGTTAATCTTCTAGATAAGATAGTGATTGACAGAATTCTCTAGTCACTATCACCAAGCTACTATAACTTTATGATGAACTATAATATGCAAGGGATGACAAAATGATTCCCGAGATCTTCGCGATCCTGAAATCGGAGAAGGTAGAAATCAAGAAAGAGCATCAAGTGTTGATGGTTAACAAGACCACTAGTTTAAAGAAAAAGGGCAAAGGGAATGAAAGGGAACTTCAAGAAGAATGCAAGCAAGTTGCCACTCCCGTGAAGAAGCCCAAAGCTGGACCTAAGCCTGAAACTGAGTGCTTCTACTTCAAAGGGAATGGTCACTAGAAGTGGAACTACCCCAAATACTTGGCGGATAAGAAGGATGGCAAAGTGAACAAAGGTATATTTGATATACATGTTATTGATGTGTACTTTACTAGCGTTCGTAGTAACCCTGGGTATTTGATACCGGCTCAGTTGCTAAGATTAGTAACTCGAAACATGAGTTGCAGAATAAACAAAGACTAGTTAAGGGCGAGGTTACGATGTGTGTTGGAAGTTATTCCAAGGTTGATACGATCACCATCGCACACTCTCTACCTTCGGGATTAGTGTTGAACCTAAATAAATGTTATTTGGTGTTTGCGTTGAGCATGAATATGATTAGGTCATGTTTATTGCAATACATTTATTCATTTAAGTCAGAGAATAATTGTTGTTCTGTTTAAATGAATAAAACCTTATATGGTCATACACCCAATGTGAATGGTTTATTGAATCTCAATCGTAGTGATACACAGATTCATAATATTGATGTCAAAATATGCAAAGTTAATAATGATAGTGCAACATACTTGTGGCACTGCCCTTTAGGTCATATTGGTGTAAAACACATGAACAAACTCCATACTGATGGACTTTTGGAATCACTTGATTATGAATCATTTGATACTTGCGAACCATGCCTCATGGGCAAGATGACTAAAACTCCGTTCTCCGGAACAATGAAGCAAGCTAATGACTTATTGGAAAATAATACATACCGATGTATGCGGTCCGATGAGTGTTGAAGCATGCATCGGGTATCGTTATTATCTCACCTTCACTGATGATTTGAGTAGGTATGGGTATATCTACTTGATGAAACACAAGTCTGAAGAAAAGTTCAAAGAATTTCAGAGTAAAGTGGAGAATCATCATAACAAGAAAATAAATTTTCTACGATCTGATCGTGGAGCAAATATTTGAGTTACAAGTTTGGCCTTCATTTAAAAAAATGTGGAATAGTTTCACAACTCATGCCACCTGGAACACCACAACGTAATGGTGTGTCCGAACGTCGTAATCATACTTTATTAGATATGGTGCATTCTATGATGTCTCTTACCGATTTACCACTATCCTTTTGGGGTTATGCATTAGAGACAGCTTCATCCACGTTAAATAGGGCATCGTCTAAATCTGTTGAGATAACATCGTATGAATTGTGGTTTTCAAGAAACCTAAGTTGTCATTTCTTAAAGTTTTGGGATGCGATGCTTATGTCACAAGGCTTTAGCCAGATAAGCTCAAACCCAAATCAGAGAATCGTGTATTCATAGGATACCCTAAAGAAACTATTGGGTACACCTTCTACCACAGATCCGAAGGCAAGATATTTGTTGCTAAGTTTGGGTCCTTTCTAGAGAAGGAGTTTCTCTCGAAAGAAGTGAGTGGGAGGAAAGCAGAACTTGGTGAGGTAATTGTACCTTCTCTTGAATTGGAAAGTAGCACATCACAGAAAACCATTCCCGTGATGCCTACACCAACTAGAGAGGAAGCAAATGATAATGATCATGAAGCTTCAGCTGAAGTTACTACTGAACCTCGTAGGTCGACCAGAGCACGATCCGCACCAGAGTGGTACGATACTCATATCCTAGAAGTCATGTTACTAGACCAAGGCAAACCTACGAACTATGAAGAAGCTATGATGAGCCTAGATTCTGTTAAATGGCTTGAGGCCATGAAATATGAGATAGGATCCATGTATGAGAACAAAGTATGGACATTGGTGGACTTGCCCGATGATCGGCAAGCCATTGAGAATAAATGGATCGTCAAGAAGAAGACTGACGCTGATGGTACTGTTACTGTCTACAAAGCTCGACTTGTCACAAAAGGTTTTTGACAAGTTCAAGGAGTTGACTACGATGAATCTTTGTCACCCGTAGCGATGCTTAAGTCTGTACGAATCATGTTAGCAATTGCCACATTTTATAATTATGAAATCTGGCAAATGGATGTCAAAACTGCATTCCTTAATGGATTTCTTAAAGAAGATTTATATATGATACAACCAGAAGGTTTTGTCGATCCTAAACGTGCTGACAAAGTGTGCAAACTCCAGCGATCCATCTATGGACTGGTGCAAGCGTCTCAGAGTTTGAATATATGCTTTGATGAGGTGATCAAAGCATATGGTTTTATACAAACTTATGGTGAAGCCTATATTTACAAGAAAGTGAGTGGGAGCTCTGTAGCATTTCTGATATTATATGTGGATGGCATATTGTTGATTGGAAATGGTATAGAATTTCTGGATAGCATAAAAGGATACTTGAATAAGAATTATTCAATGAAAGACTTCAGTGAAGCTACTTACATATTGGGCATCAAGATCTATAGGGATAGATCGAGACGCTTAATTGGACTTTCACAAAGCACATACCTTGGCAAAGTTTTGAAGAAGTTCAAAATGGATCAGTCTAAGAAAGCGTTCTTGCCTGTGTTCCAAGGTGTGAAGTTGAGTAAGACTCAAAGCCCGACCACGACAAAAGATAGATAGAGAATGAAAGTCATTCCCTATGCCTCAGCCATAGGTTCTATAAAGTATGCCATGCTGTGTACCAGACCTATTGTGTACCTTGCCATGAGTTTGACAAGGGTGTACAATAGTGATCCAGGAGTAGATCACTAGACAACGGTCAAAATTATCCTTAGTTACCTAAGAAGACTAAGGAAATATTTCTTGGTTATGGAGGTGATAAAGAGTTCGTCGTAAAGGTTACGTTGATGCAAGATTTAACACCGATTCAGATGACTCTGAATCTCAATCCGGATACGTACTGAAAGTGCGAGCAATTAGCTAGAGTACCACCATGCAGAGCATTATAGACACAAAAAATTGCAAAATACATAGATATCTAAATGTGGCAGACCCGTTGACTAAACTTCTCTCACAAGAAAAATGTGGTCACACCTTAGTACTTTTTGGGTATTAATCACATGGCGACGTGAACTAGATTATTGACTCTAGTAAACTCTTTGGGTGTTAGTCACATGGCGATGTGAACTATGGGTGTTAATCACATGGTGATGCGAACTAGATTATTGACTCTAGTGCAAGCGGGAGACTAAAGGAAATATGCCCTAGATGCAATAATAAAGTTGTTATTTTATATTTCCTTATTCATGATAAAGGTTTATTATTCATGCTAGAATTGTATTGATCAAAAACTTAAATACATGTGTGAATACATAAACAAATACCATGTCCCTACTAAGCCTCTACTAAACTAGCTCGTTGATCAAAGATGGCTAAGATGGACATGTGTTGTCATTTGATAACGGGATCACATCACTAGGAGAATGATGTGATGGACAAGACCCATATGTTAGCTTAGCATATTGATCGTTCAGTTTATTGGTATTGCTTTCTTCATGTCAAATACATATTCCTTCTACTATGAGATTATGAAACTCCTGGATACCGGAGGAATAGCTTGTGTGCTATCAAACATCACAACGTAACTGGGTGATCATAAAGATGCTCTATAGGTATCTTTGAAGGTGTTTGTTGAGTTGGCATAGATCGAGGTTAGGATTTGTCACTCCGAGTATCAGAGAGGTATCTCTGGGCCCTCTTGGTAATACACACCATAAGCTTGCAAGAAAATGACTAAGGAGTTAGTTATGAGGTGATGTATTACGAAATGAGTAAAGAGACTTGCCGGTAACGAGATTGAACTAGGTATAGAGATACCGACGATCGAATCTCGGGCAAGTAACATACCGATGGACAAAGGGAATGACATATGTTTTCATAACAGTTCGACTGATAAAGATCTTCGTAGAATATGTGGGAGCCAATATGGGCATCCAGGTTCTGCTATTGGTTATTAACCGGAGAGGTGTCTCGATCATGTCTACATAGTTCTCGAACCCGTAGGGTCCGCACGCTTAACGTTCGTTGATGATATAATGTTATATGAGTTATATGATTTGGTGACTGAATGTTGTTTGGAGTCCCGGATGAGATCACATACATGAAGAGGAGTCTCCAAATGGTCGAGAGGTAAAGATTGATATATAGGACGATGGTATTTGGACACCGGAAGTGTTTCAGAGGCTACCGGGTGATTATCGGGTCACCGAAAGGAGTTTCGGGCATCCCCGGGAAAGATATGGGCCTTATGGGCCATGTGAGGGAACACACAGGCCCAAAAGGGCCTGGTGCGCCCCTATAGAGGACGTCCCTATGAGGAGGAGAAGGAAAGAGGGGAGGGAAAGGAAATTGTGGAGTAGGACTCCCACTTCCTCCCCCCTTGTTCATACAAGGAAAGGGGGGAATAGGAGGGCAGGAGCCCTAGAGCCGGCGTCCGGCCCCTTGGGGCGCACCCTGGCTGCCATGGCTGCCTCCCGCTCCCCTCCCACCTATATATATATATATATATGTGGGGATGGGGCGCCACACAAGTACACAACATTGTCTGAGCCGTGTGCGGCACCCCCGTCCAGCGTTTACTCCCTCGGTCATATTTTCGTAGTGCTTAGACGAATCCATGCGGATGTCATTTCACCATCACCGTCACCATGCTGACGTGCTACTGGAACTCATCTACTTTTTCGCCTGTCTTGCTGGATCAAGAAGGCGAGGACGTCACCGAGCTGAAACGTGTGCTGAACGCGGAGGTGTCGTACGGTCGGTACTTGATCGGTTTGATCGCGAAGAAGTTCGACTACATCAACCGCGTTGCCTAACGCTTCCGCTTATGGTCTATGAGGATACACAGACACATTGTTTCCCCTCGTTGCTATGCATCTCCATGGATAGTTCATTGCGTGTGCGTATAAATTTTTTTGTTTTCCATGCAACGTTCCCAACAGGGAGAACTCCGGCCAACCGATTCCGACAGCCATTCGGGGCGCGGGCAGATGCGTTGGAGAGCATGTAATGAGGCGCTTTAGATGGATGTGGCGGCCGGTGCGAGGCGTCCTGCAGTGGCACCAACGTTGAGTGGAGCGGTGGCGACGCTCGAGCTGTCAGCGGGCGCGGCAATGGCGAGTGCAGGAGCACTTGGGTGCATGGGCGGTAGGCGGCCACGGCAGAGCAGCAGCATGGTGCGGGCGTGCCCAAAGCGAGACATTATTGAGCTCAAATTTTTGAAGCTCTTCTTGCATAGCTTGAATCCATTCTGGTTCCATGAAGGCCTCATCAACTTTCTTGGGTTCAGATATGGAGACAAATGTGAAGTGCCCACAGAAGTTGGCTAGTTGCGTTGCTCTTGATCGAGTGAGCCGACCAGGTGCATTGATGCTATCAATTATCTTCTCAATTTGAACTTCATTAGCAACATGAGGATGAACAAGGCAAAGACTTTGTTGTTGCGGATCAATATCTTCATCTTTAGCATTGTCTTCAGGCTCAATATTGTCTTCACACTGAGTAGGAGCAGGAATGACAACTTCCTCTTCTACGTGTTCCTCAGTGGGCATGATTTCTCCAGTACCCATTAGCTTGATAGATTCATTAGGAGAAGCTTCATCTAGCACATTTGGCAGGTGCTCTCTTTGCGAGTCGTTAAACTCATCGGACCACACATCTACAATTTCAACCACTTTATAGTGAAAGAGGTTCAATACTCTATAGGTGTGAGAATCATTTCTGTAACCAAGCATAAAACCTTCATGTGCTTTCGGTGCAAATTTGCAAGTGTGATGTGGATCCTTGATCCAACACCTAGCACCGAAGACTTTGAAATAACTGATGTTTGATTTCTTACCAGTGAGTAGTTCATAAGATGTCTTCTTGAAGAATTTGTGAAGATATACTCTATTGATGATGTGGCATTCAGTATCAATAGCTTTAGGCCAGAACTTTCGTGGAGTCTTGTACTCATCTAGCATAGTACGAGACATCTCAATAAGAGTCCTATTTTTGTGCTCCATGACGCCATTCTGCTGAGGGGTATATGGAGCAGATAGCTCATGTGTGATGCTGAGAGTATTAAGATAAGTGTCGAGTTCGGTGTTCTTGAATTCAGTGCCATTGTCACTCCTGACGTGCTTGACCTTGATGACATAGTTGGTCATGGCACGATTTGTGAATCGTCTGAAGACATCCTGCACTTCAGTCTTATAGAGAATTATGTGCACCCAGGTATGTAGAGTAATCATCAACAATCACGAAAACCATAGAGATGTGTAGTAGTAGTTTGCGTAGAGTAGTGAGTAGGGCCAAATAAGTCCATGTGTAGCAGCTCAAAGGGACGAGTGGTCGTCATGATTGTCTTCGAGGGATGTTTTTCCCTAGTCATCTTCCCAGCTTCAAGCGCCACATAGATGGTCCTTCTTGAACTTGATGCCCTCGATGCCAATGATATGCTTCTTCTTCATGAGGATGTGCAAGTTCCTCATGCCTGCATGTCCCAGCCTTCAATGCCAAAGCCAGTGATACGTCTCCAACGTATCTATTATTTTTGATTGTTCCATGCTATTATATTATCTGTTTTGGATGTTTTATATGCATTAATATGCTATTTTATCTTATTTTTGGGACTAACCTATTAACCTAGAGCCCAGTGCCAGCTTTTGTTTTTTCCTTGTTTTTGAGCTTCGCAGAGAAGGAATACCAAACGGAGTCGAAACGGAATAAAACCTTCGCGATGATTTTTCTTGGACTAGAATACACCCAGGAGACTTGGAGTACAAGTTAGAATAGCCACGAGGCGGCGACAAGGGGGAGGGTGCGCCCAGGGGGGGTAGGGCGTGCCCCCTACCTTGTGGGCCCCTCAGTGACCCCCTGACCTAGATCTCCCTCCTATATATTCACATATATTCCCAAACCACCAGAGGCATCCAATAAGACACTTTTCCATCGCCGCAACCTTCTGTTCCCGTGAGATCCCATCTACGGGCCTTTTCTGGCATCCTGCCGAAGGGGGATTCGATCATGGAGGGCTTCTATATCAACTCTATCGCCCTTCTGATGAAGCGCGAGTAGTTTACCATAGACCTACGGGTCCATAGCTAGTAGCTAGATGGCTTCTTCTCTCTCTTTGATTCTCAATACCATGTTCTCCTCGATGTTCTTGGTGATCTATCCGATGTAAGGTTCTTTTGTGGTGTGTTTGTCGAGATCCGATGAATTATGGATTTATGATCTGTTTATCTATGAATATTATTTGAATCTTCTTTGAATTCTTATATGCATGATTTGATATCTTTGTAGTTCTCTTTGAACTATCAGTTTAGTTCGACCAACCAGATTGGTTTTTCTTGCAATGGGAGAAGTGCTTAGCTTTGGGTTCGATCTTACCATGTCCTTTTCCAGTGACAGTAAGGGCAGCAAGGCACGTATTGTATTGTTGCCATCAAAGATAAAAAGATGGGGTTTACATTATATTGCTTGAGTTTATTGCTCTACATCATGTCATCTTACTTAATGTGTTACTCTGTTCTTCATGAACTTAATACTCTAGCTGCAGGCAGGAGTCGGTCTATGTGTGGAGTAATAGTAGTAGATGCAGGCAGGAATCGGTCTACTTGACATGGACGTGATGCCTATAGTTCATAATTATTGCCTTAGATATCGTCATAACTTTGCACTTTTCTATCAATTGCTCGATAGTAATTTGTTCACCCACCATATTATTTGCTATCTTGAGAGAAGCCACTAGTGAAACCTATGGCCCTTGGGTCTACTTTCCATCATATAAGTTCCCGATCTACTATTTTGCAATCTTTTACTTTCCGATCTATAAACCAAAAATACCAAAAATATTTACTTTACCTTTTGTTTAGTTATATCTATCTCTATCATATCTCACTTTTGCAAGTAACCGTGAAGGGATTGACAACCCCTTTATTGTGTTGGGTGCAAGTTGTTTGATTGTTTGTGCAGGTCTTGGTGATTTGTGCGTTGTCTCCTAGTGGATTGATACCTTGGTTCTCTAACTGAGGTAAATACTTCTCTCTACTTTGCTACATCACCCTTTCCTCTTCAAGGGAAAAACCAACACAAGCTCAAGAAGTAGCAGCCATCACTCTCAAGCTTTTGCTAGAAGACATACATCAAGATGTGGTCCTGTGGACAAATCTACTATATACAGATCACCTCTTCGATAACCTTCGAAGACTTTATATTTGTCAGTAGCCATTAGCCCAAGACATCGATATTTTCCAAACATCACAATCATGTGAAGATCACAAAGCATTGAGACAGACATGAGGTTGTATCCGAGGGATTCAACAAGCATCACTTTGTCCATGTGTTGATCCTTTGAGATAGCAACCCTACCTAAAGCCAATACCTTGCTTTTACCAGTGTCAGTAAATGTGATATGGATTTTTATAGATGGTCAAAGAGTAGAATCCAGGAGAAGACTTTGATCACTAGTCATGTGGTTAGTGCATCCACTATCCATGATCCCTTCAGTAGCTTTCCGAGTTGTACCCTACAGTGCAGTTAGTAGGATAGGCTTCACCAAGAGTATTGTGAAGAACAAACATGTACTGATAGAATTGTTCATCATAGGTAAGCATAGTTGAGGATATGGTAGGACAATCATCAAGAAAACCATGGGTGAAATAAATGGTAAGATCATTTTCACATTTTATCTTGCGCCCGACAAGATTTTTAGGCCCCCATCATCATCTTCAAAAGTCAATGATTTTCGGCTGGAGACCCGACCCTGCATGAGAAGTTAATTCTTCTTAACTACCCACATCTTAAGGGGTGGCTTAGAAGCAATGAGTCTAAGTGAAAGAGAATTTTGGCATTGAAGCCCTAGCATATAGTTTTGTTGGAGGAGAAGAGTACTCAAATGAATAAGCAGAAAAGTTCTTCGATTTGTGAACATAGCGGTTCAAAGAGACATGCTCATATTCATGAGTCTGATAACAATTTCCCTGTAAAACATTGGCATTAGGGTGACCATGTGAGGTCATTGGTCTGTATGAAGCCTCTGGGCCATTTGAAACCTTTGGTCTGGGGTTTGTCTCCTTCCCTAGTGGTGTCATGATGACATTCACAGGAAGCTTCTCAAGGCAACTTTAAGGAACCCAGATCTTCTTCATAGGAGACCCATTCTTGTAGTTAGTTCCAATAAACCTGGGAAACACTTCATCGTTCTGGTTTTTGAACAATTTATGAAGGAAATATTCCCTAGAGGCAATAATAAAGTTGTTATTTTATATTTCCTTATTCGTGATAAATTTTTATTATTCAAGCTAGAATTGTATTAACCGGAAACTTGATACATGTGTGAACACATAGACAAAACATCATGTCCCTAGTATGCCTCTACTTGACTAGTTCGTTGATCAAAGATGGTTAAGTTTCCTAGTCATGGACATGTGTTGTCATTTGATGAAGGGGATCACATCATTAGTGGAATGATGTGATGGACAAGACCCATCCGTTAGCTTAGCATAATGATCGCCTAGTTTTATTGCTAATGCTTTCTTCGTGTCAAATACATATTCCTCCAACTATGCGATTATCCAACTCCCGGACATCGGAGGAATGCCTTTTGTGCTATCAAATGTCACAACATAACTGGGTGATTATAAATATGCTCTACAGGTATTTCCGAAGGTGTTTGTTGGGTTGGCATAGATCGAGATTAGGATTTGTCACTCCGAATATCAGAGAGGTATCTCTGGGCCCTCTCGGTAATGCACATCATATGAAGCCTTGCAAGCCATGTGACTAATGAGTTAGTTGCGGGATGATGCATTACGGAACGAGTAAAGACACTTGCCAGTGACGAGATTGAACTATGTATGAAGATACCGATGATCGAATCTCGGGAAAGTAACATACCGATGACAAAGGGGATAATGTATGTTGACATTGCGGTTCGACAGATAAAGATCTTCGTAGAATATGTGGGAACCAATATGAGCATCCAGGTTCCGTTATTGGTTATTAACCAGAGAGGTGTCTCAGTCATGTCTACATAGTTCTTGAACCAGTAGGGTCCACACACTTAATGTTCGATGACGATATGTATTATATGAGTTATGTGTTTTGGTGACCGAAGGATGTTCAGATTTCAGGATGAGATCACGGACATGACGAGGAGTCTCGAAATGTTCGAGAGGTAAAGATTGATATATTGGAAGGCAGTATTCACACACTGGAAGGGTTCCGGAGTGTATTGGGTACATACCCGAGTACCAGAGGGGTTACCGGAACCCCCCGAGGAAAGATATGGGCCATATATTCCATAGAAGGGAGGCTAACCAGCACACAAGAGGCTGGCGCGCAACCCATAAGAAGGAGGCCGAATTGGACTAGGGGAAGGGGGCGGCGCCCCCTGAGGGAGTCCTGGATTAGGGGGTGTCCGGATGGCCGGACTAAGACCTTTGGCCGGACTCCCGGACTATGAAGATACAAGATTGAAGACTCCGTCCCGTGTCCGGATGGGACTTTCCTTGGTGTGGAAGGCAAGCTTGGCGATACGATATGAAGATCTCCTCCCATTGTAACTGACTCTGTGTAACCCTAGCCCTCTCCGGTGTCTATATAAACCGGAGAGTTTTAGTCCATAGGACGAACAACAATCATACCATAGGCTAGCTTCTAGGGTTTAGCCACTCCGATCTCGTGGTAGATCTACTCTTGTACTACCCATATCGTCAATATTAATCAAGCAGGGGTAGGGTTTTACCTCCATTGAGAGGGCCCGAACCTGGGTAAAAACAACGTGTCCCTTGTCTCCTGTTACCATCCGCCTAGACGCACAGTTCGGGACCCCCTACCCGAGATCCGCCGGTTTTGACACCGACATTGGTGCTTTCATTGAGAGTTCCTCTGTGTCGTCGCCTTTAAGCCCGATGGCTTCTTCACTCGACAATCACGATGCAGTCTGGGATGAGACTTTTCTCCCCGGACAGATCTTCGTATTCGGCGGCTTCGCACTGCGGGCCGACTCATTCGGCCATCTGGAGCAGATCGAAAGCTACGCCCCTGTCCATCAGGTTAGGTTTGGAAGCTAAAACTACACGGCCGACATCCGCGGGGACTTGATCTTCGACGGATTCGAGCCACGACAGAGCGCGCCGTGCTGTCACGATGGGCATGATCTAGCTCTGTCATCGGACAACACCCAAAGCGCCGGTCAGGTGTCCGCTCCGACCATTAGCTCGGAGCCCGCTGCGCCAGTCGGCGATGGACGGTTGCATGCCGCCCCGGAAGCTGCAACCTATACGGCGATAGAGTCGGATACCAGCTTAGTCCCCCGCAAGGCCCGTGACTCCAAGGTGCCGGACTCCGATCCGGACTCCGTAAATCCCGCACCTCTTCCGATTAAGCCCGACTAGGCTCCGGTCATGGAGTTCACCACCGCGGATGTTTTTCAGCACTCGCCTTTCGGCAATATCCTGAATTCGTTAAAGTCTCTCTCTTTGTCAGGAGAGCCCTGGCCGGACTACGGCCAACTCGGTTGGGATACGGACGACGAAGAAATTCGTAGCCCACCCACCACCCACTTCGTAGCCACTGTCGACGATTTAACCGACATGCTCGTCTTTGACTCCGAAGACATCGACGGCATGAACGCCGATGGAGGAGACGATCAAGAACTAGCACCTATAGGGAACTGGAAAGCCACCTCATCATATGACATATACATGGTGGACACCCCTAAAGCGGGGGATGGCGAGGAGAAAACGGAGGATGACCCCTCCAAGAAGCAACCCAAGCCCCAACGTTAGCGGCGCCGCTCTAAGTCCCGTCAAAGCAAAAACAGCGATTCCGGCACCGGAGATAACAATATGCCAGACAGTGCCGAAGACAACCCCCTCTAGCAGGATTCAGTGCAAGAGGATGAAGGAGCCAGCCCTCATGAGAGAGCGGCCGACAAAGAGGATGAGGACGGCAATTACATGCCTACCTCCGAAGACGAGGCAAGCCTCGACGATGACGAGTTCGTCGTGCCAGAGGATACCGCCAAACAAGAGCATTTCAAACGCAGGCTCATAGCCACGGCAAGCAGCCTCAAGAAGAAACAGCAGCAGCTTACAGCTGACCAAGACTTGCTAGCCGGCAGATGGACCGAAGTCCTGGCGGCCTAAGAGTATAAACTAGAACGCCCATCCAAGAGCTACCCAAAGCGCAGGCTACTACCCCAACTTCAGGAGGAAGCAACTAAACCTACATCGCCAGCGTACGATGCGCCCGATCGGCCACCCCGTGGCCGCGACAGAGAGGCCTTCAGGCCCTCAACCCAAGCCGCACCCCGACACCGCTCAAAACATAGCAGAGTACAGGGAGAGGCAACAGACCTGCGAGACATCTTGGAGAATAAGGCAAGGCAAACAAGATCGATCTACGGATCACATGGGCGCCCCGCTTCACATGACGCTAGCCGTCACGCCGGACATAATAAGTATGGCCCGACCAAATACAACAGACCAAGCTCGTCCGAGCTGCGTCGTGATATAGCCCAGTACAGGGGCGCCGCACACTCACTATGCTTCACTGACGAAGTAATGGATCATCAAATCCCCGAGGGCTTCAAACCCGTAAACATCAAATCATACGATGGCACAACAGATCCTGCGGTATGGATCGAGGATTATCTCCTTCATATCCACACGCCATCAAATACCTCCCGCTTAAGCTTAAAGGACCAGCTCGACATTGGCTTAACAGCCTGCCAGCAGAGTCAATTAGTTGTTGGGAGGACCTGGAATCCGCATTCCTTGATAACTTCCAGGGCACGTATGTGCGACCACCAGACGCTGATGACCTAAGCCACATAATCCAGCAGCCAGAGGAATCGGCCAGACAATTCTGGACACGGTTCCTAACCAAGAAAAACCAAATAGTCAATTGTCCGGATGCCGAGGCCCTTGCAGCCTTCAGGCACAACATCCGAGACGAATGGCTTGCCCGGCACCTAGGACAGGAAAAGCTGAAGTCTATGGCAGCTCTCACGACACTCATGACCCGCTTCTGCGCGGGAGAAGACAGCTGGCTAGCTCGTAGCAATAACATAACCAAGAGCCCCGGAAATGCGGATACCAAGGATAACAACGGCAGGTCACGTCGCAACAAGCATGAGCGCCACATTAACGGTGACAATACTGAAGATACGGCAGTCAATGCCGGATTCAGAGGCTCTAAACCGGGTCAGCGGAAGAAGCCATTCAAAACAAACCCTTAGGGCCCATCCAGCTTAGACCGGATACTCGATCGCTCGTGCCAGATACACGGCACACCTGAACAGCCAGCCAATCACACCAACAAGTATTGTTGGGTGTTCAAGCAGGCAGGCAAGTTAAGTGCCGAGACCAGAGACAAGGGGCTACATAGCGATGACGAGGAGGGGCCCCGGCCGCCGAACAACAAAGGACAGAAGGGATTTCCCCCGCAAGTTTGGACGGTGAATATGATATACGCAACCCACATCCCCAAAAGGGAGCAGAAGCATGCTCTCAAGGACGTCTATGCGCTGGAGCCAGTCGCCCCAAAGTTCAACCCATCCCACCAGCATCCGTCACGGCGGATTCGCCGCACTGGTCCTAGACCCAATTATCGACGGATTTCACCTTACCAGAGTCCTAATGGACGGCGGCAGTAGCCTGAACCTGCTTTACCAGGACACAGTGCGAAAAATGGGCATCGATCCTTCAAGGATTAAACCCACAAAGACAACCTTCAAAGGTGTCATACCAGGGGTAGAAGCCAGCTGTACAGGCTCGGTCACACTCGAGGTGGTCTTCGGATCCCCGAATAACTTCCAGAGCGAGGAGTTAATCTTTGACATAGTCCCATTCCGCAGCGGCTATCACGCCCTGCTCGGACGAACCGCATTTGCAAAATTCAATGCGGTGCCGCACTATGCATATATCAAGCTCAAGATGCCAGGACCTCGCGGAGTCATCACGGTAAACGGAAACACTGAACGCTCTCTCTGAACGGAGGAGCACACAGCGGCCCTAGCGGCGGAAGTACAGAGTAGCCTCTCAAGGCAGTTCTCCCATCCAGGTGCCAAATGTCCGGACAACGTCATGCGAGCCCGAAGTAACCTACAACAAATCCGGCTGGCACGTTCCGAGCAAGCATAGCAGTGCGGCCCCAACCCCAGCCCCCGTCAAACGGCGATACTGGTACCACGCGTACACAATTACGCCTTAGAGATACCATGGGCATAAGGGGAGGGGCACAACAACGGCACGCCCAGAATGCGGCTCAACCGCACTAAGGGGCTCCCTATTTTGCCGTTTTCCTTTTCACACACTTTCAGGACCCAACTATTCGGAAGGCCTGTCTGGCAATACTCTCGCCGAACCCACGATGCAATAGCCAGGGAGGAAGCAAGCCACGTCAAAAGTCCAGGTGGTCTCTATAACGAGTTTAATACCTGTTTCTCTTACAATCCTGCAGCTTGCCCCTGGAGGGGAATATGTCAAATGCTCCCATCTCTTGCTTACCGCACTTTTTGTATCGTTCTGCTTTTGCAGCATCCCTTTTTTAATAAACAATATATAGCTCTTACCTATTATTGTACTTATCTATTTTTATATACAAATATGTTCAGTCATGACGTTCTACAACCGTACACTTTGGTACCGATAATACACCAGGGGCTTACAACACCCCATAACATGGTGTGAGAAGACCGAACACTCTAACGAGTGCGGCATCCCGAACTTATAGCACTATATGCATCGGCTCCAAATCATGTCTTTGGTCAACAGTTGGGTTTGCCTGGCTCCCATGTTTTGGTACCTTACGTTCCGCATTGTTGGCTAAGGTAGCGCTGGGAGAACTACTGCGATTGTGCCCCAGTTGAGCTGGGTTAACACCTCAGTAGAGAAAGCTAAAACTGACTGTCATGATAGCGCGAGAGACCGGTCGCTGTTCGCGAGGTTTTTTTGAGTCCTTAAAGACTTATGCCGCTTCGAGTGAGGAATCGAACTTATCCGGCCTAGGCATGGATAGCGCCCCGAACTCGGTCTTCCGAATACTAGGGGCTTCACGGAAATTTAAAATTATAGAATTCTATGGCTAAGTGAGAGTGATAAAGCATTATAAGTCTGACGGCCTGGTTCGTTGTGTTGAACGCCTCCCTAGATGGACCCAAGAATGGGAACAAGAGCGCTCAGGTTTATCCCGAACACCCCAGCACTCGTGGCATGGGAGTTGAAGCCGACGACTTGCATCTCTCAGATTTGATAAACGGCCGCACAGAAGGTAATATTTTAACAAAGCTTCAGCGTACAGGATAACAAATGCGAGTTTACTCAAAAATTACATCTTTGGAGCACTCATCCGCTATGCGGCGGGCACCCTTCATAACACCATTATAATACATCTCGGGCGTACGATACTCCTTGCCCGGTGGCGGCGCATCCGTCAACAGCTTCTCCGCGTCTAGCTTGCCCCAGTGCACCTTAGCACGGGCAAGGGCCCGACGGGCACCTTCAATAAAAATGGAGCGCTTGACGACCTCAATCCACGGACACGCGTCCACCAGCCACCGCACCAGACCGAAGTAGCTCCCAGGCATGACTTCTTCAGGCCACAACCGAGCTATGAGGCCCTTCATGGCCTGTTCAGTCACCTTGTGGAGCTCGACCAGCTGCTTCAGCTGGTCGCTCAGGGGCACCGGCTGTTCGGCCTCAGCATACTGAGACCAGAACACCTTTTCTGTCGAGCTCCCCTCTTCGACTCAGAAGTACGCGGCAGCATCAGACACACTACGGGGCAGATCAGCGAACGCTCCTGGAGAGCTCCGGATTCGGGTAAGTAGAAGATAATTAAATTTTATATTTTTTCTTTGCATAAAGAATGCCTTACCCGCCGCTATATTCTTGATCGCCTCGATCTCCTGAAGGGCCTTCTGGGCTTCGGCCTTAGCGGTCTTGGCACTCTCAAGAGCCAAGGCATGCTTGGACTCTCGAGTCTTCGAGTCACGCTCCAAACTCTTGTGTTTTTCCACGAGAGCCTGGAGCTCTTGCTGCACCTCCGCCACCCGCGCCTCCTGCTTCTCTCGCTCGGTGCGCTCCAAGGCCGCACTCTTTTCGGCCTTCGAGACCGCCTCTTTCAGGGTCGCCACCTCGGTCGTGGCTCCTGCAACATTAACGTTGGTCCTTTTATTATTTTGCAACCAAGTATTTCTATATACATTTACAGGAGGTACTATGTACCCTCTTTATCCTCGAGCTGCTTCTTGGCACGGCCGATCTCGCTCTCGGACCGCTCGAGACTTTCCTTCAAGGCATTGACCTCCGCAGTCAGTGCGGCAGAGGTCAGCAGCGTAGCCTGCATTCCCATATTGACATATTTCTATTAGACTCCTGTGTATATATTTTTAGATCCTCAATTCGGCTTTTCTTTCCGAACACCAAACTGAGCATCAGGGGCTACTGTCTATGCGATAATAATTTTCATATATGTTTTTGAACCATACCTCAAAGCCCGTTAATAGGCTTGTGCAGGCTTCCGTCAGCCCGCTCTTGGCGGACTGAACCTTCTGAATCACCACACTCATAACAGTGCGGTGTTCTTTGTCGATGGAGGCGCCGTTAAGCGCCTCCAGCAAATTGTCCGACGCCTCCGGGTGGACGGAAGTCGTCGGCGTCACGGGCTTGCCCTTCTTATGAAGGCGCCGCCTGTCGGACTCTGGAACCACTGATGGTTCCGGAGCAGTGTCCGGCCCAGGGCCGGACTTAGATCCCTCCGGGGCTTTACCCCCTTTGGGCTTGGAGTCCGGAAGGTCGCCTTTAGCCGCTTCCAGGACCACCTCCTCCTGGTTTTGTCCCCTACGGGACTCCACCTCAGCGTCGTCCGTAGGGAGAGGGGAGGAGGCCGTCGGAAGTGAAGCGCTATTCACGTTCGACGAATTCAGAGATCCGCTCGACGAATCGCCAAGCTGAGATCTGGGCGGACTGCGTTATTAGCTTCGTTGTTAAAAGTTATCGAATAATAAAGGAGTGCAATAAGTCATTCGGGTAGCCGGACACTTACGATTTTGCCACGGGCTTGACCCTAGATGGCCAGTCCTCCTCGCCGTCTTCAGCGTCGGGGGCGTAGTCCGGCAGAAGGGTCTTCCCCTTCTTGGACCCTCCGGCTTCCCCAGTTGGGGCGGCCTTTCTCTTCTTTCCTCCCCCCATTGGAGGGGGAGAGGCATCTTCTTCTTCTCCTCGTCCTCGTCTTCGGAGGCGCAAGGTGCATTGGGGCCGTCAGGCAAATCCGACGACACCGGGCGCCGGGAACTCTTTCGGGTCCCCGTGGCCTTCTCCTTGGCCTTCTTCTCCGGCACCACGTGAGGTGCCGGAACCAGTAGCTTCACTAAGTGTGCGTCTACTGGGCCTTCGGGCAAAGGGGCCGGAAAGTCAAACTGTCCGGATGTCCTCTTCCAGTCCTGTCAAAGGAACGGAAGTTTAGATCCCACGTAAAGTCACAAAATGTATGCTTACTTCGGAGGCTTGACGTTTGGCGCAGAATCCGCGATCCTCGGTGATGGGAGGGGAGACCTCGGAACTCTTGAAAAGCACCTTCCAGGCATCATCGTGCTTCGTTTCGAAGAGCCGGGACAGAGTCTGGTGCCGGGCCGGGTCGAACTCCCACAAATTGAAGTCCCATCGTTGACACGGGAGGATCCAGCAGAAGAGCATGACCTGGACCATGTTGACAAGCTTGACCTTCTTGGTCACCAGGTCTCGGATGCAGGTTTGGAGTCCGGTCACCTCTTCCGGATTGCCCCACGACAGGCCGTCTCTTTCCAAGATGTGAGCCGGGTGGGGATGCCGGATCGAATTCGGGGGCCGCTGCCCATTTAGGGTTGCGTGTCTCGGTGATATAAAACCACCCCGATTTCCACCCTTTGATGGTTTCCATGAAGGCACCCTCGAGCCAGGTGATGTTGGCTATCTTGCCCACCATGGCGCCTCCGCATTCCGCCTGTCGGCCTTGCACGACCTTCGGCTTGACGCTGAAGATCTTCAGCCATAGGCCAAAGTGGGGCTGGATGCGGAAGAAGGCCTCGCACACGACGATAAACGCTGAGATATTGAGGATGAAGTTCGGGGCTAGATCGTGGAAGTCCAGGCCGTAGGAGAACATGAGCCCCCGGACGAACGGGTGAAGAGGAAAACCCAGTCCGCGGAGGAAATGGGGAAGAAAAACAACCCTCTCATGGGGCCTGGGGGTGGGGATGAGTTGCCCCACATCTGGGAGCCGGTGCGCGATGTCGTTAGACAAGTATCCGGCCTTCCTCAGGTTTTTGATTTGTCCCTCCATGACAGAGGAGGCCATCCATCTACCTCCCGCTCCCGACATGGTTGGAGAAGGTTGAGGTGGGAAGTGCGGGCTTGGGCGCTGGAGCTCGAGCGTGCAGGGACGGATAAGCAGAGGAGGAAGAGGGCGTGAATGGAAAAGGTGGATTCTTATCCCCTTATATAGGCGGCCAAAACTATGAGCCCCCCACCGGCCTAATAAAACTCGCTTATCTCCCAAGCGCCACGGTTAATGGCGCGGTTGGGTTACCCACACCCGTATTGATGAGAATCCCGGAATAAGGGGACACGATCTCTGCTTTGACAAGATGTGCCAAGGAAACCGCCTCACTAAACGCGCTGAGGTGGAACAATAAAATGAATAAAGGCCTGGCCGTGGCATGATGTCACGCCGCGGAATACGTCAGCAGATCCGATTGATGCAAATATTATTCTCTCTACGATGGAATGTGGGACTTATTTTGGAGAGTCGGACACTACACTGGTGTTCAACATCTTCTATGAAATATTCGGAGGAGGAACCCGCCTTGCAATGTCGAAGACAACTTGCATGCCGCACTCGTCGTCATTGAAGCCTGGTTCAGGGGGTACTGAGGGAGTCCTGGATTAGGGTTGTCTGGATGGCCGGACTAAGACCTTCGGCCGGACTCCCGGACTATGAAGATACAAGATTGAAGACTCCGTCCCGTGTCCGGATGGGACTTTCCTTGGCGTGGAAGGCAAGCTTGGCGATACGATATGAAGATCTCCTCCCATTGTAACCGACTCTGTGTAACCCTAGCCCTCTCCGGTGTCTATATAAACCGGAGAGTTTTAGTCCGTAGGACGAACAACAATCATACCATAGGCTAGCTTCTAGGGTTTAGCCACTCCGATCTCGTGGTAGATCTACTCTTGTACTACCCATATCATCAATATTAATCAAGCAGGAGTAGGGTTTTACCTCCATCGAGAGGGCCTGAACCTGGGTAAAAACATCGTGTCCCTTGTCTCCTGTCACCATCCGCCTAGACGCACAGTTTGGGACCCCCTAGCCGAGATCCGCCGGTTTTGACACCCGACACCCCCCTTTCCTTATCCCTCTCCTACTCCTTCCCCCTTTCCCCCACCGGGAAAAGGAGGGGGGGCGAATCTCACTAGGAGTCCAAGTGGGACTCCCCCTACTTGGGGCGCGCCTAGGCAGGCCTCCTCTCCCTCCCTCCTTTATATACGGGGGGAGGGCGGCTATGAGACACACCAATTGCTCCAAGCCGTGTGCGGCACCCCCCTCTACAATTTATGCCTCCAGTCATATTCTCGCGATGCTTATGCGAAGCTCTGCGCGAATCATATCACCATCACCATCACCACACCGTCATGCTGATGAAACTCATCTACTCCTTTGACCCTCTGCTGGATCAAGAGTTCGAGGGACGTCATCACGCTGAACGTGTGGAGAACACGGAGGTGCCTTACATTCGGTACTCGATCGGTCAGAATGAGAAGACATTCGACCACATCAACCGCGTTAAGCAAACGCTTCCGCTTTCGGACTACGAGGGTACGTGGACACACTCTCCCCCTCTCATTACTATACATCTCCTAGATAGATCTTGCGTGAGCATAGGAATTTTTTTGAAATTGCATGCTAGGTTTCCCAACAATTTATAGTTCGAGCCAAAGGACTCATCAATGATGATAGGATTATCACATGTGAAACCAGATAGTGTGGATGGATCTACTGAAGGGCCTTTCGCAGCCACCCATGTGGTCTTGGGATACTGCTCAGGCTTCCAGTAAGACCCATCAACATTCATGTTCCTCTCGAAACCAACACCCTCTTTTCTATGGTTTCGGTTCAGAATCTGCTTCTTAAGGACATCACATAGAGTCTGGTGCCCTTTGAGGCTTTTGTACATGCCTGTTTCAAGCAATGTCTTCAACCTGGCACTCTCATCAGCAATTGTAGTGGTATCCTCAGATGAGGGGTTAGTCACCACAACAACAGTTGAATATATTGCAACTTCAAAAACATTTGAACATTCAGGAGTAGAGATAGCATTATCATACTCAAGACATTTTAAGCAAGGTGGCACAAACTCTTCCTGAACAGAAGTGATCTATTGAGCGAGTATTGAATCGTTTTCCTTTTGAAGATCTTCATGAGATGCTTTAAGTTTCTCTAGATCTTGCTTCCTTTGAAGAAAATCATTGGAAAGCTTCTCATGATCAGCTGAGAGGGTAACCTGATGACTGATGCCTACTTGAACTACATCGGTATTTACCCAAAGAAGAAGGGATGATGCAGCACAACAACGGTACGTATTTCCCTCAATGATGAGACCAAGGTTACCAAACCAGTAGGAGAACCTAGCAACACAACGTAAACAGCACCTGCACACAAATAACAAATACTCGCAACCCGACGTGTTAAAGGGGTTGTCAATCCCTTTCGGGTAATGATGCCTTGAATTGGCAAGAAGATGTGATAAAGTTATGATAGATAGGATAAATAGATCGCGAAATAAATAAAGTGTGGCAATGTATTTTTGTATTTTTGGTTTAATAGATCTGAAAATGAAAGCAAAATAAAATAGATCAGAAAAGAGACCCGGGGCCGTAGGTCTCACTAGTGGCTTCTCTCGAGAAAAATAGCAAACGGTGGGAAAATAATTACTATTGGGCAATTAATAGAACTTCAAATAATCATGATGATATCCAAGCAATGATCATTATATAGGCATTACGTCCAAGATTAGTAGACCGACTCCTGCCTACATGTACTACTATTACTCCACACATCGATCGCTATCTAGCATGCATCTAGTGTATTAAGTTCATGGAAAAATGGAGTAATGCAATAAGAATGATGCCATGATGTAGACATGATCTATTTATGTAGAAATAGACCCCATCTTGTTATCCTTAATAGCAATGATACATACGTGTGGTTTCCCCTTCTATCACTGGGATCAAGCACCGTAAGATCGAACCCATCACAAGGCACCTCTTCCCATTGCAAGATAAATAGATCAAGTTGGCCAAACAAAACCCAAATATCGGAGAAGAAATACGAGGCTATAATTAATCATGCATATAAGATATGAAGGAAGACACAAATAACTTTCATGGATAAAAACATAGATCTGATCATAAAGTCAAAGTTCATCGGGTCACAACAAACACAGCGCAAAAAGACTTAAATCATATGGATCTCCAAGAGACCGTTATATTGATAATCAAGAGAGAGAGAGGAAGCTATCAAGCTACTAATTACGGGCCCGTATGTCTACAAAGAACTACCCACGTATCATCAAAGAGGCACCAATGGACATGATGAACCCTCTGAGATGGTGTCTAGTCTGGATCTTGTGTTTCTTGAACTTGCGGCGGCTGGAATTGGTTTTCGTCGCCTCCCCTAGGGTTTATGGAATATTGGGGTATTTATAGAGCAAAGAGATGGTGCGGGAGGCCACCGAGGTGGGAACAACCCACCTGGGCGCACCTGGCCCCCCAGGCGCACCCTAGTGGGTTGTGCTCCCCTCAAAGCTCCCTCAGGTAATTTCTTGGCCCACAACATGTCTTCTAGTGCAAAAAAATCCACAAAAAGTTTCACTGCGTTTGGACTCCGTTTGGTATTGATTTCCTGCGCTGTAAAAAACTAGAAAAAAACAGCAACTGGCACTGGGCACTATGTCAATAGATAGTACCAAAAAATGATATAAAATTACTATAAAATGATTGTAAAACATCCAACAATGATAATATAACAACATGGAATAATAAAAAAATTATAGATATGTTGGAGACGTATCAGCATCCCCAAGCTTAATTCCTTCTCCTCCTCAAGTAGGTAAATGATAAAAACAGAATTTTTGATGTGGAATGCTGCCTAACATGTTCATCACATTTTCTTTTCTTTGTAGCATGGACATTTGGACTTTTATATGGTTCAAAGCAATAGTCTAGTTTTGACATGAAGACTTTAATACTCAAGCATACCAACAAGCAACCATGTCTTTTAAAATATCAACACTAAAGCAAGTTATCCCTAGCCCATTATGCTCAACCATTGATCCATTCATGAAACACACTTGAATATTAGCTACACCCAATGCTCAAATACGATCATAGTGCATGTCAGTTGGTGCTTTATAAGAGAAGGTGGAGACTCAAATTCAAAATAAAATTTGCATAATGTAAAAGGAAGCCCCTTTGCAGAGGGAAGTAGGGATTTGTAGAGGTGCCAGAGCTCAAAGCAAAAGTTGAAAGATAAAAACATTTTGGGAGGCATACTTTGCCCACCAACGAAAACAACTTAGAGCTCCCAACACTTTCCATGCTAGATACATCATAGGTGGTTCCCAAACAGAAAATAAAGTTGATTCCTTTTTCCACCATTACTTTCACTTTCCATGGCCAATCGTATCCATGGGTGCCCTCCATACCAACACTTTCCAAGGAATTTATTATTTAACAACAAAAAATAAATTCATTTTTCAGGATTGGGCATCCCTAATACTTTGCCGTACTCTTGTGAGAATAACACATCTAGCAAAAATATTGGCCACCCCTCACCGCCTCGCGAGCGGTACGAGCACACAAAAGAGAAATTTATTTTGAAAATTAGAGATGGCACATGCAAATTTGCTTAGAACGGCACGAAAATACCACATATAGGTAGGTATAGTGGACTCATATGGAAAAACTCGCTTAAAGGGTTTTGGATGCACAAGTAGTGATCATATTTAGTGCAAAATGAAGGCTAGCAAAAAGATTGAGAAGCCACCAGCCAAGAAAGAAAAAATATTGTTCCCAAGCATTAAGCGTAAGTAACACCGAGTAATGCACCACAAGTAGGATATAAATTTCATTGCTTAACTATTGGCTTTCGTGCTTGCATAGGGAATCACAAACCTTAACATCAATATTCTTACTAAAGCACAATTACTCATCAACATGACTCACATATTATATCGTCATATCTCAAAACCATTACTAAGAATCAAGTTTATTTTGTCCAATGATCTTCATGAAAGTTTTTATTATATCCTCCTTGGATATCTATCACTTTGGTACTATTTTCATATGTTGCTTTTAATAAGCTCAAACAAATTTAAGTGAAGAACATGAGCGTAATATTTCTTTCTCTCAAAATAATCTAAGTGAATCAAGAGAGAATTTCTTGATTTTTTTTACTAACTCCCAAATAAATCTAAGTGAAGAATGAGAGCATTTCTTCAAAAATATCAAAGCACACCGTTATCAAAAAGATATAAGTGAAGCGCCAGAGCAATTACATGGCTCTAAAAATTTAAGTGAAGCATAGGAGAAAGCATAGCATAATTTTTGGCTCTCTCAAAAAGGTGTGTCCAACAAGAATTCAAGACCTAAAACACAAAGAAAAACAAGCAAAGACTCATATCACACAAGATGCTCCAAGCAAAACGCATATTATGTGACGAATAAAAATATAGTTTCAAGTAAAATACCGAAGGTTGTTAGAAGAAAGCGGGGATGCCACTCAGGGGCATCCCAAAGCTTAATTGCTTGCTACTTCTTTGCATATTATCTTGGGGTGCCTCGAGCATCCCCAAGCTTAGCTTTTTGCTAATCCTTATTCCTTCATCCATCGTAAGATCACCCAAAACTTGAAAACTTCAATCACACAAAACTCAACAAAACCTTCGTGAGATCCGTTAGTATAAGAAAGCAAACCACTACTATAAATACTGTTACAAACCAATCCATATTTTATTTTTTCATTATATATAATGTATTCCAACTTTCCTATGGCAAAAACTCTTCAAACAAAACCATAAGATCATCAAAACAAGAACACAACGCAAAGAAAATAGAATCTGTCAAAAACAGAACAGTCTGTAGCAACCTGACTACTTCGAATACTTCTGTAACTCCAAAAATTCTGAAAAATAGGACAAAGTGAATAATTTTTTTATGAACCTTATGCAAAAATAATCAACTCAAAATCACTCTTCTGATAAAAATGAAAAATAATTTCGTGAGCGCAAAAGTTTCTATTTTTCAGCAAGCTCAAATTAACTTTCACCCAAATCATCCAAAAGGCCTTGGTTGGCACAAACACTAATTTAAACCAAAAAAACACATCTAATCAGAGACATAATTGTGTATTTTACTGAAAACAGCAAGAAAAAGCAAAAGGGAAAAAGATACAAGTTGGGTTGCCTCCCAACGAGCGTTATCATTTTACGCCCTAGCTAGGCATAACACGTAGGATCTAAGTTTTGTCATCTTTGGTTCTAGATCCATATGATGCACTCATGATTGATTCATATGGTGGCCTAATTCTTGTTGTAGCAAAGTGTTCCATACCCTTCCATAGTGGAAATTAAAATTTAATATTGCCTTCTTTCATATCCATCATGGCACCAATATTATGTAAAAACTGTCTACCAAGTATAACTGGATAAGAAGGATTGCAATCAATATCAAGAAAAATGAAATCTATGGGCATATAATTCCTATTTGCAAGAATAAGAACATCATTAGTTCTTCCCATAGGCTTTTTAATAGTAGAATCCACCAAGTGCAAATTTAAAGAGCATTCTTCAATATCGGTAAAACCAAGCACATCACATAAAGATTTCGGAATTGTAGAAACACTAGCACTAAAGTCACATAAATCAAAACACTCATAATTTTTAATCTTGACTTTCATGGTAGGTTCCCATTCATCATATAATTTTCTAGGAATTGAAACTTCTAATTCCAACTTTTCTTCAAAAGCTTTCATCATAGCATCAACAATATGTTTAGTAAAAGCTTTATTTTGTTCATAAGCATGGGGTGAATTTATCATGGATTGCAACAAATAAATACAATCAACCAAAGAGCAACTACCATAATTAAAGTCTTCGTAATCCAAAATAGTGGGCACATCACTAGTTAAAGTCTTGACCTCTTCAAACCCACTTGTATCAATTTTCTCAACAAGATTTTCACCCTCCGAATTGTAGGGACGCCTTCTAACTACAGTTGACTCTTCTCGAGTCCCCTTTTCATCAATCTTAATTTTACTAAACAAAGAATCAATAGAAGAAACACCAATCATATTAAGATCTTCATCACTTTTATGAAAGTAATCACTAGAAAACATTCTTTCTAAAAAATTTCTTTTAGCTCTAAGCATAGCGGTTCTTTTCTTACTTTCACCCATAGAAACATAAAGAGATTTAATTGATTCTTCAACTTTAGGCACAAAATTTTCATCTTGAGAGTTTCTACATCATGAGAAATTCTATCAATACTTCTAGTCATATCATCAATTTTATTCAACTTTTCTTCTATCGAAGCATTGAAAACATTTTGAGTATTGATAAATTATTTAATATTATTTTCAAGATCAGAGGTGTTTCTATTATCATTATAAGAAGGATTACCATAATAATTAACATAATTATTAGAGGAATTACTAGGAAAAGGCGTAGGACTAAAATTACTCTATAAGCATTGTTATTGAAAGTAGACAAAGGCACATCATTAAAATCAATAGGAGCACTTTATTAGCAACCAACTTCATAAGAGCGTCAACTTTTTCACATCTGTGGCATCACTATTTTGCTCAAACAAAATAGACAAAGGCACATCATTAAAATCAATAGGAGCACTTTTATTAGCAACCAACTTCATAAGAGCGTCAACTTTTTCACATCTGTGGCATCAATATTTTGCTCAAACAAAGTAGACAAAGGCACATCATTAAAATCAATAGGAGCACTTTTATTAGCAACCAACTTCATAAGAGCGTCAACTTTTTCACTCAAAGAATTTATTTCTTCTACCGAATTGACTTTTTTTTACTAGTAGGAGCTCTTTCGGTATGCCATTGTGAGTAATTGGCCATAATATTGTCTAGCAATTTAGTAGCTTCACCCAAAGTAATTTCCAAAAAAGTACCCCCCGCGGCGGAATCCAAAAGATTACGACAAACAAAATTCAACCCCGCATAATTTTTTTGTATGATCATCCAAAGATTTAACCCATGAGTTGGGCAATTCCTTAGCATCAATTTCATCCTTTCCCAAGATTGTGCAACATGCTCATGTTCAATTTGCTTGAAATTCATGATCTGGGTTCTAAAGGAAATGATTTTTGCGAGAATAAAATAATTAGTAATAAAAGCATCCTTGCACTTGTGCCAAGAATCGATACTATTGCGGGGCAAAGAAGAAAACCAATTTTTTGCGCGATCTCGCAAAGAAAATGGTAATAATTTCAACTTCACAACATCATTGTCCACATCTTTTTTTCTTTTGCATATCGCATAATTCCACGAATGTGTTAAGATGGGACACGACATCCTCATTAGGAGTACCGGCAAATTTGATCTTTCATAACAAGATTCAGCAAAGCAGTATTAATATCACAAGACTCTACACTAGTGGCGGGAGGAGCAATCGGAGTGCTAATAAAATCATTGTTGTTGGTATTTGAGAAATCACACAACTTGGTGTTGTCTTGAGTCATGATGACTTCACAACAAGATTGCACTCAAAAACAGATCTGACGAGAAAACAGCGAATGAAAAAGAGGGCAGATAAAACGGTAAAATTTTGTGAAGTGGGGGAGAGGAAAACGAGAGGCAAATGGAAAATAATGTAAATTGCAAGGAGATGAGATTTGTGATTAGGAACCTAGTTGATGTTGAAGATCCTCCCCGACAACAGCGCCATAAATTCCTTTTGATGCCTTCTTGAACTACATCGGTATTTACCTAAAGAAGAAGGGATGATGCAACACAGCGAGGTAGGTATTTCCCTTGGTGATGAGACCAAGGTTATTGAACCTGTAGGAGAACCAAGCAACACAACGTAAACAGCCCTTGCACACAAATAACAAATACTCACAACCCGACGTGTTAAAGGGGTTGTTAATCCCTTTCGGGTAACGATGCCTCGAATTGGCAAGAAGACGTGATAAAGTTGTGATAGATAGGATAAATATATCGTGAAATAAATAAAGTGCAGCAAGTTATTTTTGTATTTTTGGTTTAATAGATCTGAAAATAAGAGCAAAAGAAAATAGATCGCAAAGGCAAATATGATGAAAAGAGAGACGGGGGCCATAGGTTTCACTAGTGGCTTCTCTCGAGAAAAATAGTAAAGTGGGAAAACAATTACTGTTGGGCAATTGATAGAACTTCAAATAATCATGAAGATATCCAGGCAATGATCATTATATAGGCATCACGTCCAAGATTAGTAGACCAACTCTTGCCTGCATCTACTACTATTACTCCACACATCAACCGCTATCCAACATGCATCTAGTGTATTAAGTTCATGGAAAAACGGAGTAATGCAATAAGAACAATGACATGATGTAGACAAGATCTATTTATGTAGAAATAGACCCCATCTTGTTATCCTTAATAGAAATGATACATATGTGTGGTTTTCCCTTCTGTCACTGGGATCACGCACCGTAAGATTGAACCCATCACAAAGCACCTCTTCCCATTGCAAAATAAATAGATCAAGTTGGCCAAACAAAACCCAAAAATCAGAGAAGAAATACGAGGCTATAATCAATCATGCATATAAGAGATTAGGGAAGACTCAAATAACTTTCATGGATAAAAACATAGATCTGCTCATAAACTCAAAGTTCATCGGATCCCAACAAACACACCGCAAAAATACTTACATCATATGGATCTCTAAGAGACCATTGTATTGATAATCAAGAGAGAGAGAGAGGAAGCCATCTAGCTACTAACTATGGACCCGTAGGTCTACAAAGAACTACTCACGCATCATCGGAGAGGCACCAATGGACATGACGAACCCCTCCGAGATCGTGTCTAGATTGGATCTGGTGTTTCTGGAATTTGTGGTGGCTGGAATTGATTTTCATCGCCTCCCCTAGGGTTTATGAAATATTGGGGTATTTATAGAGCGAAGAGGCGGTCCGGGAGGCCACTGAGGTGGGCACAACCCACCTGGGCGTGCCTGGGGGCCCAGGCGCGCCCTGGCGGGTTGTGCTCCCCTCGGAGCTCCCCTAAGGTACTTTCTTGGCCCAATGGATGTCTTCTGGTCCAAAAAATCCACAAAAAGTTTCGCTGCATTTGGACTGCGTTTGGTATTGATTTCCGGCGATGTAAAAAACAAGCAGAAAACAGCAACTCGCACTGGGCACTATGTCAATAGGTAGTACCAAAAAATGATATAAATTGACTATAAAATGATTGTAAAACATCCAAGAATGATAATATAACAGCATGGAACAATCAAAAATTATAGATACATTGGAAAGTATCAATGACTTGGGAGATCCTCATACTTAATTCGAAGACTTTTTATGTCTTCAATTAAGGACTGAGTTTGATTCGTTTCCTCGTCCGATAGGTCATAGCTTTTTATCTAACAGTTTTTGAATCTTATCCATAGAAGTTTGTTGCTTAGTTGCAATTTTAGCAAGTGTTTTATAGCTGACTTTGGATTCACATTCAGAGTCATCTTCACTAGAGGTCTAAAAGTAAGCATTGCAAGAATTTACCTTAGCACCTTTTGCTATGAAGTAACAAGTAGGATTAGAGTAGCCGTCATCATTGCTTTGATACGTCTCCAACGTATCTATAATTTATGAAGCATTCATGCTATTATATTATCTGTTTTGAATGATTATGGGCTTTATTATACACTTCTATATTATTTTTGGGACAAACCTATTACCCGGAGGCCCAGCCCATATTGCTATTTTCTTGCCTATTTCAGTGTTTCGAAGAAAAGTAATATCAAATGGAGTCCAAACGGAATGAAACCTTCGGGAGCGTGATTTTTGGAATGAACATGATCTGGGAGACTTGGAGTTCACGTCCGAGAAGCTTCAAGGAAGCCATGAGGGTGGGGGCGCCCCCCCTACTGGGCGCGCCCCCCTGTCTCGTGGGCCCCTCGAGCGTCCCCCGACCGACTTCTTTCACCTATATGTCTCCATATACCCCGAAAACAACGAAACGGAAGATAGATCGAGAGTTCCGCCACCGCAAGCCTCTATAGCCACCAAAAACCTCCCGGGAGCCTGTTCTGCCACCCTGCCGGAGGGGGATCCCATCACCACTGGCCATATTCATCATCCCGGCGCTCTCCATGATGAGGAGGGAGTAGTTCACCCTTGGGGCTGAGGGTATGTAGCAGTAGCTATGTGTTTGATCTCTCTCCCTCTCGTGTTCTCTCTATGGCATGATCTTGATGTATCACGAGCTTTGCTATTATAGTTGGATCTTATGATGTTTCTCCCCCTCTACTTTCTTGTAATGGATTGAGTTTTCCATTTGAAGTTATCTTATCAGATTGAGTCTTTAAGGATTTGAGAACACTTGATGTATGTCTTGCCGTGCTTATCCGCGGTGACAATGGGATATCACGTGATCCACTTGATGTATGTTTTGGTGATCAACTTGCGGGTTCCGCCCATGAACCTATGCATAGGGGTTGGCACACGTTTTCGTCTTGACTCTCCGGTAGAAACTTTCAGGCACTCTTTGAAGTACTTTGTGTTGGTTGAATAGATGAATCTGAGATTGTGTGATGCATATCGTATAATCATGCCCACGGATACTTGAGGTGACAATGGAGTATCTAGGTGACATTAGGGTTTTGGTTGATTTGTGTCTTAAGGTGTTATTCTAGTATGAACTCTATGATAGATTGAACGGAAAGAATAGCTTCATGTTATTTTACTATGGACTCTTGAATAGATAGAATAGAAAGGATAAATTTGAGGTGGTTTCGTACCCTACCATAATCTCTTCATTTTTTCTCCGCTATTAGTGTCTTTGGAGTGACTCTTTGTTGCATGTTGAGGGATAGTTATATGATCTATTGCAATACCATTTACGCTCACATTTATCATTAATTACCTTGCTGTTTTTATAATTTTAGATTACAAATACCTTTATCTACCATCCATATTGCACTTTTATCACCATCTCTTCGCCGAACTAGTGCACCTATACAATCTACCATTGTATTGGGTGTGTTGGGGACACAAGAGAGTCTTTGCTATTTGGTTGCAGGGTTGTTTGAGAGAGACCATCTTCATCCTACGCCTCCCACGGATTGATAAACCTTAGGTCATCCACTTGAGGGAAATTTTCTACTGTCCTACAAACCTCTGCACTTGGAGTCCCAACAACGTCTACAAGAAGAAGGTTGTGTAGTAGACATCAAGCTCTTTTCTGGCGCCGTTGCCGGGGAGGTGACTGCTTGAAGGTATATCTTTAGATCTTGCAACCGAATCTTTTTGTTGCTTGTTTTATCACTAGTTTAGTCTATAAAATAAAACTACAAAATAATGGAATTGAGTTTGTCTCATACGCTTCATCTTTTTAGTATCTTTCATGAGAATGATGGTAAGGAAAATTGTGCTCAAGTGCTAGAAGAAGAAATCTATAAAATGTTTGGCACTAAATCTTTGAATGATGAGCATGATTGCAATGTTATTTGTATGAATTCTTTGAATACCCATGACGCTAATGATATGCAAAGCCACAAGCTTGGGGATGTTATGTTTGATGAATATTATATTTTTTGTCCCCCAAGTTTTGATGAGAATATTTATTATGATGAAAGCATGCCTCCTATTTATGATGATTATATTGATGAAAGTGGGTTTGGAAGAGTGTCAACTTTATGATGTAAGGATCCCACTATTTTGGAGGATGTTGAATCTTATTGTGATGAATATGAAAGTGGATTTGGAAGAGTGTCAACTTTATTTAGTGATGAATCCACTATTTTGGAAGAGGTTCCAATTGATTATGAGAACAAAGTTGCTATTTCTGATGATTATTGTGATGACTTGTGTGCTATTAAGAATAATGATAACCATGAAACTTGTCATCATGATTTTAGTTTTCAATTGGATTATGCTTCACATGATAGTTATTTTGTTGAGTTTGCTCCCACTACTATTGATGAGAATAAATTTGCTTATGTGAAGAGTAGTAAAATTTCTATGCAAGTAGATCATAAAAAGAATGCTTTAGGTGGTGGTTATATGGTTGAATTAATTCATGATGCTACTGAAAATTCTTATGAGGGAGGAATATATGCTTGTAGGAATTGCAATAATATCAAGCTTCCTCGCTATGTGCTTAAAGTTTTAAAGTTATGCTTGTTTTACCTTCCTATGCTAGTTGATTATTGTTCCCATAAGTTGTTTGCTCACAAAATCCCTATGCATAGGAAGTGGGTTAGACTTAAATGCGTTAGTCATATTCTTCATGATGCTCTCTTTATGTTTCAATTCTTATCTTTTATGTGAGCATCATTGAAATCATCATGCTTAGCTAGGGGCGTTAAATGATAGCGCTGTTGGGATGCAACCCAACTTTATTTTTGTTTCTTACTTTTTGTTCCTGTTTAGTAATAAAAAATTCATCTAGCCTCTGGTTAGATGTGGTTTCATGTTTTAATTAGTGTTTGTGCCAAGTTGGACCTTTGGGAAGACTTGGGTGAAGTCTTTATGATCATGCGGTAAAAAACAGAAACTTTAGCGCTCACGAGATTAGCTGCCATTTCTTACTGGAAAGAGCTTTTAGGTTGTTTATTTTTGAATATGATTAATAGAAAAATTACTCAGGTCCTCCAATTTATTTCAGAATTTTTGGAGTTTCAGAAATATACGTTTGATACAGATTACTACAGACTGTTCTGTTTTTGACAGATTCTGTTTTCTATGTGTCGTTTGCTTATTTTGATGAATCTATGAGTAGTATCGGAGGGTGTGAACCATAGATAAGTTGGAATACAGTATATATTACACCAATATAAATAAATAATGAGTTCATTACATTACCTTAAAGTTGTGGTTTGTTTTCTTTTACTAACGGAGCTTACGAGTTTTCTGTTAAGTTTTGTGTGGTTGAAGTTTTCGAGTTTTGGGTAAAGATTCGATGGACTATGGAATAAGAAGTGGAAAGATCCTAAGATTGGGGGTTACCAAGGCACCCCAAGGTAATATTCAAGGACAACCAAGATCCCAAGCTTGGGGATGCCCTGGATGGCATCCCCTCTTTCGTCTTCGTTCATCGGTAACTTTACTTGGAGCTATATTTTTATTCGCCACATGATATGTGTTTTGCTTGGAGCGTCATTTTATTTTGTTAGTATTTTCTTTCTGTTATTTATAATAATGTTATACTTCTATATTTTCTATAAAAATGTCAAGGATAGCCTTTACCATGCTTATTTTGCAAGTATACATGTTGCTGTTTCAAAACAGAAAGTTTACCGCTATTGCAAAAATTCCCTAGAAAAGTCAGAGAGTGATACAATGTTGAATATTTTTGCATATTGAGATATGATAAATCTTATACAGCGTAGTAGTTTTCTTATAATTTTTGGATTTAGGGAAGTATGATGAATCTTGCATCCTTTACAGACTATACTGTTTTGGCAGATTGCTGTTATGTTTGCATTGTTTGCATATGCTTGCTTGTGTAATGATTCTATTTGAGGATAGGAGTACTAAATATGCAGAGGCATTTAGTATGAAATGTTGAATAATAATTTTAGTGATTTGTTACAGTAGAAAATGATAAGGTTGTGCATTGTTTTATACTAACTTATCTCATGAGTTCTTGTTGAGTTTATGTGTATGAAGTTTTTGAGAAATAGAGAAACCATGATATGAGAGGAATTAAGGAGACACAAAATATCAAGCTTTGGGATTCCCAAGGCACACCAAGATAATATTCCAAGAAGTGTCAAGCATCTAAGCTTGGGGATGCCCCGGTAGGCATCCCATCTTTTTTCTTCAACAATTATTGGTTTATCGGTTGAGCCTAAGTTTTTGCTTCTTCACATGAGTCGTGCTATCCTTGCAATGTCATTTTACTTTGTTTTGCTTGCTGTTTGAATAAAATACCAAGATCTGAATTTCTTAAATGAGAGAGAGTCTTCACATTGTTACATAATTATTTAACTACTCATTGATCTTCACTTATATCTTGTTTGAGTAGTTTGTCATTTACTTGTGTGCTTCACTTATATCCTATGAGTAAATGGTTGAATGAGTTGAATGTCATAAATCTGAAATTATATATCTCTCATTTGCTTATCCCATGGGGAGTAATGACTTCACATCTAAGAAGTAGAGGTTGTAAATTTATTGAAGGTTAGCAAGCATTGTATTGGTCATTTGAACAATTCATGAAAGAATATTGAAGGAAGAGAGATTTCACATATAAATATACTATCTTGGACATCTTTTATAATTGTGAGCACTCATTAAGTATGACATGCTAAAGAGTTGATGTTGGACAAGGAAGACAACATAATGGGTTATGTTTTCTGACATCCCAGTTACAGTATATTGTCATGGATCATTCAAACATGTTGAGTTTGCCTTTCCCCCTCATGTTAGCCAAAATTCCTTGCACCAAGTAGAGATACTACTTGTCCTTCCAAATATCCTTAAACCCAGTTTTTGCCATGAGAGTCCACCATACCCACCTATGGATTGAGTAAGATCCTTCAAGTAAGTTGTCATCGGTGCATGCAATAAAAATTGCTCTATAAATATGTATGACTTATTAGTGTGAAGAAAATAAGCTTTATACGATCTTGTTATGGAAGCAATAAAAGCGGCAGACTGCATAATAAAGGTGCATATACAAGTGGCAATATAAAGTGACGTTCTTTTGCATTAAGATTTTGTGCATCCGATCATAAAAGCGCATGACAACCTCTGCTTCCCTCTGCGAAGGGCCTATCTTTTACTTTATGTCATTTACTTTATGCAAGAGTCAAGGTGATCTTCACCTTTCCCTTTTTCATTTTATCCTTTGGCAAGCACCTTGTGTTGGAAAGATCCTGATATATATATATATATATATACATCTGGGCTATTCTGTTACGCATAACAGAATATTATTCTGTTACCCTTTTTGAACTGACGGTTTCAGGTGGTTGTACTGATGTTTTTCGAAGCGGTTGAACTAATGCTTTCAGTTTTGTTTAACACATCGTCTTCTTTAGTTCAAAAACTTTTTGTAATTCTTTTGTCGGAATGGGGCGTGTAATATATCGTTGGAAAGCTCTTGACAACCATATTTGTCACGACCGGTTTTCCAATAAAAATATTTATTGAGAAACCAATCTTTTGAGTCCAGTATGAGAGAAATCCTCCTCACTGGTAGACAAAATTCTTGATACAATAAGCCAGTAGCATAAAATATATTACAGGGTCGAACTACGGTTGCTCAACCAAATTATTACAAGCACACTAATAATTATACATAATGGCGGACATGACACAGTGGTGTGGAGGCATACTACTGACTCGAGGATAGGGCGGTGGTGGAAAAACACAGCGGGGAGAGAAATACAAGACTCTAAGTCTGTCATCTCATCGAGCGTCGAGGTGAGGCTCGATGAATTTATTTGGTAGCGGAAGCGGATATAAAACAGTGACCAAATCTAGGGTCGCACGAGACTGACTGGGACTCCTCTAGGTGTCGGACTCGCTATCAAACTCTTCATCCAGGAGATCGCCTTCGTCAGCATCTGGCCAAATCAACAAGCCAGTGAGTACTTTGAAAGTACTCGCAAGACAGTTCGGACATAAGATATAACAAATGCATGCATGGATGCGTCATGAATAATTCACCAGTGTACATTCAAAAAAGTTAGCATAACAAGGTAAGTAAAAAGGGAAACGGCGGTAGTCCGCCTGAAATCCCAACAGAGCATAAATAACTACCGATCGGGTGTCTGAAGCGACGCCTCGAAAGGTGAACAAATAAATATAAGGAAATGATGCCACAGTCGGGCGTCTTAGCGACACCACATAAAGGGCTTTAAAAGAAATACCACAGTCGGATGTCGGGGCGACATCACAGAAAGGGCTTGAAAAGAAATGCCACAGTCGGACGTCGGGGCGACATCACAGAAAGGGCTTGAAAAGAAATGCCATGGTCGGACGTCGGGGCGACATCACAGAAAGGGCTTGAAAAGAAATGCCACAGTCGGACGTCGGGGCGACATCACAGAAAGGGCTTGGAAGGAAAGTAAAATACAACAATGCCACAGTCGGACGTCTGAGCGACATCGCAGAACGGGCTTGGAAGGAAAGTAAAATACAACAATGCCACAGTCGGACGTCTGAGCGACATCGCAGAAAGGGCTTGGAAGGAAAGTAAAATACAACAATGCCACAGTCGGACGTCTGAGCGACATCGCAGAAAGGGCTTTTATTCACAAGTAAATATACTCATAATAAACATTTAATCCATGAGAATAAATGGGTTAGTCCATCCACAGGAATAATCATTTAACCGGAATTAGCACTCATGCGAATCACCGGAGTCTCTGCCATCAAAACTGACATTTGATTAGGATAAGATAATACGAGTTTGGACATGGAATAGATGATTTGGAGGAATATATGACTCTGCAGAGTTTGTACAAAATTTTTCCCACAGCCAACGGATTTCCGTAGTCACGAAGGACTAGTTCCGTTTACGGTATTTCGGAAGAAAACACAGCTAACCAGTACACACCCATCCTACCTCTCGATGCTAGGAATCACCCTAGACATCGTCCAAGAAAAACTTTTGAGACGGGGAGATCACAATCTCGAATAGCATGGGATCAAATTTATATACGCGCGCTCTAAGGGGTGCCCCCCTCTCGGTCCCAACCGGAAACACCCATGCCCCCTGACCGGAGGACTGGCTTTAATCCAGGGCCATGGAACCATCATCACGGCCTCTCCTTTTGGTGTGTACCATAAAAGCGGTTTGCAACTTACTGAACCATATTCCTTGCGGAAAACATGTGGTAGTACAGGGAGGAAATGAGAGGAACTGGACCGATACGGTCTGACACTGAAGTCACATAGTCCGGCGTAAGACTGGCATGCTACGACACTACCATCTCACCCATCCTCATGCCAACACATGGCCATTCATACTCACATCCATCCACTTATGGATCATCGAACTCACTTACCTCATTATCGCATAAAATAACGTTCATCGATATGCTTCTCAACATGCTATGAAACTAACTAAATGCAAAACATGCCAAGACACTCATCATATCAAAAGTTCAAACATGCTTGCCTGGTTCAGAGTAGTCGGAGCCTAGCTCGGTGAAGTTCGCGGCTCCGTCACCTCCTTCGGTATCTACGATATAAAGAAAATATATGCGCTATCGTAAATACCAAGGAGTACACAAAAAGTATTCCAAATATTTTTCAAATAAATCTGATAAAAAACTAGACAAAATTTTAAAGAGAACAAAAAAAGAATCAATCAAAAATACTTTTCTGTTTAAAAGTTATAAGGGTTTTTGTCCAGGGACTCATCTGTCATGAAACAGAAAGTTTCCAGGGGCTAGCTTATAAAAACAGAAAACACTTCGGCAGAACTACGCCAGCCCAAAGGGGAAAGCGCATTTTGCCCGGAGGCGCTTCCAGAAAACGTTTCACTAGAGAGAGCAGAGAGGCTGACGGTGGGGTCCCACTCGTCAGGTTTGAACTTCAAACAAAAGGGGGAAACGGAGCTCGTCGGCGCCCGAGAGCCGCGGTGGTCGCCGGCGGCGATCCACGGCGAGGCATGGGGATCGGAGGGTACCTCCGTGCTCAGGGCGCCATTCCGCGTTGGTTGGTGGTGGTGGTGGTCGCCGGCGAGTACCACGTCGACGGCGAGCTTTGCTCCGGCGGACGGCGGCTCGGGTGGTCGAGGGACTCGTCGGAGAGGGCTGCAGAGGTCAAATTGAAGAGGGGGTTAGTCTCCTGGTAGCTAGAGAGGGTAACGGACGGGGTTTGGGCGCCGGAGATGGCCTCACCGGAGCGAATCGTGGTGGAGGCCGAGGCGGATCGGGGCGGCCGGAGTTGGGGGAGGAGACCTCCTTGAGGTCCTCCTAGTGGCCTGGCATGGCGTTGGTGAGGAGTGGTGATGCTGCGTGCACGAGGGTGAGCTCGGGGGCCCTTTTTATAGGCGGCCCAAGGCGCTTGCCGTGAACGGGGATCTCTGGTGAGTGATTACGGCGGTGCCGGGGATGTGCAGTGGGATTAGGGGCTTGGGCTTCGTCGTTGAGGTCCACCGGTCCCATTTAGGTGCTAAACGGGCTGGGATTTGGTGTTATGGGCGAGCTCGACGGAACGGGGGTGGCGCGGCCCGTCGGCGGCAGGGAGCACGTTCCGTGCTTGCCGGGACACGGCGACGGTGCCACGGGCGTGCGCTAGCACGGTAGGGACACGCGGAGAGCCAAGGGGCTTTGGGCGGCGCTGAACGGCGTTCTGCCATGGTGTGCCTTCTGTCGGCCGCCACGGGAGGTGCCGACGCCGCAGAAGACGCCGGCGAGGGCGGGCCAGCGCGCCACCGACGCCAGGAAGGCTCCACGCACGCGTGTGAAGCTCCGGACAAGAGGGAGGGGCTACGAGCATCGATCCAAGCGCACTGTCTACGCGTGATAGAAACTGACGGACAAAAACGACACTGAAACTGAATTTTTTCAGAATTTTGAACAGCAACAGTGCCTACAAGGTGTTCGACAGAATGAATTTGGCCTCTGGTGATTTTTCCTTGAGCTGATTTTTGGTGGAGTGGCTTCTCATTACTCAAGTAGGCTGCTTGAATTTTGGTGGAATTTTTGGAGGAGTGTAGATATGAATTTCATCAAATTTGGCAAATCTGGTCCAAACTTGCAGAGACTGAATTTTGAAAAATTTGAAAGAGGAGGAGTGGATCAAGATGGTTCTGGGTTGTGGGTACAAAGGACTATCCAGGAGAATTGGTTTGAGGTCAAAACTCAAATGAAAAAGGGTACTTGCTTTGAAAATCACTCAGGCTCCAAATAATTTTCAGAATTGATTTGAGAGGAAAAGTAATTAGAATAAAATCCAAACTTGTTTGGATTAGTTGGGACAGAGAACTTAGGTTGATCACAAGGTGTAGGGGAGGTTTTGGAGGGGTTTTACCACATGGGCAAAATGCCAAGTCATGGGTGGTTTTCAAGATATGAAAATCCCAAATTTTTCATAGAGTTTTAATTTAAAAGAAAAAGATTAAACTCCCAAAATAAATTTGAGAGGGAACCAACAGAGAAGAAGTTTCAAAAGATTCAAACACCAAAGTTTGAAAAAATGAAATCCTTGCCAAAGCAAAGAAAGTTTTTAAAGAGGAAGGTTTTCTGAAAGAAAAAAAAACTAAATGGCCTCTTTTCAAAGAAAACCACAAAGTTTTTGATAAAGACCAAATTAAAATTTTGGAGTGTCAAAATATTTCAAGTATATTTAACGTTTTTGCAAAATCATTATGGTTTAAGAGCAGTTTTGAAAAAACCGTTTTTTCAAAATCGAAAACGTGAATCATATTTTGTACTCAATTTTCAAACCGTTTGTCGGAATTGAGCAAATAAGATGGCGTTGGAAATCTGGTGAAAATCCGCATCTTCCATATATGTATTGTTTTTTCTAATTCTATATGATTTAAAAGTAATTTGAAAAACGGTGAAATTCTGGGCGAAACTTATTTTCATGATTTTTTGCAAACGGTTCGTCGGATTGACGCAAATGATACGGCGTTGGAAAGCTATGTAAAATGCTCAACTTTTTTGTATATAAATGTTTTTCTAATTACTTATGGTTTAAAAACGAATTCGAATACGGTCAAATTTGATTTTGAACGCGATTTTTTTAAAAAGTTTGTCGAAATATGGAAAATAATATACCGTTGGATAGCTATCGAAAATGCAAAACTTAGTCATGTGGAACGTTTTCTCTACTTCGCAACCGTTTAAGAGTAATTTTGAATATGGCATGACAGATCATGCTGTTTTCTCGTCTGAAAAACAGAGTAGTCGTACCGATATATGTGTACGTTTGTACTGAGCTATTTTTTGTAGAGTAATTTTGAATGGTTCCGAAAAAGGATACTTGTAATGATGCTTGCATGGGTTTGTACTAAGCGTGTTTTCACTAACTAGACTTTGCTCTGTTTTGCTCATAAGTTTTCAATGGTTTATTGTATCGTCGCCCCTGTACTTGCATGGTTTATATCATCAAACTGAATGATATTTTTTTCAAAAAGAAAATGTTTTTTTTGAACTAAACTTTTTTTACAATGATGCTCTGAACTTCTCTTATTTTACGACTTGTACTTTTTCTCATTTGAATTGCATGGGGTTTCTTTTTGCTTGAACTTTTACAAGTTGAATTTCTGTCATTTCTTTTGTTCTGAGCGGACCACCATTTTTAACTTGTACTGATCAATATTTTTAATTCAATCATTTTTCTTTCTAGAACGGACGAATGTATGTTCGAGAAAAAGAGTACTTGAACGGATGTATGTATGGTTTTGTACTGAGAGTGTTTTCACATCCTGAGCGTGTTTTGTGACAATATTCTAGACTTCTCTTATTTTGAACTCAGCTCCTTAGCGACCGGCCACAAAACAAGAAGTTGTACTGTTGAGCACAGCCGGAGGTGCACTACGGCGGGCGCGTGGCCGGGGCGTGGTGCGCAGTGGCGGGCGCCATGGTCGGGAGGTGGTGCGCGGCGGCGGGCGCCATGGTCGGGAGGTGGTGCGCGATGGCGGGCCATGGTCGGGATCGACGATGGTACTGGTCGTGCCGGCCTGGTGGCACGACGGTGGTGGGTGGGGATGGGGGTCGCCGAAGATGGGGGTTGTCAGGGCTGGGGCCGCTAGGGATGAGGGTCTTCGG
>NC_041393.1:531561206-531692770 GCF_002162155.2 Triticum dicoccoides
AATTGGATGTAAGTTAGCATGAACTATTATTGTTGACATCACCCAAAGGTGAATACGTTGGGAGGCTGTAAGTGCATCTAGTGCCACCCCTAGTTGGTTTTGGAGTATTGACGACAAAGTTGGTTGAGGGACTAATGCATTTGTGAGAATTACAGGATAACGCAGGTAGTGTCCCTCATTGATTCAGTTTACCTACCGGAGATGACCCCTAAAAATGTATGAAGACATTGACGACAATGGTGTTATGTGAAGATATTCATATTGAAGACTATGACATGAGAAGACTATGAGCGTGAAGACTGTGTTGTTTCATTGTTTCCTTTTCTTCTTTGATTGAGTCATAGGAACCACCGTACTGTTAAGTGGGGTCCAAGTGAACAAAGTCAGAATGACTGAAGTGATGCTCAACCCAAATCCTATGTCTTCGAGCGAAGACAATGAGAGCAAATCTTATCCAGAGCTGGATGACTCAGCTTTGCTTGTAGCCCAAGTAAAGTTGTCGTGTGTGTTTGAAATCTGATCGTTGGAACACGTGTCAGTTCCTTAGTGACCCAGGGTCATTTCGGACATATCAGGTCGGGTTGCCTTGTGGCTATAAGTAGCCCACCCCCTTCACCATAAATTGGTGGCTGCTCAGAGTTAGTTCACGGCTTTTGTCGTTTGAGAGCAACCCACTTCAAAGCCTTGAGAGAGAAATCCTTGCGAGGACAAAGCCCAAACACCCAGAGCCAAAGAGTGTTAGGCATCACTAAAGTCTTTCTGTCTGAGTGACCTGAAGACTTATTACACTAGAGGACTATATATCCTCCAGCCGGTTAGGCATCGCGTTCTGAGCATCCAAGAGTCATTGTGGATCGCCAGTGAACGAAGTCTGTGAAGGTTCGGTAGTCGACCTTGAAGACTTACCAGAGTGATTGGGCGAGGACTGTGTGTCCTTATCTCAAGGGGAATAAGGTGAAGACGCAGTCTTCTAAGTTGAATCTCAGCCTCCCTAACCAGACGTACAGTTGTCACAGCAACTGGAACTGGTCCAACAAATCCTGTGTCTTCAACGAGTGACTGGTTCTATCCTCTCCCTCCCTTTACTTTGATTTTGTCTTCGTGAAGTCATTGCCTATTTGTCGTACCTATTTGACTTCATTGCTTGACTACTATCGTTGGTTGGCTTCATACTATCTTCCATCCCGATCCTTACTACCAAGCTGCTATTAGTCTTTGTACTTTCACATTATTGCATACTTGACTATGGTTTGCTTGTTGTAGTTTATCTTCCGCTGCATATTAATTAGGTCATTTCTATTGTTTGTCTTCGAAACTTCCATGTTTTGAAGACTTTGATAAAAATCGCCTATTCACCCCCCCTCTAGTCGATAACTAGCACTTTCAATTGGTATCAGAGAAAGGTACTCCCTTGTTCTGTGTGATTCGGTTTAACCACCTGGAGTTTAGCTATGTGGACTACAGGGATAATTAAAGTCTCCGCTGCTTGCCCCGTGTTCGATGGAACTGAATATCCCTACTGGAAGAATAAGATGCGCATGCATCTTGAAGCCATTGATGTCGACCTCTGGTATGTCGTCAAGAACGGCGTTCCCAAAACTGGTGAAGGTGTCACCCCTACTGATGTCAAGAAGTTCATTCAACTGGACTCTACTACAAAGAACATCATCTGTGGTCATCTGACCAAAGGACAGTATGGCCGTGTGAGTGCTCTGGAAACGTCAAAGCTAGTCTGGGACTAGCTATCCAAGGTCAACGAAGGCGTCTCAACCCAGAGAGACCAAAGGATCAGTGTTCTTCGCAACCTCTTCAACCGCTTCAAGAGAAACGACAATGAAAATGTCTAGCTCACGTTTGATCGCCTCACCGACATCACAAATGAGCTTCAGGCTCTCGGCGCCACTGAGATTACCAAGCATGAAATCGTCAAGACACTACTAAGATCACTTGACAGCTCCTTTGACACCCTTGCCCTCATGATACAAGAATGCCCTGACTTCAAGACACTCGATCCGTTTGATATACTTGAGAGGCTCAACACACATGAGTTCCAGCTTTCTGAGAAAAGAGATATCTATGGTCCCAACTATGGCCGAACTCGTGCTTTGAAGGCAAAAGTTGTTTCCTCATCTAAAGAAGAATCTGACTGCGGTTCTGATGATCCTGAAGACATTGGAAAGGAACTTGCTATGCTTGTGAAGAAGTTCCAGAAGTTCACCAAGAAGAAGGGCTTCAGAAAGTCTTCACGATCTAGCTCAATAAATGATGAAGCTTCCACTCATGACAACAAGAAGAGAACATGTCACAAGTGCAAGAAACCTGGACACTATATCTCTGAGTGTCCACAGTGGGACAATGTGAAGAAGAAGAAGAAGAGCAAGGAATATGATTCTGATGACAAGAAGAAGAAGAAGAAATCTTCAAAGTCTTCTTCCAAGTCCTCATCAAGGTCTTCATCTCATAAGAAGAGCTCATCTGGCAAGGCTTGTGCTTTTGTTGGCAAGGAAATGGATTCAGAGGAGGAATCTGCTTCTGAGGAGGCAGAGGTGGAGTCTGAAGAGGAGTCCGACCCTGGCGTTGCAAGTCTGGCTCTAGCTACAGCCTATGTTGCCAAGTCCATCTTCAACACTAAAGACAATGACTTCCACACCAACGCTGAAGCTGATGACAAGGATGATCCTGCTCCCACCTACTACTCCATGGCACGTGGTGCCAAGGTAAAATCACGTGATGCTTACTTTCAAACATCAAGTGAAGATGACTCTGATTGTGAATCCAAACCCAGCTACAAAACACTTGCCAAAATTGCAACTGAACAACAAAAAGCTATGGAACATACTCAAAAACTGTTAGATAAAAGCGATGACCTGTTGGACACGGAAATGACACGTTCAGAGTCCTTAGTTGAAGACATAAAAAATCTTCATGCTAAGTACCAAGAACTTGAAAGTCTTCATGAGATGCTCTCAACCACTTATGAAAAGCTCTCCTATGATTATCTTCAAAGGAAGCAAGAGCTTGAGAAATTGAGAGCGGCTCATGAAGATCTTCAAAAAGAGAATGAGTCACTTCACGCTCAACAGATCAGTCCTGCTCTAGATAGATTTGAACCACCATGTCTAAAATGCATTGAGCGTGATAACGCTACCTCTATTGCTGAATGTTCCACTGCTGCTACTGCTGCATTGTCTTCAACTACTGATGTGGTAACTAACCCCTCTGCTGAGGATACCACTACTATTGCTAATGAAAATGCTAGGTTGAAGACATTGCTTGAAACAGGGATGTATAAAAGTCTGAAAGGACATCAGACACTTTGCGATGTCCTCAAAAAGCAGATTCTGAACCGAAACCCTAGGAAAGAGGGTGTTGGGTTCGAGAGGAAAATGAATGTTGATGGTTCCTACTGGAAGCCTGAGCAGTATCCCAAAACCGCATGGGTTGCTGCAAAGGGACCTTCAGTGGATCCATCCACCTTATCTGGCTTTACCTGTGCTAATCCTATTATCATTGATGAATCCCTTAATGCAAACTATAAGCTGTTCAAGAATCAGAATGGTGAAGTGTTTGCCAGGTATATTGGTACTAACTGCAGGAATGGACCACCTATGAAGAAGATCTGGGTTCCCAAAAGCTGTCTTGAGAATCTTCCAGTGAATGTGATCATGACACCACCAGGGAAGAAGACAAACCCCAGACCTAAGGCGTCATATGGTCCAAAGGCTTCATACAGATACAGGACTCACCTGAGTCACCCTAACGCCAATGTTTTGAAGGGAAATCGTACTCAAACTTATGAATATGAGCGTGTGTATTCAAACAGCTTTGTTCATAGAACTAAGAACTTTTCTGCTTATTCATATGAGTATCATTCATCTCCTGCAAGGCTATTTGCTAGGGCTCCAAAGCCGAAGTTCTCAGATGCTGCAGTTAGACTCATTGCTTCTAAGCCACCCCTGAAGATGTGGGTGGTGAAGAAGAATTAACTTTCTTTTGCAGAATAAGGTCTCCAGCCTGTAATCAAAGGCGTCCGATACTACTGCTGGGGACCTAAAACACATTAACGGACGCATGATAAAATGGTCTTACTATGTATTTCACATCTGAATCGCTTACCAGTCATACTATGAGTCCTAACCTTGATCTAAGCTGTGATAATCCTTGTGTGCGTCAAATGCTTATGCTTCACAACACTCTTTGTGATGCCTATCCTCCTAACTGCACTGTATGGTATGACACATTATGCTTCGGAGTGGATTATGGACAGCGGATGCACTAATCATATGACTGGTGATCGAAGTCTTCTCATGGACTCAACCTTATGTCCATCAGACAAGAGTCACATCACATTTGCTGACACTGGTAAAAGCAAGGTATTGGGTCTAGGTAGAGTTGCAATCTCAAAGGATCAACACATGGATAAAGTGATGCTTGTTGAATCCCTTGGTTTTAACTTAATGTCTGTCTCGATGCTTTGTGACTTGAACATGATTGTGCTATTCGGAAAATATCGTTGCCTTGTACTAATGGAATCTGACAAGTCTCTAGTCTTTGAAGGGTATCGGAAAGATGATCTATACATGGTAGATTTCTCAGCAGGTCCACAGCTTGCCGTATGTCTTCTTGCAAAAGCTTCAGAATGCTGGCTCTGGCATCGGAGGCTGGGGCATGCTGTCATGAGGAACTTAAACACACTCATCAAGAAGAAGCATGTCATAGGCATCGAGGGTGTCAAGTTCAAGAAGGATCATTTGTGTGGTGCCTGTGAAGCTGGAAAGATGACTAGGGCAAAGCACCCCTCGAAGACAATCATGACGACATCTCAACCCTTCGAGCTGTTCCACATGGACTTATTTGGCCCTACTCACTACTCTACCCTCACAACAATTGCTTGTCTCTATGGCTTCGTCATTGTTGATGACTACTCAAGATATACATGGGTGCACATAATTCTCTACAAGACTGAAGTGCAAGATGTCTTCAGATGCTTCGCCAATCGAGCCATGAACAATTATGGCGTCAAGATCAAGCATATCAGAAGTGACAACGGCACTGAGTTCAAGAACACCGGGCTTGATCTTTATCTGGATACAATGGAAATCACTCATGAGTTTTCCGCTCCATACACACCTCAGCAAAATGGCATCGTAGAGTGCAAGAACAGAACCCTCATTGAGATGGCTCAAACAATGCTCGACGAGTACAAGACACCAAGAATGTTCTGGCCTGAAGCTATTGATACAGCATGTCACATCATCAACCGTGTTTACATCCATAAGCTTCTGAACAAAACATCCTATGAGCTCCTTACTGGCAAGAAGCCAAATGTCAGCTACTTCAGAGTATTTGGTGCTAGGTGCTGGATCAAGGATCCCCATCACAAGTCAAAATTTGCACCTAAAGCTCACGAAGGCTTCATGCTCGGTTACGGAAAGGACTCGCACTCTTACAGAGTCTTCAACCTCTATCTCTACAAAATTGTTGAAACTATGGGCGTGCGATTTGATGAAACCAATGGTTCACAAAGAGAGCTCCTGCCAAGTACACTAGATGAAGCTCCGCCCAACGAATCTATCAAGCTGATGGGAACTGGTGAAATCATGCCTTCTGAAGCACAGCCTGAAGAGGAACTTATCATTTCTGTACCAAACCAACCTGAAGACAATGCTCAGACCGAAGACAACCCTCCCAATGATGACAATGATCAGCAAGAGAAAGGTCTTCGTCCAGTTCATCCTCGTGTTGCAAATGAAGTACAAATTGAGAAGATAATTGATAGCATCAATGCACGTGGTCCACTTACTCGCTCAAGAGCAACACAGTCAGCAAATTTCTGTTGGCACTTTTAGTTTGTGTCAATATCAGAACCCAAGAAAGTTGCTGAAGCCTTTATGGAACCTGAATGGATTCAAGCTATGCAAGAAGAACTTCAACAGTTCAAGCTGAACAATGTTTGGGAACTAGTCAAGCGTCCTGACCCTCGCAAGCATAACATTATTGGCACAAAATGGATATGTCTAAACAAGCAAGATGAGCATGGTCAAGTCATCAGAAACAAAGCACGTCTTGTGGCTCAAGGATATACTCAAGTTGAAGGAATTTGACTTCGATGAAACATTTGCTCCTGTGGCTAGGCTTGAAGCTATTCGCATACTGCTAGCCTATGCTAACCACCACAACATCTTACTATATCAAATGGATGTGAAGAGTGCATTCCTCAACGGCAAGATTGAAGAAGAAGTGTACGTTGCTCAACCACCTGGCTTTGAAGATCCAAAACATCCTCATATGGTGTACAAGCTAAACAAAGCACTGTATGGCATCAAACAAGCTCCTCGCGCTTGGTATGATACGATCAAAGACTTCCTGAAGAGAAAAGGCTTCAAACCTGGATCCCTTGATCCCACACTCTTCACGAAGACATTTGATGGTGAACTGTTTGTGTGCCAAATATATGTGGATGACATTATCTTCGGCTCCACCAACCAGAAGTATAGTGATGAGTTTGGATACATGATGCAAGAGCAATATCAGATGTCCATGATGGATGAGCTGAAGTTCTTCCTTGGTCTTCAAATTCGTCAGCAAAGGAATGGCATCTTCATATCTCAAGAAAAATATCTCAAAGACTGTCTGAAGAAGTTTGGAATGCAAGATTGCAAAGGTTACACAACGCCAATGCCAGCCAAACACCATCTGGGTCCCGACGACAATGGTACAGAGTTCGATCAAAAGGTATACCGCTCCATGATTGGTTATTTACTTTACCTATGTGCATCTAGGCCAGATATTATGCTTAGTGTTTGCATGTGTGCTCGATTCCAAGCGGCACGAAAGGAATCGCATCACTTAGCTGTGAAGCGAATTCTTCGATATTTGGCTTACACCCCAACACTCGGATTATGGTATCCAAAGGGCTCAAAATTTGATCTGGCTGGATTCTCGGATGCTGATTATGCTAGTGACAAGGTGGATCGCAAGTCTACATCAGGCACATGTCACTTTCTGGGACGATCACTTGTCTGTTGGTCTTCCAAGAAGCAAAACTGTGTATCACTCTCAAATGCTGAATCTGAATACATTGCTGCTGGATCTTGCTGCGCTCAACTTCTATGGATGAAGCAAACTCTCAAGGACTATGGCATCAATCTGAAACAAGTACCTCTCTGTTGCGACAACGAAAGCGCCATCAAGATTGCCAACAATCCAGTCCAGCACTCGAAGACAAAGCACATTGAAATTTGTCATCACTTTCTCAGAGATCATGTCATGAAGAAAGATATTGACATCATTCACGTCAACACTGAAGAGCAACTGGCAAATATCTTCACAAAGCCCTTGGATGAGAAAAGGTTTTGCAAGTTACGGTGTGAGCTAAATATCTTGGAATCCTCAAATGTCCTGTGATTAGGCACACATCCTAACACTTATGCATGTTGATGACTTAGATGTGCAACACACGAAGTAAAGTATATCTTCAATCAATGAAGACTTACATTCTGAGTGTGAATACATTAACGTGGAATTTGACTTCGGAGCGCCATGATAATTGTGCGCCGTGTCTGGGTCTAATACTTCCTATACGGTGGGTAACGCCACCACCAAATTTCTCGGTTTGAAGTGTTTCACTCATGGTGTTATTTTTGCAATGTCTTCGCATTTGGTTTGTCTTCAAATTTCAACTTATCTTCATGATTTACTTCACTATGTTGATTTGATTGCTTTCTGATATATATACTAGTGTTCTGTCCTCTACAGCATTCACTTATAGCTATGTCTTCCTTGTTGAATCTTTTGAACTAAGTGAATGTGATCGGACCCTAATCTCTCTATGCTTTCTATCTCAAACTCTATCTGTCCAAATGATATGCATTCTATTGAAACTGTCGAATGTCTTCTCTGCATCCTTGTCAGCAGAAGACATAGAGACAAACATTAAGTCTGTTTTAAATGATTCATCCTTATTGTTTGAAATCCGGAGAAGCCGGAACAACCATCCGACAAACCTGGCGGGCGTGGGAACGTGGGACAACTCTGAGTATGTTGCATGCTTGCCACGTGCCCCTCAGATGTGAATCACCAGGGGCACCTGCGTAATTGCACTATGCCGCACACTTCCTTATAAATACATGTCCCCTGTGGTAAAGAAAACCTTCTTCCATCTCTCCACCTTGTCAAAGCCCTAGCGCCACCGCTAGCTCTCGACGACGCCGGCGACGAAGCGCTTAGCTGCCACGACTTCTCCGATGCCGTCCTCACGCCGGCCGCGGACATCGTCCTCTCCGCCGCCGCCGTAGGTGTCCTCCGTCGCCAAGTTAGGGCACGGTGGATTGAACCGCTCGGTCTCCTATTCATCCCATCTAGCAGTTCTTCGTGTGGTAAATACAACTCTATTTTTACCAACTTTTTGATCCTCAATGATTCATCCTATTTACCAAAATTGTTTTCTGCCTATACAATGTTAGATCTATTCTGTCTGCATCTCATACTGCCTAGTATATTCACTTAAGCTTCATATCTAGTTAGATTCCTCACTTGTACTTATTCACGGATTCGTACAAATCTGGAACCAACTCTCAACATATAAGTGAATGTCTTCGCATCATGAGGTCAATGTCTTCAAACTGATTTATCTTCAAAATCTTCTGAGAATGCATATGACCTATTCCCCTTCCCTCACATCTCTAATGCTGTCACAGGTACATGTCCGTGGGAGAATCCCTTGGTTCTCATAGTCTGCATTCGTTTGCAGAATTCTTATAGCAACACATTAACTCTCCCGAAGCCAGTTCCTGTTTGTCCAGCAAGAGAAAGCCTTTGAAGCCTTTGAACGTGTTGAAGCCGTTCAGTTTGAAGTTCATAGCTGCAGAGAAATCAGTAAGGAAGGGCGGCAGACATCGTTGAGGGGGAACATCAAAAGATTTGCCTGATGACCTCGCAGAGTTTTACAAGACAGATCCTGAAGAGGATTATAATCAGCGCAAGACACGAATCCAATGGATTCGACGATATTGGGTTGAACAATGGTTCAAATACAAGTTCGTGACCCAGGAATACGCTGAGAAGAATGCCATCAGAAGTCCTTGGGGTGATATTCTCTATCGAGGCCTTCCACCCAAGAACAGAGATGAAGCTATTGCACAGGGTTTCTATCCTTGTATGGTCCGTGGACCTCAGCCTGAAAATGCCGACCCATCATCATTGCTCTGGTGTCGTGACGATAATCTCTTTAAGCGCAACTTCCAGCATGCAAAGGCATCAGCCAAGGAAAACAAGAAGTCATTGGGATTAGACTTCAACCCTGGTCCCTCTGCTCCCCGTGCTGACAGCTCACATGATGCAGAACCCAATGTCATCGGCCCCTTTTCAAACCTTGATGGCCTCATCACTTACATCTTGGTCCAAGGTGCCAAAGTGGATCATTCTGATAATGATGCTGACACTGATGAAGCCCCAGCTCCTCCTCCAAAGCCGCAGAAGCTAAAGAAGACTAAGGCTTCACGATCAGCTGCTCCTCCAAAAGCTTCACATGTGAAGCCACTGGTCACTTCACCTCCTGAAGACAGTGTGCAGTCTGAAGATCTATCACGCATCTCCAAGAAGACGGAGAAGAAAAAGAAAATCGTCAAGAATACTGGGCAGACATTGACTCCTGCTGCCATTCTGCGAGAAGAGCACATTGATCTGTCCAGCGATGAAGATCTTGCAGATGATGCTCTTGAGCAACTGATCAAGAGCAAGGAAGAAGAAGAGATCTTAAATGATTTGCCTCCCTTTGATGTGGCAATCATCCATAACTTCATTGATGAGTGGTTCGACACCCCAAATCTCAGCTTTGATGATCTGCGACTTCCCATTGGCCTCTGCGTCACTATCAATGGCGCCATTGCTTCTGAGCTAGCTCTTGCTCAGCGCATCGTTGAACTAAAGCACAAGATGGACTATGAGAAAGCTTAGTTCAAGAAGCATGTGGCCAAGCTCAGCGTGCAAGATGTCAAAAACTTCAAGATCATGCTGCACGAGCTCAAAGAAGCCTTTCATAAGAAGCGCGAAGAAGCTAGAGGCTCTCGTGAGCGCATGAAGAGTCTGGCTGACAAGTGTGCTAGCCTACAATGAGGCTGAGAAGCGCAAGGCTCTTGGTTGTCCTGGCATTGACCCCCAGAATGGCTGCAAAGAAGAAGAAGTTATCAACTGACCAATCTGCACCTTCAAGGCAGGATGAACCTCGCATAGTCTTCCCAAGCAGCATGACTGGCTCAAAGCCAAAGGTCATGTCAACCGCTTCAGAACTGAAGAAGACGAGGGTTGCCGAGGCTGCAGCCAGAAAAAGGAAAAATACAGAAGCCTCTGATGTTGCTCCCTCCAAGAAGAAGCGCAAAACCAAGAAGAATTGGGCTGCTCCCACAGAGCCCTTAGTTGTTGAACCTATCTCAATGGTTCGCCCTGCATCTGAACACCAAGAACGACAGATGATAGTTCATGAGCCTGCTTTCACAGAGGCTCATGAAGCTGAAGATATTCCAGCAGTTGATCCCACCGCTGCTGAAGACATTGGTCACAATGACAATGTTGAAGATGATGTAGTTCTTCCTCAGATCGAACACAACTTGGTATCATCGCCTGTTCTCACGAACAGCGAACTCATCAGCATTGGTCGTCCTCTGACGCAAATTGCTCAAGATGCATCATGGGCTGATCACCCACAACAACAAGACTCCCCAAGTACTCCCCAACAACAACAAGTCACACCACCTGTGCAAGAAAAAGAGGATGAGGCCCAACCAACTCCATATCCAAAGGCGTTGCCCGTATTACACAGGCTTCGCAAAGGACCAAGGCCTCAAGTCCCTCTTTCGAGCGTTCCAGAAGGAGAAGTGCACCACCAATCTGTTGCACGTCAAGTGTTTCCAGAAGCCACTCCGACTGTGAATGTCTCCGTGTCTGAAGCCAAAGCTGCTGAAGACAATCTGGCTGCATCAGCCGATGATGAACAAGAAGAAGAACGTGTCCCTACTCCCCCCATTACTGAAGAAGTTGTTCCTGAAGTAAACGTGCCAGTGCCAGACCCTCCATCTCATCAAGTGGAGGTTGAAAATCTTGAGGCTGCCACCACCAACACAAATGAAGCCAATGACGTAGTCATGGCTGAAGCAAGTGTGGATCTTGCACCAACCAATACGCCAGAAGCTAATGCTGCAACTGCTCCTGAAGCTTCTGTTCTGCAGCCTAAAGCCACTGTTGTTGCCACTGCTCCTGTTCCACCACCAAGGCCCCATACAATTGAGCAAGCATACAACCATGGCCAATTAATCACTGTCAAATGGCCCGTTCTGATCCCTCCGCCTAATGCCTCTGGTCCTTAGTTTGATTATCATATTGAGCATAGGCCTCAGGTCCAGAAACCAAAGCCAAGACTGCCAAGGTTCCCAGGTACTGCCACCTCTACAGGGTCCTTCAATGCAAATGGCTTCAAAAGCCACAACACCTTCTTTGACAACGCAAAGAACCCCTACTCAATGCCAAGAATATCATCTGATCGTTTCTGGAGCTATCAGCAGCGAACCTATAACTCCTGCGTTCTGTATGATCAAGGGCGCATTTTCCCTCATATGTGCCTCGACACTGAAGCCATTGCTGGACTGCCATGCTTAGAAAAAGCACTTGACTGCTTTCGTGATGCAAGTCTGCTCAGCTTTGTGACAGACAAAGAACATTGGAATGAGGAACTTTTGCTTCAATTCTATGCTACCCTCCACATTCGCGGCTACAACAGGGATACAAAGACATGGGTTCTCGAGTGGATGACAGGAAATGTTCATCATGAAGCCAAAGCTCTTGACATCATTGAGCTTGCAGGCCTACCCACTCCCGGAGAGCTGTTCGAACCTAATTGTCAACTCCACCGCAATGCACTGGAGAGCATCTTCCATAAGCCAAAGCCCAACATGAGCCAGATGTTGAGCATGATGAAGCCTCTGCTACCTGACGCTGAATACCCAAAGGAGTTCTTTGTTGATGACCTTGAGTATCTGCCTCGCACAATATATCACATCATCAGGCGGACTCTATGGCCTATCAAAGGGCATTCATCAGCTGCAAAACTTGAAGGAGCCATGAAGACATTGGTCTTTTACATCCTCAATGGCATCAGCTTCAATACACAAGAATTCTTCCTCCGGCAACTGGCTACATCTGGATCTGACCTTTTTGGCCTGAAATTCTATGCTCCATGGGTCATGCGCCTCATCAAGCTACAGTCTACTATCAACTATCAGCCCTCTGCTCGCAATCATCTGATCTTTCTACCAGAGGTTGATATGTCAGTTGAAGCCTTATACCCTGAGCCTGCCAAGAAGCCTCTTTGTCTTCAAAATGCTGAACACCAAAGCTTCACTCAGCCCATGGAAGGAGTCCAAGTAGTAACTCGTGTCTATCCAATGGCTGGGAACACTCGTCTGCCTCATCGTGCGCAAACTGAAGCTACTGAGAGCACAATTGCCCAAAGGCCTAAGAAGCGCTCTCGCGTCCTAAATGACCGAGAACTTCTTGTGGCACTGCATCAGAAACAAGACAAGCATCACTTCTGGCTCAAGCGACAGATGCAAAGCCTCTTGGTGGACGTCGATCACATTCGAAATCTTGCCACCAAGAATGCCTTTGTCACTCAAAAGACCTGTCGGCGATCATGGAAGAGTTTGACACTGCTCAGTGCTGAAGCAGATCTTCAAGATGATGGCTTCACTGAAAGATTCAAGTTTGACTCCACTCCTCCACAGAATGTTGTCCTATGTCGAACTCCATCCCTTGAAGACTCTGACTATTCCTCCTCCACGGCAACTGTGAATGCCAAAGTGATCGATGATGAAGACGATGCTACTTCACCGCCCCCTACTTCTGCACGCATCGACATTGCACCAAGTTCGTCTGCGCCGCCAACCAACAACGACAACCCAGCTGCTTCACCTACTCCTCATGAGGACGAGTAGATGCTCTATGTCTTCAAACCTTTTTGGTCATTCCTGATAAAAGGGGGAGAAGCATATGAGTTTGATAGTCTTCAAGCGGGTTCATATAGGCGGTTGCTTTATATTTTGCCTAGTGATTACAACTCTTGCTTTTGATACATTTCATTCTTTGAGTTGTAACACTTAAACTCGATAGTCGTCTGCTACTTATTTGCTTTTCCATGTGCGATGATAACTTCCGCACTTAGATCATTCTGCAGACGTCCATTTTTCATTATGCATGTCACTCTCTTAGTTATATCATTTCATGCATGATGAATTATCTTCATAAGTTGAAGAGGATCTCCACAAGTACAACCTGCCATGTGCATTTGCATTCCAAAAGCAAATTACTTATATGCACATCTTCAGGGGGAGCCTTTGCCACTTATGAAGACAATACCCTATCCTTTACAATTTCACATACTTTATCCCCGTTGAAAACTTCAACCAGTTTGTCATCAATCACCAAAAAGGGGGAGATTGTAAGTGCATCTAGTGCCACCCCTAGTTGGTTTTGGACTATTGACGACAAAGTTGGTTGAGGGACTAATGCGTTTGTGAGAATTACAGGATAACGCAGGTAGTGTCCCTCATTGATTCGGTTTACCTACCGGAGATGACCCCTAAAAATGTATGAAGACATTGACGACAATGGTGGTATGTGAGGATATTCATATTGAAGACTATGACATTAGAAGACATTGAGTGAAGACTATGAGCGCGAAGAATGTGTTGTTTCGTTGTTTCCTTTTCTTCTTTGATTGAGTCATAGGAACCACCATACTGTTAAGTGGGGTCCAAGTGAACAAAGTCAGAATGACTGAAGTGATGCTCAACCCAAATCCTATGTCTTCAAGCGAAGACAATGAGAGCAAATCTTATCCAGAGCTGGATGAGTCAGCTTTGCTTGTAGCCCAAGTAAAGTTGCCATGTGTGTTTGAAATCTGACCGTTGGAACACGTGTCAGTTCCTTAGTGACCCAAGGTCATTTCGGACATATCCGGTCGGGTTGCCTTGTGGCTATAAATAGCCCACCCCCTTCATCATAAATTGGTGGCTGCTCAGAGTTAGTTCACGGCTTTTGTTGTTTGAGAGCAACCCACCTCGAAGGCTTTGAGAGAGAGAAATCCTTGCGAGGACAAAGCCCAAACACCCAGAGTCAAAGAGTGTTAGGCATCACTGAAATCTTTCTATCTGAGTGGCCTGAAGACTTATTACACTTGAGGACTGTGTATCTTCCATCCGGTTAGGCGTCGCGTTCTGAGCATCCAAGAGTCATTGTGGATCGCCGATGAACGAAGTCTGTGAAGGTTCGAAAGTCTACCTTGAAGACTTACCGGAGTGATTGGGCGAGGACTGTGTGTCCTTAGCTCAAGGGGAATAAGGTGAAGATGCGGTCTTCTGAGTTGAATCTCAGCCTCCCTAACCAGACGTACAATTGTCACAGCAAAGGAACTAGTCCAACAAATCATGTGTCTTCAACAAGTGAGTGGTTCTATCCTCTCCCTCTCTTTACTTTGATTTTGTCTTCGTGAAGTCATTGCCTATTTGTCGTACCTATTTGACTTCATTGCTTGACTACTATCGTTGGTTGGCCTCATACTATCTTCCATCCTGATCCTTACTACCAAGCTGCTATTAGTCTTTGTACTTTCACATTATTGCATACTTGACTATGGTTTTCTTGTTGTAGTTTATCTTCCGCTGCATATCAATTAGGTCATTTCTATTGTTTGTCTTTGAAACTTCCATGTTTTGAAGACTTTGATAAAAATCGCCTATTCACCCCCCCTCTAGTCGATAACTAGCACTTTTAGAGGCAACACTATAAGCCCCTATCTTTCTCAGTGTCCGATTAAAACTCCATAACCACAAGTATTGCGTGAGTGTTAGGAATTGTAGAAGACTATATGATAGTTGAGTATGTGGAGTTTGCTAAATCAAAGCTCTGACATGGACCCTTCCTGAAAATAAGATGAATTGCAATTGTTTGATGACTGAGAATGAAGTTTGCTAGTTTTCAAGAAAGTTTATGGTCTATGCTTTAATATGTGAATAGCTTGTTACTTGATCGTGAGAAGTTTTATGAGATGAACTACTGTTATGACATATAAACATGCTAGAAAAGGTTATTGAAATTATCATTGATCAAACTTTTGCACCTACTAGCATTCACACTTCATAAATTCTTTCTTTTATCATTTACCTACTCGAGGACGAGCATGAATTAAGCTTGGGTATGCTGATATGTCTCCAACGTATCTATAATTTATGAAGCATTCATGCCATTATATTATCTGTTTTGAATGATTATGGGCTTTATTATACACTTTTATATTATTTTTGGGACTAACCTATTAACCGGAGGCCCAGCCCATATTGTTGTTTTCTTGCCTATTTCAATGTTTCGGAGAAAAGGCATATCCAACGGAGTCCAAACGGAATGAAACCTTCGGGAGCATGATTTTTTGAACGAACATGATCCGGGAGACTTGGAGTTCACGTCAGAGAAGCTTCGAGGAAGCCACAAGGGTGGGGGACGCCCCCCCCCCTCGTATCTGGGCGCGCCCCCTATCTCGTGGGCCCCTCGAGCATCCCCCGACCGACTTATTTCACCTATATATCTCCATATACCCAGAAAACATCGAAACGGAAGATAGATCAGGAGTTCCACCGCCGCAAGCGTCTGTAGCCACCAAAATCCTATCGAGAGCCCGTTCTGGCACCCTGCCGGAGGGTATCCCATCACCGGTGGCCATCTTCATCATCCCGGTGCTCTCCATGACGAGGATGGAGTAATTCACCCTCAGGGCTGAGTGTATGTGCCAGTGGCTATGTGTTTGATCTCTCTCTCTCTCTCTGATGTTCTCTCTGTGGCACGACCTTGATGTATCGCGAGCTTTGCTATTATAGTTGGATCTTATGATGTTTCCCCCCCTCTACTCTCTTGTAATGGATTGAGTTTTCTCTTTGAAGTTATCTTATCGGATTGAGTCTTTAAGGATTTGAGAACACTTTATGTATGTCTTGCCGTGCTTATCTATGGTGACAATGGGATATCACGTGATCCACTTGATGTATGTTTTGGTGATAAACTTGAGGGTTCCGCCCATGAACCTATGCATAGGGTCTGGCACACGTTTTCGTCTTGACTGTCTGGTAGAAACTTTGGGGCACTCTTTGAAGTACTTTGTGTTGGTTGAACAGATGAATCTGAGATTGTGTGATGCATATCGTATAATCATGCCCACGGATACTTGAGGTGACAATGGAGTATCTAGGTGACATTAGGGTTTTGGTTGATTTGTGTCTTAAGGTGTTATTCTAGTATGAACTCTATGATAGAGTGAACGGAAAGAATAGCTTCATGTTATTTTACTATGGACTCTTGAATAGATAGAATAGAAAGGATAACTTTGAGGTGGTTTCGTACCCTACCATAATCTCTTCGTTTGTTCTCCGCTATTAGTGTCTTTGGAGTGACTCTTTGTTGCATGTTGAGGGATAGTTATATCCAGTTATGTTATTATTGTTGAGAGAACTTGCACTAGTGAAAGTATGAACCTTAGGCCTTGTTTCCTACCATTGCAATACCGTTTACGCTCACTTTTATCATTAGTTTCCTTGCTGTTTTTATAATTTCATATTACAAATACCTTTATCTACCATCCATATTGCACTTGTATCACCATCTCTTCTCTGAACTAGTGCACCTATACAATCTACCATTGTATTGGGTGTGTTAGGGACACAAGAGACTCTTTGCTATTTGGTTTCAGGGCTGTTTGAGAGAGACCATCTTCATCTTACGCCTCCCACGATTTGATAAACCTTAGGTCATCCACTTGAGGGAAATTTGCTATTGTCCTACAAACCTCTGCACTTGGAGGCCCAACAACGTCTACAAAAAGAAGGTTGTGTAGTAGACATCAGGCTTCAACGTCGTCTATTAGGACCGAGAGTATATCGACTAGAGGGGGTGAATGGGAGATTTAAATATTCTTTTGAATGTTTTGAACTGATCCCAAACATAGCAATGGAAATAGTATTAGATAGATATGAAATAAATCAAGCTCGCTATTGAGGAACAAAACCTTCAACTTAGGATGCAATAATGGCTCGAGCTATGATACAACAGGCTTGATGATTACAATGGTAATGCAGTATGGCAACAAAACTAATATCATGACAGAGAGCTAGAGCAAAACTGTGATGGATAACTATGAAGAAGAACAATACTGATGTATAAGATCACAGTACATAAACAAGCATGATAGAATGATGATGGAGCAATATAGTGAGGAGCCAATGATATGCAACAGAATGTAACTGATCAGATATCTATCAATACAGAGCACATATAACGAGTGCCGAAGGTATTGCAGTGAAGTAAATGGAACCATTGGTGCTTGATGGTGACACAGAGATTTAGTAGACCAGTTCACCCTTCTACCAAAGGGCTACATCTGGTTGGAGGGGCTATGACTTAAGATGGAAGATAAACTCTCTTCACCCTATTCTCCTTCAACACACAGCTGATCAGACTCAGGATGATTTCACTCGTGGTAGATACTTGTCGATGATCTCCAAACCTTCGATTGACCTTCATGAACCGCAATCACTCGTGATGGCTGAAGATCTAGCTCGGTGAAGACAATACTCTTGGTTGCTCAAATCAATCTTCTCGGAAATCTTAAGCGGAGCAGCCACCGGACAAAGTCGGTGCGAGGTGGCTATTTATAGCCGCAACCTTCTTTGATGGAAAAATACCAAATTGGACATTGGGAATAGCTAATGGCCGAATGACACGATGTAAGGGCATATTTCTCTGTAAGTGGTTTTGGTGATTGATGATAGTACATTTGCGGACTAATCATGTGCATTGAGCATTTCAGATATTTCATATCTAGGCACAAGACAGTTCGGTGCCCCTCGGAGCCTATCGAAGACGACTATTCTCTACGGTTCTTTTTGGTGGATTTGAGTCGTAGGAAAGCCATACTATTAAGAGGGGGTCCGCTTCGGAAAGGTTAGGGTGGAATCAACACGTAAACATCTGTTCCTTTGCACCACCTTTCCTTCGCATCGATGGAGCACCATCCGTTTATCTTTGTCTCTGCGAAATGAAGGCTGCCAAATGCTAAAGTGTCTGTGGCATGCGGTAGTACTGCTCAAGGGAGCAGTAGTACCGCAGGGGCTTGTGGTAGTACCGCTCTAGGGAGCGGTAGTACCGCAGGGCCCAGCGGTAGTACCGCTCCTAGTGAGAGGTAGTATCGCTGCCTCCAGCCCTGATACTGACGCATGTGGAAGTAGGCGCAGATGTAATTTTTTACTTCCGCTCCTACGTGGTAGTTGTCGATGTCAAAACCGGTGGATCTCGGGTAGGGGGTCCCAAACTGTGCGTCTAAGGCTAATGGTAATAGGAGACTAGGGACACAATGTTTACCCAGGTTTGGGCCCTCTCGATGGAGGTAATACCCTACTTCCTGTTTGATTGATCTTGATGATATGAGTATTACAAGAGTTGTTCCACCACGAGATCAGAGAGGCTAAACCCTAGAAGCTAGCCTATGGTATGATTGTTGTTGTGTCCTACGGACTAAACCCTCCGGTTTATATAGACACCAGAGGGGGCTAGGGTTACACAGAGTCGGTTACAGAGAAGGAGATCTACATCCGAATCGCCAAGCTTGCCTTCCACGCCAAGGAGAGTCCCATCCGGACACGGGACGAAGTCTTCAATCTTGTATCTTCATAGTCCAACAGTTCGGCCAAAGTACATAGACCGGCTGTCCGGATACCCCCTTATCCAGGACTCCCTCAGTAGTACCGCTCCCTGTGAGCGATAGTACCATGCCGGATTTTTGCACAACTCCAAACTCAGCGGAAGTAGTTACGGAAGTAATTTATTTATTCCGTGCATTTCCAGCGCCAGATGAGCCCTGCCTTACGATAGTACCGTACGGGCGCGCGGTAGTACCACTTCGGCGGTTCTACCGCTCGTTGCCCTGTGCAATAGGACCTCGTCTGGTCACTACCATGCAAGCGGTAGTACCACACACTGCAGCGGTAGTATCGCAACCCTTTGCGGTAGTACCGCGGCTTTGTGCAGTAGTACTGCACCGTGCCGGCTGAGTGAGGGGATAATGGTTGCATCTTTCCCCCACTATATATAGGGGTCTTCTTCCCCAAGAAGACTACCTCTTTGAGGGAGTCCTGGATAAGGGGGTATCTGGACAACCGGACTATATTCATTGTCCGGACTATAGAAGCGTCAAGATACAAGACTCAAGACTTCGGCTCGTGTCCGGATGGGACTCTCCTTTGTGTGGAAGACAAGCTTGGCGATCCGGACTTTATGTTTCCTTCCTTGTAACCGACTCCATGTAAACCCTAGCTCTCCGGTGTCTATATAAACTGGAGAGCATGGTCCTTAGAAGGCCGATCACAATTACAATCATACCATCATAGGCTAGCTCTTAGGGTTTAGCCTCTACGATCTCGTGGTAGATCTACTCTTGTATTCCACATATCTTCAATATTAATCAAGCAGGAAGTAGGGTTTTACCTCCATCGAGAGGGCCCGAACCTGGGTAAACATTGTGTCCCTTGCTTCCTGTTACCATCAGCCTAAGACGCACAGATCGGGACCCCCTACCCGAGATCCACCGGTTTTGACACCGACATTGGTGCTTTCATTGAGAGTTCCTCTGTGTCATTGCTTCGAGGCCTGATGGCGTCTTCAATCATCGACAACACGGTCCAGGGTAAGACTTTTCTCCCCGGACAGATCTTTGTGTTCAGCGGCTTCGCACTGCGGGCCAATTCACTCGGCCAGTTGGAGCAGATCGACAGCTTCGCCCCTGGCCACCAGATCAGGTTCGCAAACTTGAACTACACGGCGGATGTCCGCGGAGACTTGATCTTCAACGGATTCGAGCCTGCGCCAGGAGCGCCGGACAGCCACGACGAGCACGGCCTAGACCTGCTGTCGGACAGTGCCCGGGACATCATCCCCGAAGCAGCCCCGGACCTAAATCCAGGGCAGGTTGCGTTGCCTACGGACGGAGGGCTGGACCCTGCCCCGCAGGCCGCACACTTATCGGCGGTGGAGCCGAACACGGGTCTCACCTTTATGGAGGCCTATAACCCTGGGCCCCCGGACTCATATCTGGCTGTTGGCCCTGGTCCGCTCACTCTCGAGCCAACTGAGCCAGGCTGGGCTCTGGTAATGGAGTTTACCGCTGCGGACATCTTTCAGCACTCGCCCTTTGGTGACATGCTGAACTCATTGAAGTCTCTCTCTTTGTCAGGAGGCTCTGGGCCGAACTATGTCTGTCTTGAGTGGGAAGCAGGCGACGAAGGAATTCGCTGCCCACCCACCACCCACTTTGTCGCCATGATCAATGATTTAACCGACGTGCTCGACTTCGACTGCAAAGACATCAACAGCATGGACGACGATGCAGGAGACATATAGGAGCTACCGCTCACAGGGCGGTGGACAGCCACCTCTTCATATGATATATATATGGTGGACACTCCGAAAGAAACCAATGGCGATGAGGCAACGGAGGATAACCCCTCCAAGAAGAAAGCAATGCATGGGCGTCGCCAGCGCCGCTCCAAGCCCCGCCGAGGCAATACCGGCACCGGAGACGATCATAATCCGGACGGTGCCGACGATGAATACAACCCCGAACAGCCCGCCTTCGAGTAGGCCGAACAGGAAGACGGGCATGACAGCCCAGATGAACAGGCAACGGACGGGTATCCAGAGGAGGACAACTACATGCCCCTCTCCGAAGATGAGATCAGCCTCGGCGATGACGAGTTCGGCGTAACCGAAGACCCCGCAGAGCAGGAGCGCTTCAAGTGCCGGCTTATTGCCACTGCGAGAAGCCTGAAGAAGAAGCAGTAGCAGCTCCAAGCTGATCAAGATCTGCTCACAGACAGAAGGACAGAAGTCCTGGCAGCCGAGGAATATGGACTCGAGCGCCCCACGGTTGACCGACCACCTCGAGGTCGAGACAAAATGGCATATCAGCCGAAATACCAGCCTGCACCCCCGCGCTGGTTTACTACGGCACGGGGCAATACTCAGGACCTACGCGATAAACTGGATAACACCGCAGGACAACCAAGATCGATCTACGGATCACGGGGGCGCGCCGAAGCACATGACGATGACCGTCATACCGGATACACTAACAGCAAATCCGGCCGGGCCGAATACAACCAGTCAGACGTAGCCAGACTGCATCGTGACATAGCCCGACATAGAGGCGCCGCACACCCCCTCTGCTTCACTAATGAAGTGATTGATCATGAATTCCCAGAAGGGTTTAAACCTGTAAACATCGAATCATACGATGGCACCACAGACCCCGCGGTATGGATCGAGGATTTCCTTCTCCACATTCACATGGCCCGCGGAGATGATCTACACGCCATCAAGTATCTTCCCCTTAAGCTCAAAGGACCTGTCCGGCACTGGCTAAACAGCCTGCCCGCAAATTCCATTGGCAGTTGGGAAAATCTGGAAGATGCATTTCTTGACAACTTCTAGGGCACATATGTGCGACCTCCGGATGCCGATGACTTGAGCCATATTATTCAACAGCCCGGAGAATCAGCCACGAAATTATGGACTCGGTTCCTAACTAAAAAGAACCAAATAGTCGACTATCCGGATGCCGAAGCCCTGGCGGCTTTCAAGCATAATATCTGTGACGAATGGCTCGCTAGACATCTCGGCTAGGAAAAACCCAAGTCCATGGCAGCTCTTACGACACTAATGACCCGCTTTTGCGCGGGCGAGGACAGCTGGTTGGCTCGCAGTAGCACTACGCTACATTCAAGAACTTCAGATGTCCGGGACAATAATGGCAAGCCACGGCGCAACAGACACAAGCGACGGAACAACGGCGACAACACCGAGGATACGACGGTCAATGCCGGATTCAGCAGATCCAAATCTGGTCGGCGGGAGAAGCCATTCAAGCATAACAATCAAGGACCGTCTAGTTTGGACCGTATATTGGAGCGCTCGTGCCAAATTCATGGCACCCCGGACAAGCCAGCCAACCACACCAACAGAGACTGCTGGGTATTTACACAGGCCGGCAAAATAAATGCCGAAAACAAGGACAAGGGGCTGCACACCGACAATGACGATGAGCCCGGCGTCCAAACATCGGGGGACAGAAGAAATTTCCTCCCCAGGTGAAAACGGTTAACATGATCTACGACACCCACATCCCCAAGCGGGAACGGAAGCGAGCACTACAGGACGTCTACACGATGGAGCCAGTCGTCCCCAAATTCAATCCATGGTCAGCTTGTCCGATCACCTTTTCGATTGTAGGGATCACCCTACTAGCATCCGTCACGGCGGCTCAGTAGCATTGGTTCTAGACCCAATCATAGACGGATTTCACCTCACAAGAGTCCTTATGGACGGAGGCAGCAGCCTGAACCTGCTTTATCAGGACACAGTGCGGAAGATGGGCATCGATCCTTCAAGGATTAAGCCCACCAAAACCACCTTTAAAGGTGTAATTCCGGGAGTAGAGGCCTGTTGCACGGGCTCTATAACATTGGAAGTGGTCTTCGGATCTCCGGACAACTTCCGAAGCGAAGAGCTAATCTTCGATATCGTCCCTTTCCGCAGTGGTTACACGCACTGCTCGGGCGAACCGCATTTGCTAGATTGAACGCGGTACCACACTATGCATACCTTAAGTTCAAGATGCCAGGCTCGTGCGGGGTCATAACAGTCAACGGAAACATGGACCTCTCTCTCCGTATAGAAGAACATACTGCGGCCCTTGCGGCAGAAGTACAATGCGGCCTCCTCCGGCAAACCACCAATCCGGCGACGACAACTTCAAGCTCCGTCAAGCGAGGGCGGAACACCCCACAGCAAGATCAACAGGCACGACAAGAGCAGGACTAGCAGTCCGGCCTCCGCTCAAATCCCATCAAAGCAGCATTCATGCCATGCGTACACAATTTTGCACTCAAAATACCATGGGCACAGGCGGAGGCATATCAGGGGCTCAGTCAATAGTACGGTATCACTTCATAACCTTTCCATTCACCCTTATGGACATTGCCTTAGTGCAGCTTCTCCAGAATAGCCGGATTGTTGGACTTACATAGGAGAGGAAACCCAGGAGGCAACAGGCTTTGGGCACAGCAGGAAACACCTAGGTGGAATCTATTTATGATTGTTGTTCCTGCTTTATCTATCTGTATGTAGCCTGCCCCTGGATAGGATATGTCAAATTATCCTATTTGTCTCCGCTTAATGCATACATTGTAAACATACACTTAAACATATTATTTATCAATGGGAGACCACAAATAGCGTCCGCTTACTTATTTTTATTTGATCATTTTTTATAAATGTCTATTTAATTTTGCATCCGTACACTTTGGTACGCATAGTTTGCCAGGGGTTTCTTATGGTACCCCATAATACGACAAGTCAAGTCCGAACACTTTCAACAGTGCGTCACCCCGAACTTATAGCATAATATGCATCAGCTCCGAATCATGTCTTGGGTTACGGTTGGGATAGCCCGGCTCCCTTGTTTTGGTGCCTTACGTTCCGTTAATTCGGCTAAGGTACCGCAGGGAGAACTACTGCGATTGTGCCCTGTTCTTCCGGACGAGCACCTCAGTAGAGAAAGCACAAAACTGTCCGACATGATGTGGCAAGAGACTGGTCGCTGTTCGAGAGGTCTTCAAATCCTTAACGATTTTTCCGCTTTAGGAGTTAATTCGGCTTTGTCCTATATAGGCGTGTATAGCGCCCCAATTCGGCCTTCCAGATTCTAGGGGCTTCGCCGAAATTTAAAATGGTAGACTTCTATGGCTAAGTGAAAGTTATAAAGCCGCATAGTCTGATTGTCTGGTTCGCTGCGCTGGACACCTCCTTCAGGGACCAACCATTTGGGTAAAGAGTGTCCGGGTTTTCCACGAACACCCCAGTACTAGTTACACGGGGGCGGAAGCCGACGACTGGCCTACTTTCAGAATTTGATAAACAGCCGCACAGAAGGTAATATTTTAAATAACAAAAGCGCTACATAGTGCAAGTAACTTCGTCTTTCAATTACAAACATGACAAAAGTGAATTCTTTCAAAAATTATGTCTTTAGTACATTCATCGGCCACGAGGCAAGCACCCTTCATAATGCCATCATAATAATTCTCGGGGACGTGATGCGGCTTGCCCTCCGACGGCCCGTCCTTCACTAGCTTCTCCGCATCCAGCTTGCCCCAATGCACCTTGGCGCGGGCAAGGGCCCGGCGGGCACCCTCAATGCAAACGGATCGCTTGATGACTTCCAGTCGCGGACAGGAATCCACCATCCGCTTGATCAGGCCGAAGTAGCTGGTGGACAGAAGCTCACCAGGCCATATCCGGACTATGAGATCCTTCATAGCCACTTCGGCTGCCTTGTGGAGTTCGACCAACTGCTTCAGTTGGTCACTCAGAGGCGTTGCATGTTCGGCCCCAGCATACTGGGACCAGAACAACTTCTCTGTTGAGCTCCCCTTCTGGGCACGGTAGAACGCCGTGGCATCTGATATGCTGCGTTGCAGGTCTGTGATTGCCCCTGGAGAGCTCCGGATTCGAGTAAGTAAAAGAAACGCCTCCTCCACATGTTTGAGTAGCATAAAAAATTTCTTACCCACCGCTATCTTTTTGGCCTCCTGGATCTCTTGTTGTGCCCTCTCGGCTTCGGCCTTGGCGTCTTTTGTATTTGTAAGGGCCTTCGCAAGCTCGGCCTCTTTTGCTTTAAGCTCCTACTCCGCAGACTCGAGCTTCTTGCCGAGCTCCTGGAGCTCTTCTTGTACCTCGCCCACTCGGGCCTCTTGCTTTTTGCGCTCTATGAGTTCCAAGGTCGCTTTGTGTTCGGCCTCGGATAGCGCCTTCTTGAGAGTCGCCACTTCGGTGGTGGCCTCTGTTACCATATCACAACGCTTCGTCATTAACATAATCAACTTTTCTTTAACATTTATTATATGAGAGAGGGGAATCATTCACCTTTGCTCTCCTCGAGCTGCCTCCTCGTGAGGCCGAGCTCTCCCTGTGCCCGCTCTAAGTCCTGCGTTAGGCCGGCGATTTCGGCCGTGCGAGCAACAGCGGCTAGCAGCACAGACTGTTTATTTACATTCAAACTTATTGTTAGACTCCTGCGGATTATAATTGACCCTCTGTTTGGTTTTTCCTTCCGAACACCAAAGAGAGTATCAGGGGCTACTACCTATTGGGTGGTAATTTCACACATCCTTACTTACCTCAAAGCCTGTTAGTAGGCTGGTGCAGGCTTCAATTAGTCTGCTCTTGGCGGACGAAACCTTCTGAATCACTGCACTCATGAGAGTACGGTGCTCTTCATCTATGGAAGCGCCACGAAGCGCTTCTAGCAGACAATCCGGCGCCTCGGGCACAACGGAAGTCCTTGATACAGACGGCCCTCCCTCCATAACTAGGGGCTGCCCGCTTATGTCCGGAACAACTGAAGGCTCCGGAATATTGTTCGGCTGGGAGCCCGGCTTGCCGTCGCTCACATCGACACGATCCGTGGGGACCTTGAACCCCGTGAGTCCGGCGCCTGAGGTGCCTCTAGGGCCACCTCCGCCTTTGTCGGGAGCCTTCGGGACAACACCTCCGTGTCATCCGCAGGACAAGGAGACATGGCCGTCGGGAGTGAGTTCATTGCTGACTCACTCAAGGACCCGTCCGAAGAAGACACTTCCGGATGGGCCCTGGCCGGACTGCATACAAGTTCGGCATTATAAACAAAATTATGAAGCGAAAATTATGATTGAGTGCGGATACTTACGACCGCACAAGGGGCTTCCTCCTGGGCAGCCACCCTTCCTCGCTATCAGCGGCGGTGGTGGAGTAGTCCGGAAGGGATGCCTTTCCCTTCTTGGACGTCCTAGTCTCCCCCATCGGGGCGGCCTTCCTCTTCTTCCCTCCCCCGACACGGGGAGGTGGTGTTTCTCCTTGTTCCTGTCCACCTCCGCGGGAGGAATCTGCCTCGTCGTCATCGGACGACAAGGATATGACGGCCTTACACCGGGAGCCTCTCCTGGCCCCCTGGTTTGCCGTCTCAGACCCTCCATCCTTTCCGAATGGGGCGGCCTCCTCTTCTTCTTCTTCCCCTTCAGGGGAGGAGTGCGCCTCATCATCTTCGGACGAGTCTTGTGCAACCTTACTTCGGAGACCCTTTCGGGACCTCGGGGCCTTCTTATCGGCCATCTTCTCCAGCCCCTTATAGGGCGCCGGGACCAGCATCTTCGTCAAAAGATCTTTGGCTGGACTTTCTGGCAACGGGGCCGGACTGTCGATCCGCTCCGCTGTCTCCACATACTCCTAAACAAATATACACAATCGCTTAGGAATTCTCCATGAATACATTGCGAAGAACCGGACCTGGTGGCATCCTGAGAACTCACCTGGGTAGGGTGCCGTGCGGCATGGAGCCCACGGTCCTCGGTTATGAGAGGAGGTACTTCGGTGGCCTTGAACAACGCCTTCCACGCGTTCTTGTGCTTCATGCCATTGAGACTCTGGAGCATCCGGTGTTCGGCCGGGACGAATTCCCACAGATTGAATGCCCGCCTTTGGCACGGTAGAATCAGGCGAATGAGCATGACCTGGATCACGTTGACGATCTTGATGTTCTTGTCCTTCATGCCCTTGACGCAGTTGATGAGTCCAGTCAGCTCTGCAGATTCGCCCCATAACAGGCCCTTCTATTCCCAGGAGGTGAGCCGCATAGGGGTCCCAGATCAAAACTCGGGGGCCGCCACCTAGTTGGCGTCGCGTGGCTCGGTGATGTAGAACCACCCCGATTGCCATCCCTTCACGGTTTCCGCAAAGGAGCCGTCAGGCCAGGTGACATTAGCCATTTTGCCCACCATGGCTCCTCCGCACTCCGCTTGCTGGCCGCTCACAATCTTCGGCTTCACGCAGAAGGTTTGGAGCCACAAGCTGAAATGAGGCTTAATGCGGAGGAAAGCCTTGCACACGACGATGAATGCCGAGACGTTGAGGACGAAGTTCGGAGCTAGATCATGGAATTCTAGCTCGTAGTAGAACATGAGCCCGCGGACGAAGGGGTGGAGTGGAAACCCCAGTCCACGGACGAAGTGGGCAAGGAACACGACCTTCTCGTGGGGTCCTGGAGTTGGAATGACCTGGCCCTCGTCTGGTAGCCGGTGCGCTATATCTGCGGCCAGGTATCCGGCCGCCCGGAGATTCGTGATCTTCTTCTCCATCACGGTGGAAGCCACCCACTTGCCTCCTGCTCCGGACATGACTAACTGTGCGGAGAAGACCTGGACTAGGGCGCTGGAGCTCGAGGGGGCAAGAGTATGCGAGGGAGGAAGAAGGCGTAGGTAAAAATGAGTAACTCTTATCCCTTTATAGAGGCGACGAAAGTGGTGTGCCTCCCCACTAGCCGGTTGAGAATCGCTTACTTCCCAAGCGCCACGATTGATGGCACGGGGGGGTTACCCATACCCGTATTGATGAGAATCCCGCGATAAGGGGACATGGTCTCTGCTTTGACAAGATGTGTCAAGGAAACTGCCTCGCAATGCGCGCTATGGATGGTTGTGAAAAAATGGTTAGAATAATGACCTGGCTCTAATGGCATGTCACGTCGTCTAAAAGTTGTCAGCTGAAGTATCATTCTCTCTATGGTGGTATGTGAAGATCATTTTGCAGATCCGGACACAACCTACGTGTTCGATAATTACCTTGGAGTATTCGGAGGAGGAACCTGCCTTGCAATGTTGAAGACAAGACTGCACGCCGGACTCATCGTCATTGAAGCCTAGTTCAGGGGCTACTGAGGGAGTCCTGGATAAGGGGGTATCCGGACAGCCGGACTATATTCATCGTCCGGACTATAGAAGCGTCAAGATACAAGACTCAAGACTTCGGCTCGTGTCCGGATGGGACTCTCCTTTGCGTGGAAGACAAGCTTGGTGATCCGGATATTATGTTTCCTTCCTTGTAACTGACTCCGTGTAAACCCTAGCTCTCCAGTGTCTATATAAACCGGAGAGCATGGTCCTTAGAAGGCCGATCACAATTACAATCATACCATCATAGGCTAGCTCTTAGGGTTTAGCCTCTACGATCTCGTGGTACATCTACTCTTGTATTCCACATATCTACAATATTAATCAAGTAGGAAGTAGGGTTTTACCTCCATCGAGAGGGCCCGACCTGGGTAAACATTGTGTCCCTTGCTTCCTGTTACCATCAGCCTAAGACGCACAGATCGAGACCCCCTACCCAAGATCCGCCGGTTTTGATACCGACACTCTTCCCTCCCCCAGAAGACTACCTCTTCCCTCTCCAAGCTCCATTGTTTCTCAAACCTCCATTTTCGCCCGATCTCTCTCCCTAGCCAATCAAAGTTATTGATTTTCTAGGGATTGGTTGAGAAGGCCCCGATATACACTTCCACCAAGAGAAATTTGATTCCCCCCACTAATCCCTTGTGGATCTTGTTACTCTTGGGTGTTTGAGCACCCTAGACGGTTGAGGTCACCTCAGATGAAGCTTCGTGGTGTCGTTGGGAGCCTCCAATTAAGTTGTGGAGATAGCCCCAACCTTGTTTGTAAAGGTTCGGTCGCTGCCTTCAAGGGAACCAATTGTGGAATCACGGCATCTCACATTGTGTTAGGGCGTGAGGATAATACGGTGGCCCTAGTGGCTTCTTGGGGAGCATTGTGCCTCCACACCGCTCCAACAGAGACGTACTTCCTCTCAAAGGGAAGGAACTTCGGTAACACATCCTCGTGTCCTCCAGCTCCACTCATGGTTATCTCTTACCTTTACTTGTGCAAGCTTTCATTGTGTTGTATCTCGTGCTTGCTTGTGTGCTTGTTGTTGTTGCATCATATAGGTTGCTCACCTAGTTGCACATCTAGACAACCTACTTTGATGCTAAGTTTAATTTGGTCAAGAAAAGCTAAAAATTGTTAGTTGCCTATTCACCCCCTCTAGTCAACCATATCAATCCTTTCAATTGGTATCAGAGCCTCGTCTCTTTATTAAGGACTTTAGCATCTGAAGAGTATGGTTGGCACCGGAGATGAGGGGGAGGAGCACCCTGGTGTGAATCTGTCCTCGTCTACGACTGATGGGGGATCCTAGGTCTCTCGTGAGGAGTTCAATGCGGTTTTGGACAGATTGAAAATCTCCATGATGGCTAAGGTTAAAGGCATGTTTAAGGAGTTTCTTGATGACCTTAAATTATCCACCGAACCGTTGGAAGTGGTTGATCCCGCTAACAAGGTGTGGCAGATGCTAACTCTAAAAAGGGGGAAGCAAGTAGTGAGCAAGTTCCTTTGCCTAGTGGTAGGAGTGGGAGTGGCATCTTTGCCCATGTTGAAGCTCCTCTTACTTATGGAGGAACGGTTCCCTACACGCACAGGAATCATGTTGGTCCTCCTCCTAAGCTTGTGAAAAATGAGGATTTTGGCGCTTGGGTGTATCGCTTTAAACGTCATTTAAATCATAGTTCTACTAATCTTTGGAGAATTATTGAGCAAGGTTTCTACCTGCACAAGCCAAGCAACTTCACTCCTAGAGAAGTCACAGATCATCAATTCAATGAGTCCGCTCTCTTCATTCTCCATGAAGCTATTCCTCCCGAAGATATTGCGCATCTCCAACCTTTGACCGTGGCCAAGGAAGCATGGGATCATGTTGTATCCTTTTACAAGGGAAGTGCAAGCATTCAACGCTCAGACTTTGAAGTGGTGCAAGATGAAGCCGATGAGTTTGCCATGATTGAGGATGAAGAACCTCGAGAGCTTTATCAAAGATTAACTACTCTCGTGGTCTCACTCCAAGATCATGGGAGCAAGGATACAGATGACAATTGGATAAAGCGCAAGTTTCTCAAGTGCATGATGCCTTACCACAAGGACATGTCCTCCGTCATCCGCCAGTGGACGGACTTCCACGCCTTGTCCTCAAGTGAAGTGTTAGATGAGTTTGTTGCAATGAGGATCTTGGACAAGACCGCCGACAAAACACGGTGTTGCGTGCTCAACAGTCAAAGAAGCCCAACCTTGATTTGAAGGCCAAGGATAGTGCAGATGAAGAGGATGAAGAGGAATAAGATGATAGTTGGCCCGAAGACACAAAATATGCCTATCATGAGCACATGGCTCTTGCTTCACGACAATTTTGGGGAAACAAGAAGAACACAAGGCCCAACTTCAACAAGAACAACTCAAGTGGAACAAAGGGCAAGCAACGTGTGAGGACATTTTATAATTGTGGCAATGTGAGTCACTTTGTTGTGGATTGCCTGTACGACAAGAAGAAAGACAATGGTGGAAAGCTTGTCCGAAAAGAGAAGGCCAAGTCTTTCCCCCAACAAGAACAAATTCACCAAGAAGACTCCTCCCAAGGGGTTGGTGGCACAAGAAGAGTACAATGAGGATGATGATGATGACGAAGATGGTGAGATGGCTGCCATGGCCTCCGTTGGCATTCCAACAACTCTGCGGGTGTCCCTCATCCGTTCATCCAACGAGAACATCACCGCCAAGTGCCTCATGGCTAAAGCCACCAACAAGGTAACCCCCAACATCAAGACTACCATCATTAGTAATCCTTCCTTGATGGATTGCATTGATGAAAGTGAGGGGGCGAAGGAGGAGAATGAATTTGAGTCTTTTATGGGAAAGCTCAAAGGTAAAACCAAGAAGCACTTCATTGCTCTCTTGGAACAACTTGGTGAAGCCAATGGCATGATCGAGGCTCACGAAGAGACCATGTCTAAGATGGAAGGGCATAGTCGTGACTATGCCGATGAGATAGCTGATCTCTCTAATGCGCCCGAGGAAGAGCGTGGTCATCATTTGCCTCTTGAGGAGTCACACAACGATGATCATGCTAAATTAAAGAAAGATCTTGACCATGCTCTTGTTGTCTCTTGTGTGCTAAATTCCGAGAAGGACAAACTTGGGGTTGACCATGCTAGACTCAAGGAGGAGTTTGATCTACTTGACAGGGCTCACAAGGCCTTGAAGAATGTTCATGCTAGCCTCAAAGAGTCTCATGATCAAATCCAAGTGAGGCTAACCAAGGAGAAAGCCACATTTCCTCATATGGTTTTAATTAATAATGCAAATGCTACTAACCTGTGTTGTTAGCATGTGCATCTTGTGGAGGAGAATGCCAAGTTGAAGGAGCAACTTGAGAAAGGCCTTGTGTTGTGCATACAAGGTGAGAAGAACCTCAACGGCCTTTTGAGCAATCAAAAGGAAGTAGTGGCCAAGGAGGGGATTGGGTTTGCACCCAAGTCCAAGAAGAAGAAGAAGAATGACAAGACCAAACAACCTCCTCCTCTCAAGCAAACATTTGTGAAGGAGGGAGAGGGTACTCCTAAGGAGAACAAGAACAATATGAAAGGGTGGTGGTGTCAAGAAGGGCAATGCCACTTCTTCCAACAAAGCCGGCGACTTTAACCCTTCTTATGTGTTATGTCGTGCTAGTGATGGGCATGTTTATGCCAAATGTGTTGGTTATTCTTATGAGTACATTGAATGGTCCATTTGGGTTCCTAAGAACCTTTTTGCTAACATGAAAGGACCCATTACAAAATGGGTACCTAAAACTAAGCATTGATCTCTTGTAGGTGTTTGCTTCCGTTTGGGGATCATGGTTGCTCGATAGTGGAGCCAAAAATCATATGAACGGAAGCAAGGACTTGGTGGTGGACATGCACAAAGTTTCATCGATGCCCACAATGTCTAATGGGGTGATGCCTCATCTTCGAAGGTATTGGGTCTTGGCAAGGTTGTCATTTCTCATGATCTCATGATCGAGAAAGTCATGCTTATTGAGTCCCCTGCATACAATTTACTTTCCTTCGTCAACTTGCAGTCATGGGTTTGCACTTTCTTTGATATTGATTCCGTGGCCCTCTTGTGGATCAAGACTCTTAAGGTAGCCTTGGTTGGGCATGGCAAGAATGGTCTTTATGTGATTAACTTTTCGGAGCGACCCACTAAGACCGCGACATGCCTAATGGCTAAAGTTGACGTGGGATGGCTTTGGCATCACCATTTAGCCCATGTCAATATGAGATCTTTGAAAAGTCTTCTCAAGGGGGACCATGTCTGTGGACTAACAAATGTTAGTTTTGCCAAAGATCGTGCTTGCAGTGCTTGTATCAAAGGAAAGTTACATGAGAAGGCTCAGCCTCCCATGACTATCATCTACTTAATGAGGACTTTGGAGCTCCTTCACATGGATCTCTTTGGGCCTCCATCCTTTGATAGTCTTGGGGGTAGAAAGTATTGCTTGGTGATTATGGATAATTATTCAAGATACACTTGGGCGTATTTCTTCAAGAGGAAGAGTGAGACCCAACAAACCGTCATCGACTTTGCAAATGAAGCTCAATGTCAACACAATGCAAAGATTTTGATGATAAGAAGTGACAACAGCACCGAGTTCAAGAACTACACCTTGGATGAGTTTCTTAGTGATGAGGGGATCAAGCATCAATATTCCGCACCTTACACCCCTCAACAAAATGGTGTAGCGGAGAGGAAGAAATAGACATTAATGGACGTGGCAAGGACCATGATGGCGGAGTTCAAGTATCCGTACAACTTTTGGGTCGAAGCCATCAACACCGATTGCTATGCATCCAATCAGCTCTATCTCTGCAAAGGCTTGAACAAGACTCTATATGAGAAACTTACCGGTAACAAGCTCAACCTCAAGTACTTACAGGTGTTCGGTTGTAAGTGTTTCATTCTCAAGAAAGTTTTTCGTTTGTCTAAATTTGAGGCTAGAGCTCATGAGGTCATATTTGTTGGTTAATCTACAAACTCTCATGCTTACCGTGTCCTCAACAAGTCCACGGGACTCATTGAGGAGACGTGTAACATGGAGTTTGATGAAAATAACGTCCCCCAAGTGGAGCAAAGTGGTACTTGTGATGTAGGTGATGAAATTCCTCCCCAAGCCATAAGAAGAATGGGTATCGGTCATATCCTACCCATTGAGGAATCCCTTGTGGCCGAAGGATAAGTACAATGTTCCACTCAAGTGGAACCATCACCAACCCAAGACCCACATGCTTCCGAAGAACAAAGTGAAGGCCCCCCTCCAAATGAACAAGATCAAGGGCAAGATCAACCTCAAGATGGTGGTGATACACAAATTGATGCCCAAGTCCAATTTCTTGCTACCGAGCAAGTTCAGGATCAAGAGCAACCTCAAGACGACGCTAATGATGATCAAGTTACCGCCCCTCAAATATCTCTTGAGGAGCAATTGGAGCGTTGTGCTGCCAAGATTGCTTCCAAGCTCGATTCCTGATACATCTCCAACGTATCTATACTTTATGAAGCATTCATGCTATTTTATTATCTATTTTGAATTATTACGGGCTTTATTATACACTTTTATACTACTTTTGGGACTAACCTATTAACCGGAGTACCAACCCATATTGCTATTTTATTGCCTGTTTCAGTATTTCAAAGAAAAGGAATATCAAACGGAGTCCAAACAGAACGAAACCTTCAGGAGCGTGATTTTTGGGAAGAATATGATCCGGGAGACTTGGAGTTCACGTCAGAAGATCCTCGAGGAGGCCAGGAGATAGGAGGGCGTGCCCACCCCCCTAGGCGTGCCCCCCTGTCTCGTGGGCCCCTCGAGCACCCCTCGACCGACTTCTTTCGCCTATATAAGTCCACGTACCCTAAAAACATCAACAACGAAGACAGATCAGGAGTTCCGCCGCCGCAAGCCTCTGTAGCCACAAAAAACCTCTCGGGAGCCTGTTCCGGCACCCTGCCGGAGGGGGGATCCCTCACCGGTGGCCATCTTCATCATCCCAGCGCTATCCATGACGAGGAGGGAGTAGTTCACCCTCGGGGCTGAGGGTATGTACCAGTAGCTATGTGTTTGATCTCTCTCTCGTGCTCTCTCTCTCGTGTTCTCTCTATGGCACGATCTTGATGTATCGCGAGCTTTGCTATTATAGTTGGATCTTATGATGTTTCTCCCCCTCTACTCTCTTGTAATGGATTGAGTTTTCCCTTTGAAGTTATCTTATCGGATTGAGTCTTTAATGATTTGAGAACACTTGATGTATGTCTTGTCGTGCTTATCTGTGGTGACAATGGGATATCATGTGCCACTTGATGTATGTTTTGGTGACCAACTTGCGGGTTCCACCCATGAACCTATGCATAGGGGTTGGCACACGTTTTCGTCTTGACTCTCTGGTAGAAACTTTGAAGTACTTTGTGTTGGTTGAATAGATGAATCTGAGATTGTGTGATACAGATCGTATAATCGTGCCCACAGATACTTGAGGTGATAATGGAATATCTAGGTGACATGAGGGTTTTGGTTGATTTGTGTCTTAAGGTGTTATTCTAGTACGAACTCTTGAATAGATTGATCCGAAAGAATAACTTGGAGGTGGTTTCGTACCCTACCATAATCTCTTCGTTTGTTCTCCGCTATTAGTGTCTTTTGAGTGACTCTTTGTTGCATGTTGAGGGATTGTTATATGATCTATCTATGTTATTATTGTTGAGAGAATTTGCACTAGTGAAAGTACGAACCTTAGGCCTTGTTTCCCACCATTGCAATACCGTTTACGCTCACTTTTATCGCTTACTACCTTGCTGTTTTTATAATTTCAGATTACAAATACCTTTATCTACCATCCATATTGCACTTGTATCACCATCTCTTTGTCGAACTAGTGCACCTATACAATCTACCAATGTATTGGGTGTGTTGGGGACACAAAGACTCTTTGTTATTTGGTTGCAGGGTTGCTTGAGAGAGACCATCTTCATCCTACACCTCCCACGGATTGATAAACCTTAGGTCATCCACTTGAGGGAAATTTGCTACTGTCCTACAAACCTCTGCACTTGGAGGCCCAACAACATCTACAAGAAGAAGGTTGTGTAGTAGAGATCAAGCTCTTCTGGCAGCGTTGCCGGGGAGGCTAGGTAAGCGGCACTCACACCCCGTCAACCAAGCTCTTTTCTGGTGCCGTTGCCTGGGAGGTGAGTGCTTGAAGGTATATCTTTAGATCTTGCAACTGAATCTTTTTGTTTCTTGTTTTATCACTAGTTTAGTCTATAAAAGAAAACTACAAAAAATGGAATTGATTTTGTCTCATACACTTCATCTTTTTAATCTCTTTCGTGAGAATGATGGGAAGGAAAATTGTGCTCAAGTGCTAGAAGAAGAAATCTATAAAATGTTTGGCACTAAATATTTGAATGATGAGCATGATTGCAATGTTATTAGTATGAATTCTTTGAATACCCATGATGCTAATGATATGCAAAGCCACAAGCTTGGGGATGCTATGTTTTATGAATATGATATTTTTTGTCCCTCAAGTTTTGATGAGCAAATTTATTTTGACGATAGCATGCCTCCTATTTATGATGATTATATTTATGAAAGTGGGTTTGGAAGAGTGTCAACTTTAGGTAGTATTGATCCCACTATTTTGGAGGATATTGAATCTTATTGTGATGAATATGAAAGTGGATTTGGAAGAGTGTCAACTTTATTTAGTGATGATTCCACTATTTCGGAAGAGGTTCCAATTGATTATGAGAATAAAGTCGCTATCTATGATGATTATTGTGATGACTTGTATGCTATTAAGAATAATGATAACCATGAAACTCGTCATCATAATTTTAGTTTTCGATTGGATTATGCTTCACATGATAATTATTTTGTTGAGTTTGCTCCCACTACCATTCCGAATGAGAAGAATTTTACTTATGTGGAGAGTAATAAATTTTCTATGCTTGTAGATCATGAAAAGAATGCTTTAGGTCCTGGTTATATTGTTGAATTCATTCATGATGATACTGAAAATTATTATGAGGGAGGAAAATATGCTTGTAGGAATTGCAATAATATCAAGTTTCCTCTCTATGTGTTGAAATATTTGAAGCTATGCTTGTTTTACCTTCCTATGCTAATTGATTGTTGTTCCATAAGTTGTTTGCTCACAAAATCCCTATGCATAGGAAGTGGATTATACTTAAATGTGCTAGTCATATTCTTCATGATGCTCTCTTTATGTTTCAATTCTTATCTTTTATGTGAGTATCATATCATCATGCCTAGCTAGGGGCGTTAAACGATAGCGCTTGTTGGGAGGCAACCCAACTTTATTTTTGTTCTTTGCTTTTTGTTCCTTTTTAGTAATAAATAATTCATCTAGCCTCTGGTTATATGTGGTTTCATGTTTCAATTAGTGTTTGTTCCGAGTAGAACTTTTGGGAAGACTTGGGTGAAGTCTTTATGATCTTGCTGTAAAAAACAGAAACTTTGCGCTCACGATATTAGCTGCCATTTTTTACTGGAGAGTGATTTTAGGTTGATTATTTTTGCAGATGATTAATAAACAAATGCCTCAGGCCCAAAATTTTATTTCAGAATTTTTTGAGTTCCATAAGTATACGTTGTTTACTAGAGACTGTTCTGTTTTTGACAGATTCTGTTTTCTAGGTGTTGTTTGCTTATTTTGATGAATCTGTGAGTAGTACCGGAGGGTATGAACCACAGAAAAGTTGAAATTCAGTAGGTTTAACACCAATATTAATTCAGAATGAGTTTATTACAGTACCTAAGTGGTGGTTTTATTTTCTTATACTAACGGAGCTTACGAGTTTTGTGTTGAGTTTTGTGTGGTTGAAGTTTTCAAGTTTTGTGTAAAGATTCGATGTACTATGGAATAAGGAGTGGTAAGAGCCTAAGCTTGGGGATGCCCAAGGCACCCCAAGGTATTATCCAAGGAAAACCAAGAACCTAAGCTTTGGGACGCCCCGGATGGCATCCCCTCTTTCGTCTTCGTTCATCGGTAACTTTACTTTGAGCTATATTTTTATTCACCACATGATATGTGTTTTGCTTGGAGTGTATATTTATTTTATTATTATTTGCTTGCTGTTATTTAGAATAATTTCTTGCATCTATATTTTCAATAAAAATTTCAAGGATAGCCTTTACCATGCTTATTTTGCTAGTATACATGTTGCTGTTTGAAAACAGAAAGTTTACCGCCGTTGCAAAAATTTCCTAGAAAAGTCAGAGAGTGATATAATGTTGAATCTTTTTGCATATTGAGATCTGATAAATCTTCTAAAGCGTAGTATTTTTCTTATAATTTTTGGAGTTAGGGAAGTATGATGAATCTTGCATTCTTTACAGACTATACTGTTTTGGCAGATTGCTGTTATGTTTGCATTGTTTGCATATGTTTGCTTGTTTGATGATTCTATTTTAGGATAGGAGTATTAAATATGCAGAGACATTTAGTATTCAATGTTGAATAATAATTTTAGTGATTTTTTACAGTAGAATATGATAAGGTTTTGGCATTGTTTTATACTAACCTATCTCACGAGTTCTTGTTGAGTTTGGTGTGGATGAAGCTTTTGATAAAAAGCGAAACCATTATATGAGAGGAATTAAGGAGACACAAAAGTTCAAGCTTGGTGATGCCCACGGCACCCCAAGATAATATTTCAAGAAGTGTCAAGCATCTAAGCTTGGGGATGCCCCGGTAGGCATCCCACCTTTCTTCTTCAACAACTATCGGTTAGTAACGGTTGAGCCTAAGTTTTTGCTTCTTCACATGAGTTGTACTATCCTGGCAATGTCATTTTGTTTTGTTTTGCTTACTGTTTGAACAAAAAACCAAGATCTGAAATTCTTAAATGAGAGAGAGTCTTCATATAGCTACATAATTATTTAGCTACTCATTGATCTTCACTTATATCTTTTTGGAGTAGGTTGTCATTTACTCGTGTGCTTCACTTATATCCTATGAGTAAATGGTTGAATAAGTTGAATGTCACAAATCTGAAATTATATATGTCTCATTTGCTTATCCCATGGGGAGTAATGACTTCACATCTAAGAAGTAGAGGTTGTAAATTTATTGAAGATTAGCAAGCATTGTATTGGTCACTTGAACAATTCATGAAAGAATATTGAAGGAAGAGAGATTTCACATATAAATATACTATCTTGGACATCTTTTATAATTGTGAGCCCTCATTAAGTATGACATGCTAAAGAGTTGATGTTGGACAAGGAATACAACGTAATGGGTTATCTTTTCTCACATCTCAATTAAAGTATATTGTCATGGATCATTCAAACATGTTGAGCTTGCCTTTCCCCCTCATGATAGCCAAATTCCTTGCACCAAGTAGAGATACTACTTGTCCTTCCAAATATCCTTAAACCCAGTTTTTCCATGAGAGTCCACCATACCTACCTATGGATTGAGTAAGATCCTTCAAGTAAGTTGTCATCGATGCAAGCAATAAAAATTGCTCTCTAAATATGCATGACTTATTAGTGCGGAGAAAATAAGCTTTGTACGATCTTGTTATGAAAGCAATAAAAGCAACGGACTGCATAATAAAGGTCCATATACAAGGGGCAATATAAAGTGACGTTCTTTCGCATTAAGATTTTGTGTATCCAACCCTAAAAGCGCATGGCAACCTCTGCTTCCCTCTGCGAAGGGCCTATCTTTTACCTTATGTCTTTTACTTTATGCAAGAGTCAAGGTGATCTTCACCTTTCCCTTTTTCATTTGATCCTTTGGCAAGCACTTTGTGTTGGGATGATCCTGATATATATATCCAATTGGATGTAAGTTAGAATGAACTATTATTGTTGACATCACCAAAAGGTGAATACGTTTGGAGGCAACACTATAATCCCCTATCTTTCTGAGTGTCGGATTAAAACTCCATAACCATTAGTATTGCGTGAGTGTTAGCAATTGTAGAAGACTATATGATAGTTGAGTATGTGAAGTTTGCTAAATCAAAGCTCTGACATAGACCCTTCCTGAAAATAGGATGAATTGTAATTGTTTGATGACTAAGAATGAAGTTTGCTAGTTTTCAAGAAAGTTTATGGTCTATGCTTTAATATGTGAATAGCTTGTTACTTGATTATGAAAAGTTTTACGAGATGAACCATTGTCATGACATATAATCATGCTAGAAAAGGTGATTGAAATTATTATTGATCAAACTTGTGCACCTGCCAGCATTCACACTTCATAAATTCTTTCTTTTATCATTTACCTACTCGAGGACGAGCAGGAATTAAGCTTGGGGATGCTGATACGTCTCCAACGTATCTATAATTTATGAAGCATTCATGCTATTCTATTATCTGTTTTGAATGATTACGGGATTTATTATACACTTTTATATTACTTTTGGGACTAACCTATTAACCGGAGGCCCAGCCCATATTATTGTTTTATTGCCTGTTTCAGTATTTCGACGAAAAGGAATATCAAACGGAGTCCAAATGGAATGAAACCTTCAAGAGCGTGATTTTTGGGAAGAATATGATCCGGGAGACTTGGAGTTCATGTCAGAAGATCCTCGAGGAGGCCAGGAGATAGGAGGGCGCGGCCACCCCCTGGCCGCGCCCCCCTGTCTCGTGGGCCCCTCGAGCACCCCCCAACCGACTTCTTTCGCCTATATAACTCCACGTACCCCAAAAACATCAACAATGAAGATAGATCGGGAGTTCCGCCACCGCAAGCCTCTGTAGCCACCAAAAACCTCTCGGGAGCCCGTTCTGGCACCCTGCCGGAGGGGGGATCCCTCACTGGTGGCCATCTTCATCATCACGATGCTATCCATGACGAGGAGGGAGTAGTTCACCCTCAGGGCTGAGGGTATGTACGAGTAGCTATGTGTTTGATCTCTCTCTCGTGTTCTCTCTCTCGTGTTCCGTCTATGGCACGATCTTGATGTATCGCGAGCTTTGCTATTATAGTTGGATCTTATGATGTTTCTCCCCCTCTACTCTCTTGTAATGGATTGAGTTTTCCCTTTGAAGTTATCTTATCGGATTGGGTCTTTAATGATTTGAGAACACTTGATGTATGTCTTGCCGTGCTTATCTATGGTGACAATGGGATATCATGTGCCACTTGATGTATGTTTTGGTGACCAACTTGCGGGTTCCGCACATGAACATATGCATAGGGGTTCGCACACGTTTTCGTCTTGACTCTCCGGTAGAAACTCCGGGCACTCGTTGAAGTACCTTGTGTTGGTTGAATAGATGAAGCTGAGATTGTGTGATGCATATCGTATAATCATGCCCACGGATACTTGAGGTGACAATGGAGTCTCTAGGTGACATTAGGGTTTTGGTTGATTTGTGTCTTAAGGTGTTATTCTAGTATGAACTCTTGAACAGATTGATCCGAAATAATAACTTTGAGGTGGTTTCGTACCCTACCATAATCTCTTCGTTTGTTCTCCGCTATTAGTGTCTTTGGAGTGACTCTTTGTTGCATGTTGAGGGATTGTTATATGATCTATCTATGTTATTACTGTTGAGAGAACTTGCACTAGTGAAAGTATGAACCTTAGGCCTTGTTTCCCACCATTGCAATACCATTTACGCTCACTTTTATCGCTTGCTACCTTGCTGTTTTTATAATTTCAGATTACAAATACCTTTATCTACCATCCATATTGCACTTGTATCACCATCTCTTCGCCGAACTAGTGCACCTATACAATCTAACATTGTATTGGGTGTGTTGGGGACACAAGAGACTCTTTGTTATTTGGTTGCAGGGTTGGTTGAGAGAGACCATCTTCAGCCTACGCCTCCCACGGATTGATAAACCTTAGGTCATCCACTTGAGGGAGATTTGCTACTATCCTACAAACCTCTGCACTTGGAGGCCCAACAACGTCTACAAGAAGAAGGTTGTGTAGTAGACATCACTTCCCAAGAGCATCTCATGAAGAATGTGCTTGGAAGTTTAAGAAAGGGGGTAAGCACTCGTAGACAACTCGCAAACTATCATGAACATCATGCGTTTGTTCCTTGTGTTGAACCCCAAAAGGTCTATGAGGCGCTGGAGGATCCGGATTGGCTTAATGCCATGCATGGAGAACTCAACAACTTTGAGCGGAACAAGGTGTGGAGATTGGTGCCAAGGCCAACGGAGAATCATAATGTCATTGGAACCAAATGGTTCTTCAATGACAAGAAAGATGTTCACGGGATTGTCATTCACAACAAGGATCATTTGGTGGCACAAGGCTACTCCCAAGTCGAGGGTATCGACTATGGTGAAACCTTTGCTCCCGTTGCTCGCCCAGAATCTATTTGCTTATTGCTTGCTTATACTTGTCATCACAATTTCAAGTTGCAACAAATGGATGTGAATAGTGCTTTTCTTAATGGTCCTCTTAATGAGTTGGTGTATGTCAAACAGTCCCCGGGGTTTGAGGATCCCAAGTTCCCCAATCATGTGCACCAACTGGATAAGGCGCTCTATGGACTTAAAAAAGCCCCACGTGGGTGGTATGACCACCTTACCGAGTTGTTGCAAGATTGTGGGTTTGAAATTGGGAAAATCGACCCCCACTCTTTTTACTAAGAAGGTCAACGGGGAGTTTTTTGTATGCCAACTATATGTTTATGATATTATCTTTGGTTCTCCTAACAATGCTTTCAATGAGGAGTTTTCCGCACTCATGACTGTGGAGTTTGAGATGTCCATGATGGGAGAGTTGAAGTTCTTTCTCGGGTTCGAAGTCAAACAAAGAAGAGAAGGAATATTCATCAACCAAGCCAAATACACTCAAGACATGATCCAGAGATTCAAGTTGAGTGATGTCAAGCCGGCGTCTACACCAATGCCTACCAAATGCCAACTTGACAATGATCCCAATGGTAAAGCGGTGGATCAAAAGGTATATCGTTCTATGATTGGCTCATTTCTTTACCTTTGTGCATCTAGACCGGAAATCGTGTTGAGTGTGGGAATTTGTGCACGGTATCAAGCCTCACCTAAGGAAAGCCACTATGTGGCGGTCAAGCGAATTTTTTGATATTTGACTCATACCCAAAACTTTGGCTTATGGTACCCTAGAGGAGAAAACTTCAACCTCGTGGGTTTTTCAGATTTGAATTGGGCGGGAGACAAAGTGGATAGGAAGTCAACTTTCGGAGGGTGCCAATTTCTTGGTTGCTCTTTGGTGAGCTGGTCTTCTAAGAAGCAAAGTTGTGTGTCTCTCTCCTCCACCAAAGCCGAGTATGTGGCTGCCGGTAGTTGTTGTGCTCAACTTCCATGGATGAGGCATTATAACCCACAAGTATATGGGATCACAACAATTTTCGAGGGTAGAGTATTCAACCCAATTTATAGATTCGACACAAGGGGAGCCAAAGAATACTTGCAAGTATTAGCAACTGAGTTGTCAATTCAACCACACCTGGAGATTAATTATCTGAAGCAAAGTGATCAGTAGCACAGTAATATGATAGTTTTGATAGTAGTAGAAACAACAATAGTAACAGTAACCGTGATAGCAATAGTTTTATAGCAGTAACAATAGCAGTAGTAGTAGTAGTAACTTAGCAAGAACAATATAAGGTAAATTGGTAGGCATTTGATCTGGTGATTCATTGGATGATATTCATCATGAGACGGTCATAACCTAGGGCGATATGGCACTAGCTACAGTTCGTAAATATAATGTAGGCATGTATTCCGTAAATAGTCATACATGCTTATGGAAATAACTTACATGACATCTTTTGTCCTACCCTCCCGTGGCAGCGGGGTCCTATTGGAAACTAAGGGATATTAAGGCCTCATTTTAATAGAGAACCAGAACAAAGCATTAACACATGGTGAATACATGAACTCCTCAATCTACGGTCATCACCAGGAGTGGTCTCGACTATTGTCACTCCGGGGTTGCCGGATCATAACACCTACTAGTTGACTATAACTTGCAAGATCGTATCTAGAACATCAATATAATGGTGATAACATGAATGGTTCAGATCTGAAATCATGGCACCCGGGCCCAAAGTGACAAGCATTAAGCATGGAAAAGTCATAGCAACATCAATCTCAGAACGTTGTGGATACTAGGGATCAGGCCCCAACGAAACTAACTCGATTAAATGATGAATCTCATCCAACTCCTCACCGACCAATGAGCCTATGAAGAAATTACTCGCTCCCAGTGGGGAGCATCATGGAATTGGCGATGGAGAAGGGTTGGTGATGATGAAGATCGAAGATCCGCCTCTCCGGAGCCCCAAACGGACTCCGGATCTGGCCTCCCGATGAAGAACAGGAGACGGCGGCGGCTTTGTCTCGTGAAATGGCATAATTCTTTCTCCCTGATTTTTTCTGGAAATATGTGATATTATAGCGTTGGTTTCAGGGTCTTCGGGGCCACCAGGTGGGGACAACCCACCTGGGCGCTTGGAGTGGGTGGCGCGCCCTTGTGGGTTGTGCCCACCGAGGTGCCCCTCTCCGGTGGTTCTTGACTCCAAATATTTTCTTCTATTGTATAAAAAATTCTCACAAAGTTTCGTTCCATTCCGAGAACTTTTATTTCTGCACAAAAACAATGCCATGGTAGTTCTGCTGAAAACAATGTCAGTTCGGGGTAGTTTCATTCAAATCATGCAGATTAGAGTCCAAAACCAGAGGAAAAGCGTTAGGAAAAGTAGATACAACAGAGAGGTATAAAGGCAAACTTTAAAGGATTACGGTGTCACTTGTGACAAAGTGCCTCTTTGGTCTGACAATGAAAGTGCCATCAAGATTTCTCTCAACCCGATGCAACACTTCAAGACGAAGCATATTGATATTCGGTATCATTTCATCCAGGATCACATTAAGCGAGGGAAGATCGATTTTCACTATGTCAACACTCATGATAACCTTGCGGATATTTTCACGAAGCCTTTGGATGAAGCAAGATTACATGAGTTAAGGCATGAGCTAAATATCATTGATTTGAGCAATGTGGCTTGAACCTGTGCACACCCCACCATACTCATTTTGTTGTCTTGTTTAGGTGTAGGCACAGACATAGGGGGAGTATTGTTCTCTCAATGAACTCTGCCTCCCCCCCCCATTAAGCATAAATCGATCAACTCTTTGACATTCGCCATTTTTTATGGTACTTGTGCTTCAAATACGAATTTTGGTCATGGGCCCCAAGATAATTCTTCACGGTGCCATACAAATTGACTGAAACATAGGTGGCTCCGGCCACCACTCTCGCTTCATGAGAGGTATTGGTTCATTGTTGGTCCTCGGTGTCTCTTTGCTTTCATTTGGACCTTGTTAGTGGTTAAGGTGCTTCTTCTGTGGTCTCTCTTGTGTGTCCGTTTGCTTGAAGTTTGTATTGCAAATGCCTTCTTATTTCTTTTTGATGAAACTTGCACTTTCTTGGTTTGCGGTACTACCGTGGCACACCACGGTACTACTGCTGGAGGTGGGTGGCTCATGTGCTTGCACAGTTGCGACCACGACACGGTACTAACGCTTCCATCGCGGCAGTAATTTTTTACTACTGCTGGTAGAGTAGTACTACTGCTCACGGTGCGGTACTTCCGCGGGGGCGGTACTACCATGATGATCCGTGATACTACCGCATTGTCGAGACCGCATGTGTGTTAAGCGCCGGCAGTGGGTGTTCCAACTCCCTCATACCCATTCATCTCTTCCCCTCACCTCGTCTCTCTCTCCTTCCCAAGAACAGCGTCGGAGGACCTCGCGGGATCTCCATCTCCGGCCACTCTCCTCTCTTTTCAACCAGTGGGATCGGTCCCCACCTCGCCCTCTTTCCATGGACCCCGGTATCTCCCCTTGTCCCTCTCTCTTTGCCTCTTTTTTTGGCTTCTAGGTTTTGGGGGATGCATGTGTAGGTCTTATGATTTTTGGCTAAATCTTTGCAAGAGGAGATTGTTGGAGAGTGCTTGTGCAGTAGATATGCTATTTGGTGCGATACAACTATGTAGTTTTGATCATCGGTAGTATAGATTCATCATTATGGATCTTGTCAGATGTGTTCTTGCAAGATCCTCCCTGTGTGGTACTACCACTCCGCCTGGAGCGGTACTACCGCCCGTGGCAGGCCCTGTGTTGTACCATCGCTTCCCTGGAGCGGTACTACCGCCTGATGTGCGGACGTAAAAATTACTTCCCTCTGAACGAGGTACTACCGCGCCAACCCGGCGCTGTACTACCGCGGTCAGAGCAGTATTAAAATTTTACTTCCGCGTCCTGTTACAGTACTATCGCTTGACTAAAATTGCTTTGTTTTGTCACACGCAATCTCATTTCTATATGTTTCATTCTGGTTTGGCCTTGGTCTTTGCAATAATCCTTCTCACTCTTCTCATGTGTTTGCATTGTCTGTCATACGTGGTGGCTCCGGTTCGAGGCGCTCGAATCCCAGCCGTGATACGAGCTCAAAGCGCCTTCGCAACCAAGAAGCTCCTGAGGGGTCCAATGCCCCACAACGCCATGTCAAGACCAGAACTACCAAGATCCAGGAGCTAGTTGTTGGCTTGGATGAAATGCCTCAAGAAGAGTTTTTGATTCGAAGAAAGGTCAACCCATACATGAAGCCTAGGGAACTCATAAGCGGCAATGACTTGTTTTGTACCAAGCAACAAAATCTCATCTTTCTAGATGTGATCAAGGCCAAACAGAACATCTACGTGCCTGTTCAGTGGATTGACATGGACCATCTGAAGAAGAACCAGGCATATTTTGGTGAGCCTCTGGATTTGGTGGAGCTGTTTGGTATTGAGGAGCTCCTCACATTCAACCTTGACTTTGACCCGGATATTGTGGCTCAGTTTTTTTGCTTCTATCCACTTCCACATGGATGAGAAGCGGACCATGACTTGGAAGAAAAATGGAAAGAGGATGTCTGCTGAGTGGAAGGACTTCATGGATCTGTTACACATTCGTGATGAGGGGCTAGATGTACCGTTGGTGTTCGCTCGCATGCCAACCCACGGTCTGCTTCCAAGAACAAGCTTCAACCCTACCTTGTTGAGAAGGCTTTACCCAATGCCAAGCAGTCTTATGTGCTGAACCCGTTTCTTGACATCATGCACCGGATCTTCCGCAACTCTCTTTTCCCTCGCACAGGCGACAAAGACAAGGTGCATTCCTATCTTGTGGACATGATGCTTATTTGTGAGGAAGTGTGTCTTCAACAACCTGGACCACTTGATGTCTCTCATATCATGTGGTGTGAGATTCAGTTTGCGGTGTTCCATCGCAAGGTTCCCATCTATGGACCTTATTTGCACCTCTTGATTTCGAAGACTTGGGAGAAGCTCTTTCCAGGTGAAGAGTTTCATGCTCCCAACTGGATTCGCCATGAGCCCATTAGGCTGCGCTAGCAGAACAAGATGGCTAACACCACTACCCGGGCTGAGGCAGAAGCTGCCCGCATGGATGTTGATGATGATGAGATTGAGGAGGAGGGGGCAGAGGATAGTTCTGAGGGGTATGCACCTCCCTCTGCTGAGCCATCTTGGGCTAAGAAGCTCAAGGCCAAGGTGAAAGCTCTGTTCTGCATGCAGGCCAAGGGGCAATAACAGACTCATGTTGCTCAGAAGGAGAGTGATATGTCTCCAACGTATCTATAATTTTTTATTGTAACATGATATTATATTATCATTCTTGGATGTTTTACAATAATTTTATACCATTTTTTGGTACTAACCTATTGACATAGTGCCCAGTGCCAGTTGTTGTTTTCTGCATGTTTTTTATGTCGCGGGAAATCAATACCAAACAAAGTCCAAACGCAGCAAAATAAGGAATTTTTTTGGGCCGTAAGAAATCCATTGGGCCAAGAAAGCAACAGGGGGTGCTCCGAGGGGGGCGGCACCCACCAGGGCGCGCTTGGGGGCCTAGGCGTGCCTAGGTGGGTTGTGCCCACCTCGGATGCCCCCGGAACCGCCTCTTTGTTCTACAAATACCCCAATATTCCATAAACCCTAGGAGAGTCTATGAGAATCAATTTCGGCCGCCGCAGAGTCCAGAACCACCAGATCCAATCTAGACACCATCACTGAGTGGTTCACCACTTCCATTGGTGCCTCTCCGATGATGCGTGGGTAGTTCTTTGTAGACCTACGGGTCCGTAGTTAGTAGCTAGATGGCTTCCTCTCTCTCTCTCTCTCTTGATTATCAATACAATGGTCTCTTGAATATCCATATGATGTAAGTCCTTTTGCGGTGTGTTTGTTGGGATCCGATGAACTTTGAGTATATGATCAGATCTATGTTTTTATCCATGGAAGTTATTTGAGTCTTCTTTGATCTCTTATATGCATGATTGCTTATAGCCTCGTATTTCTTCTCTGATATTTGGGTTTTGTTTGGCCAACTTGATCTATTTATCTTGCAATGGGAGAGGTGCTTTATGATGGGTTCGATTTTACGGTCCTTGATCCCAGTGACAGAAAGGGAAACGACATGTATGTATCGTTGCTATTAAGGATAACAAGATGGGGTCTATTTATTCATAAATAGATCTTGTCTACATCATGTCATCGTTCTTATTGCATTACTCCGTTTCTCCATGAACTTAATACACTAGATGCATGCTGGATAGCGGTCGATGTGTGGAGTAATAGTAGTACATGCAGGCTGGAGTCGGTCTACTAATCTGGACGTGATGCCTATATAATGATCATTTCCTGGATATCGTCATGATTATTCAAAGTTCTATCAATTGCCCAATAGTAATTGTTTTCCCACTGCTTGCTATTGTTCTCAAGAGAAGCCACTATTGAAACCTACGTCCCCCAGGTCTCTTTCCATCACATTTGCCTTTACGATCTATTTTCCTTTGCATTTATTTTCAGATATATTAAAAAAAATTACAAAAATACCTTACTGCAATTTATTTGTTCCACGATCTATTTATCCTATCTACCACTTTTATCTCATGTTATTTGCCTATCTTGAGGCGTCTTACCCGAAAGGGATTGACAACCCCTTTAACACGTCGGGTTGCAAGTATTTGTTATTTGTGTGCAGGTGTTATTTACGTGGTATGAGGAGGTTCTCCTACTGTTTCGATAACCTTGGTCTCATCACTAAGGGGAAATACCTACCGTCGCTATACTGCATCATCCCTTCCTCATTGGGGAAATACTGACGTAGTTCTAGCAGACACCAAAAGGAATTTCTGGCGCCGTTGCCGGGGAGGATCTTCAACATCAATCAGGTTCCTAATCACAAATCTCATCTCCTCGCAATTTACATTATTTTCCATTTGCCTCTCATTTTCCTCTCCCCCACTTCACAAAAATTTGCCGTTTTTATTCGCCCTCTTTTTTGTTCGTCGTTTTCTTACCAGATCTATTCATGTTTTTGTTTCACTATGGCTAGTTTGAATCACTAAAAAAATACACTTCCGTGATGATAGGTGTTTGTCACAGTAGTGAAGGAAATATGCCCTAGAGGCAATAATAAAGTTATTATTTATTTCCTCATATCATGATAAATGTTTATTATTCATGCTAGAATTGTATTATCCGGAAACATGATACATGTGTGACTACATAGACAAACATAAAGTCACTAGTATGCCTCTAATTGACTAGCTCATTAATCAAAGATGGTTATGTTTCCTAACCATAGACATGTGTTGTCATTTGATTAATGGGATCACATCATTAGGATAATGATGTGATTGATATGACCCATTCCGTTAGCCTAGCACTTGATCGTTTAGTATATTGCTATTGCTTTCTTCATGACTTATACAAAGTTCCTGCAACTATGAGATTGTGCAACTCCCGTTTACCGGAAGAACACTTTGTGTGTTACCAAACGTCACAACGTAACTGGGTGATTATAAAGGTGCTCTACAGGTGTTTCCGAAGGTACATGTTGGGTTGGCATAATTCGAGATTAGGTTTTGTCACTCCGATTGTCGGAGAGGTATCTCTGGGCCCTCTCGGTAATACTCATCACCTAAGCCTTGCAAGCATTGTAACTAATGAGTTAGTTATAAGATGATGTGTTACAGAACGAGTAAAGAGACTTGCCGGTAACGAGATTGAACTAGGTATTGGATACCGACGATCAAATCTCGGGCAAGTAACATACCAATGACAAAGGGAACAACGTATGTTGTTATGCGATTTGACCGATAAAGATCTTCGTAGAATATGTAGGAACCAATATGGGCATCCAGGTCCCGCTATTGGTTATTGACCGAGAATGGTTCTAGGTCATGTCTACATAGTTCTCGAACCCGTAGGGTCCGCACGCTTAACGTTACGATGACAGTTTTATTATGAGTTTATAAGTTTTGATGTACCGAAGTTTGTTCGGAGTCCCGGATGTGATCACGGACATGACGAGGAGTCTCGAAATGGTCGAGACATAAAGATTGATATATTGGACGATTATATTCGGACACCGGAAGTGTTCCGGGTGATTTCGGAGAAAACCGGAGTGCCGGGGGGGTTACCGGAAACCCCCGGGAGAGTATTGGGCGTTATGGGCCTTAGGGGAAAGGAGAGAGGGGCGGCCAGCATGGGCCGCACGCCCCCTCCACCCTCTGGTCCGAATTTGACTAGGAGGGGGGGGGCGGCGCCCCCCATTTTTCCTTCCCCCTCTCCCCATTCCTTCCCCCTCCTAGTAGGAGTAGGAAAGGAGGAGTCCTACTCCTACTAGGAGGAGGATTCCTCCTCCCTTGGCGCGCCCAAGGGGCCGGCCGGCCTCCCCCTCCCTCCTTTATATACGGGGGCAGGGGGGCACCCCAAAGACACACAAGTTGATCTACGGATCGTTCCTTAGACGTTTGCGGTGCCCCCCTCCACCATATTCCACCTTGGTCATATCGTCGTGGAGTTTAGGCGAAGCCCTGCGCCGGTAGAACATCATCATCGTCACCACGCCGTCGTGCTGACGGAACTCATCCCCGAAGCTTTGCTGGATCGGAGCCCGGGGATCATCGTCGAGCTGAACGTGTGCTGAACTCGGAGATGCCGTACGTTCGGTGCTTGGATCGGTCGGATTGTGAAGACGTACGACTACATCAACCGCGTTGTCATAACGCTTCCGCTTACGGTCTACGAGGGTACGTGGACGATCACTCTCCCCTCTCGTTCCTATACCATCACCATGATCTTGCATGTGCGTAGGAAATTTTTTGAAATTACTACGTTCCCCATCAGTGGCATCCGAGCCAGGTTTTATGCGTTGATGTTATATTCACGAGTAGAACACAAGTGAGTTGTGGGCGATACAAGTCATACTGCTTACCAGCATGTCATACTTTGGTTCGGCGGTATTGTGAGATGAAGCGGCCCGGACCGACATTACGCGTACGCTTACGCGAGACTGGTTTCACCGTTGCGAGCACTCGTGCTTAAAGGTGGCTGGCGGGTGTCTGTCTCTCTCACTTTAGCTGAATCGAGTGTGGCTACGCCCGGTCGTTGTGAAGGTTAAAACAGCACCAACTTGACGAACTATCGTTGTGGTTTTTATGTGTAGGTAAGAACGGTTCTTGCTAAAGCCCGTAGCAGCCACGTAAAATTTGCAACAACAAAGTATAGGACATCAAACTTGTTTTTGCAGGGCATGTTGTGATGTGATATGGTCAAGACGTGATGCTATATTTTATTGTATGAGATGATCTTGTTTTGTAACCGAAGTTATCGGCAACTGGCAGGAGCCATATGGTTGTCGCTTTATTGTATGAAATGCAAACGCCCTGTAATTGCTTTACTTTATCACTAAGCGGTAGCGATAGTCGTAGAAGCAATAGATGGCGTAACGACAACGATGCTACGATGGAGATCAAGGTGTCGCGCCGGTGACGATGGTGATCACGACGGTGCTTCGAAGATGGAGATCACAAGTACAAGATGATGATGGCCATATCATATCACTTATATTGATTGCATGTGATGTTTATCCTTTATGCATCTTATCTTGCTTTGATTGATGGTAGCATTTTAAGATGATCTCTCACTAAAATTATAAAGAAGTGTTCTCCCTGAGTATGCACCGTTGCCAAAGTTCGTCGTGCCCAGACACCACGTGATGATCGGGTGTGATAAGCTCTACGTCCATCTACAACGGGTGCAAGACAGTTTTGCACACGCGGAATACTCAGGTTAAACTTGACGAGCCTAGCATATGCAGATATGGCCTCGGAACATGGAGACCGAAAGGTCGAGCGTGAATCATATAGTAGATATGATCAACATAGTGATGTTCACCATTGAAAACTACTCCATCTCACGTGATGATCGGTTATGGTTTAGTTGATTTGGATCACGTGATCACTTAGATGACTAGAGAGATGTCTGTCTAAGTGGGAGTTCTTAAGTAATATGATTAATTGAACCTAAATTTATCATGAACTTAGTACCTGATAGTATTTTGCTTGTCGATGTTTGTTTGTAGATAGATGGCTCGTGCTGTTGTTCCGTTGAATTTTAATGCGTTCCTTGAGAAAGCAAAGTTGAAAGATGATGGTAGCAATTACACGGACTGGGTCCGTAACCTGAGGATTATCCTCATTGCTGCACAGAAAAGTTACATCCTGGAAGCACCGCTGGGTGCCAGGCCTGCTGCTAATGCAACTGACGATGTTAAGAACGTCTGGCAGAGCAAAGCTGATGACTACTCTATAGTTCAGTGTGCCATGCTTTAAGGCTTAGAACCGGGTGTTCAACGACGTTTTGAACTTCATGGAGCATATGAGATGTTCCAGGAGTTGAAGTTAATATTTCAAGCAAATGCCCGGATTGAGTGATATGAAGTCTCCAATAAGTTCTACAGCTGCAAGATGGAGGAGAATAGTTCTGTTAGTGAGCATATACTCAAAATGCCTGGGTGTAATAATCACTTGATTCAACTGGGAGTTAATCTTCCGGATGATAGCGTCATTGACAGAATTCTCCAATCACTGCCACCAAGCTACAATAGCTTTGTGATGAACTATAATATGCAAGGGATGAACAAGACTATTCCCGAGCTCTTCGCAATGCTAAAAGCTGCAGAGGTAGAAATCAAGAAGGAGCATCAAGTGTTGATGGTCAACAAGACCACTAGTTTCAAGAAAAAGGGCAAAGGGAAGAAGAAGGGGAACTTCAAGAAGAACATCAAGCAAGTTGCTGCTCAAGAGAAGAAACCCAAGTCTGGACCTAAGCCTGAAACTGAGTACTTCTACTGCAAGCAGACTGGTCACTGGAAGCGGAACTGCCCCAACTATTTGGCGGATAAGAAGGATGGCAAAGTGAACAAAGGTATATGTGATATACATGTTATTGATGTGTACCTAACTAGAGCTCGTAGTAGCACCTGGGTATTTGATACTGGTTCTGTTGCTAATATTTGCAACTCGAAACAGGGACTACGGAATAAGCGAGCACTGGCCAAGGACGAGGTGACGATGCGCGTGGGAAACGGTTCCAAAGTCGATGTGATCGCGGTCGGCATGCTACCTCTACATCTACCTTCGGGATTAGTTTTAGACCTGAATAATTGTTATTTGGTGCCAGCGTTGAGCATGAACATTATATCTGGATCTTGTTTGATGCGAGACGGTTATTCATTTAAATCAGAGAATAATGGTTGTTCTATTTATATGAGTAATATCTTTTATGGTCATGCACCCTTGAAGAGTGGTCTATTTTTATTAAATCTCGATAGTAGTGATACACATATTCATATTGTTGAAACCAAAAGATGCAGAGTTAATAATGATAGTGCAACTTATTTGTGGCACTGTCATTTGGGTCATACCGGTGTAAAGCGCATGAAGAAACTCCATACTGATGGACTTTTGGAATCACTTGATTATGAATCACTTGGTACTTGCGAACCGTGCCTTATGGGCAAGATGACTAAAACGCCGTTCTCCGGAACTATGGAGCGAGCAACTGATTTGTTGGAAATCATACATACTGATGTTTATGGCCCAATGAATGTTGAGGCTCGCGGCGGGTATCGTTATTTTCTCACCTTCACAGATGATTTGAGCAGATATGGGTATATCTACTTGATGAAACACAAGTCTGAAACATTTGAAAAGTTCAAAGAATTTCAGAGTGAAGTGGAAAATCATCGTAACAAGAAAATAAAGTTTCTACGATCTGATCGTGGAGGAGAGTATTTGAGTTATGAGTTTGGCCTACACTTGAAACAATGTGGAGTAGTTTCGCAACTCACGCCACCTGGAACACCACAACGAAATGGTGTGTCCGAACGTCATAATCGTACTTTACTTGATATGGTGCGATCTATGATGTCTCTTACTGATTTTCCGCTATCATTTTGGGGTTATGCTTTAGAGACGGCCGCATTCACGTTAAATAGGGCACCATCAAAATCCGTTGAGACGACGCCTTATGAACTGTGGTTTGGCAAGAAACCAAAGTTGTCGTTTCTTAAAGTTTGGGGCTGCGATGCTTATGTGAAGAAACTTCAACCAGATAAGCTCGAACCTAAATCGGAGAAATGTGTCTTCATAGGATACCCAAAAGAGACTATTGGGTACACCTTCTATCACAGATCCGAAGGCAAGACATTCATTGCTAAGAATGAATCCTTTCTAGAGAAGGAGTTTCTCTCGAAAGAAGTGAGTGGGAGGAAAGTAGAACTTGATGAGATAACTGTATCTACTCCCTTATTGGAAAGTAGTTCATCACGAGAACCGGTTCCTGTGACAACTACACCAATTAGTGAGGAAGCTAATGATAATGATCATGAAACTTCAGATCAAGTTTCTACTGAACCTCGTAGGTCTACCAGAGTAAGATCCGCACTAGAGTGGTACGGTAATCCTATTCTGGAAGTCAGGTTACTTGACCATGATGAACCTACGAACTATGAGGAAGCGATGATGAGCCCGGATTCCGCAAAATGGCTAGAAGCCATGAAATCTGAGATGGGATCCACGTATGAAAACAAAGTATGGACTTTGGTTGACTTGCCCGATGATCGGCAAGCCATTGAGAATAAATGGATCTTTAAAAAGAAGACTGACGCTGATGGTAATATAACTGTCTATAAAGCTCGACTTGTTGCAAAAGGTTTTTGACAAGTTCAAGGGGTTGACTACGATGAGACTTTCTCACCCGTAGCGATGCTTAAGTCCGTCCGAATCATGTTAGCTATTGCTGCATTTCATGATTATGAAATTTGGCAAATGGATGTCAAGACTGCATTCTTGAATGGATTTCTAGAAGAAGAGTTGTATATGATGCAGCCGGAAGGTTTTGTTGATCCAAAAGGTGCTGACAAAGTGTGCAAGCTCTAGCGTTCCATTTATGGACTTGTGCAAGCATCTCGGAGTTGGAATAAACGTTTTGATAGTGTGATCAAAGCATATGGTTTTATACAGACTTTTGGAGAAGCCTGTATTTACAAGAAAGTGAGTGGGAGCTCTGTAGCATTTCTAATTTTATATGTAGATGACATATTATTAATTGGAAATGATATAGAATTTCTGGATAGCATAAAAGGATACTTGAATAAAAGTTTTTCAATGAAAGACCTCGGTGAAGCTGCTTACATATTGGGCACCAAGATCTATAGAGATAGATCGAGACGCTTAATAGGACTTTCACAAAGCACATACCTTGACAAAATTTTGAAAAAGTTCAAAATGGATCAGGCAAAGAAAGGATTCTTGCCTGTGCTACAAGGTGTGAAGTTGAGTCAAACTCAATGCCCGACCACAGCAGAAGATAGAGAGAAAATGAAAAATGTTCCCTATGCTTCAGCCATAGGCTCTATCGTGTATGCAATGTTGTGTACCAGACCTGACGTATGCTTAGAAATAAGCTTGGCAGGAAGGTACCAAAGTAATCCAGGAGTGGATCACTGGACAGCGGTCAAGAACATCCTGAAATACCTGAAAAGGACTAAGGATATGTTTCTCGTATATGGAGGTGACAAAGAGCTAGTCGTAAACGGTTACGTCGATGCAAGCCTTGACACTGATCCGGACGATTCTAAATCGCAAACCGGATACGTGTTTTTATTAAACGGTGGAGCTGTAAGTTGGTGCAGTTCTAAACAAAGCGTCGTAGCAGGATCTACATGTGAAGCGGAGTACATAGCTGCTTCGGAAGCAGCAAATGAAGGAGTCTGGATGAAGGAGTTCATTTCCGATCTAGGTGTCATACCTAGTGCATCGGGACCAATGAAGATCTTCTGTGACAATACTGGTGCAATTGCCTTGGCAAAGGAATCCAGATTTCACAAGAGGACCAAGCACATCAAAAGACGCTTCAATTCCATTTGGGACCAAGTCCAAGTGGGAGACATAGAGATTTGCAAGATACATATGGATCTGAATGTTGCAGACCCGTTGACTAAGCCTCTCTCACGAGCAAAACATGATCATCACCAAGACTCCATGGGTGTTAGAATCATTACTATGTAATCTAGATTATTGACTCTAGTGCAAGTGGGAGACTGAAGGAAATATGCCCTAGAGGCAATAATAAAGTTATTGTTTATTTCCTCATATCATGATAAATGTTTACTATTCATGCTAGAATTGTATTAACCGGAAACATGATACATATGTGAATACATAGACAAACATAAAGTCACTATTATGCCTCTACTTGACTAGCTCATTAATCAAAGATGGTTATGTTTCCTAACCATAGACATGTGTTGTCATTTGATTAATGGGATCACATCATTAGGATAATGATGTGATTGACATGACCCATTCCGTTAGCCTAGCACTTGATCGTTTAGTATATTGCTATTGCTTTCTTCATGACTTATACAAAGTTCCTGCAACTATGAGATTGTGCAACTCCCGTTTACCGGAAGAACACTTTGTGTGTCACCAAACGTCACAACGTAACTGGGTGATTATAAAGGTGCTCTACAGGTGTTTCTGAAGGTACATGTTGGGTTGGCATAATTCGAGATTAGGTTTTGTCACTCCGATTGTCGGAGAGGTATCTCTGGGCCCTCTCGGTAATACTCATCACCTAAGCCTTGCAAGCATTGTAACTAATGAGTTAGTTATAAGATGATGTGTTACAGAACGAGTAAAGAGACTTGCCGGTAACGAGATTGAACTAGGTATTGGATACTGACGATCAAATCTCGGGCAAGTAACATACCAATGACAAAGGGAACAACGTATGTTGTTATGCGGTTTGACCGATAAAGATCTTCGTAGAATATGTAGGAACCAATATGGGCATCCAAGACCCGCTATTGGTTATTGACCGAGAATGGTTCTAGGTCATGTCTACATAGTTCTCGAACCCGTAGGGTCCACACGCTTAACGTTACGATGACAATTTTATTATGAGTTTATAATTTTTGATGTACCAAAGTTTGTTTGGAGTCCCGGATGTGATCACAGACATGACGAGGAGTCTCGAAATGGTCGAGACATAAAGATTGATATATTGGACGACTATATTCGGACACCGGAAGTGTTCCGGGTGATTTCGGAGAAAACCGGAGTGCCGGGGGGGTTACCGGAAACCCCCGGGAGAGTATTGGGCCTTATGGGCCTTAGGGGAAAGGAGAGAGGGGCGGCCAACATGGGCCGCGCGCCCCCTCCACCCTCTGGTCCGAATTGGACTAGGAGGGGGGCGGCGCCCCCCCTCTTTCCTTCCCCCTCTCCCCCTTCCTTCCCCCTCCTAGTAGGAGTAGGAAAGGAGGAGTCCTACTCCTACTAGGAGGAGGATTCCTCCTCCCTTGGCGCGCCCAAGGGGCCGGCCGGCCTCCCCCCTCCCTCCTTTATATACGGGGGCAGGGGGGCACCCCAGAGACACACAAGGTGATCTACGGATCGTTCCTTAGCCGTGTGCGGTGCCCCCCTCCACCATATTCCACCTCAGTCATATCGTCGCGGAGTTTAGGCGAAGCCCTGCGCCGGTAGAACATCATCATCATCACCACGCCGTCGTGCTGACGGAACTCATCCCCGAAGCTTTGCTGGATCGGAGCCCGGGGATCGTCATCGAGCTGAACGTGTGCTGAACTCGGAGGTGCCGTACGTTCGGTGCTTGGATCGGTCGGATCGTGAAGACGTACGACTACATCAACCGCGTTGTCATAGCGCTTCCGCTTACGGTCTACGAGGGTACGTGGACGATCACTCTCCCCTCTCGTTGCTATACCATCACCATGATCTTGCGTGTGCGTAGGAAATTTTTTGAAATTACTACGTTCCCCATCAAGTAGGTCACGTTTTCTGTCATACATGTACATCCATGACAATTTTATGACAGAATCAAGATAGTCATACCTGTAATGTCGTAGAAGTGTTCCATGACATTACCAAAATTATCATCATGGAAGTGTCCACTTCCATGATGATAAATCGCGCGTCATGGAAGTGCTTTTGTCAAGGGTGACCGACACGTGGCATCCACCGTAACGGGCCGTCGTTAAGCTATCAGGTCCGGTTTTGGATCCAATAACCCACTAACAGCCACAACCAATGGGGATTTTGCATGCGTAAATTTCTCATTGGCCGGAGGAACCATGTGTTGGCTCATCGTTGGGACAGATTTCATCCACTCATTGGACGGAAGGCGCCTATGATACATCGACACGTGGCACATCTCAACAGAGGCCCATTCCGGTGAAAAGGCCAGCCCGTTTGACTTGGTCAAAAGGTAGTGGGCCGGTCCACAGAAAGCATGTTAACGGCCTGTTCGCATATAGCCCATTTACACCCCGCTAACTCACGGTCCATTAGGGCCTACAGAATTAGGCCCAGTAGCATCATCTAGGCCGTCCAATATGATTCTAGCCCATTGTAACTTCCGTCCCATGTATGGCCCATAATGTCTTTCGGCCCATATGAGTCCCTTTGTAACTCTTGGTCCATTAATGGCCCGTGGTGAAACCGGCCCGTGATGAATAGTGTATCGCTTTATACCCATCGGTGGCCCATTAATCCATTGGACCGTTTCCAGCCCGGGTTACCTTTCGGCCTTCTCAGGGCATATTTATTCTTGGGTTCATTTCCAGCATTGGGTTACTTACGGACCGTTACTGGCCTTTTCTGCTTGTGGGCTAAATTCAGCCCGTGGTTACAGTCAGCCTATTTGTGGCCCGTTAATCCATTAGGCCGTTTTCATAGTGTCATCAAATATGGCCTACTAACGACCCATCATGGTTGGGCCATAAAACACATGACTTCCACTCTAGCTCGTTTATGGCCCATTTGGCGGTCCATTATCGGTCCTTGAATGGTACGGCCCATGTTTGGCGAAACGATTATATGACCCGTAGAAGGCCCATGGATTCGTCGGCCCGTAGAAAGCCCACGGATCCAACGGCCCGGAGAAGGCCCACGGATCTGACGACCCATAGAAGGATCATGGATCCGACAGCCATAGAAGGTCATTGATCGTACATCCCGTAGATGGCCCATGGATCGTATGGCCCGTGGAGGGCCATGGTCACGACAACATTTGGGCGAGTTGGCCCCCATTTGAACGATATAGCATATTCAAAGAATTATCCTACTCTATACTATGACCTCTAAAAAACATACACTATACAATAAAGAGAAAAAGACATAGAAACATAGAATAATCCTACACTATACAATAAAGAAATTACAGCTGATTATACCCACTGGCATTATGGTTCGGCACTAGTGATAATAAAGCATACACAAACAGCAAATTACATACACTGGGCAAATACAGCTCATACATCATGGACGCGCTTCAACATAACTTACCATTTGAACTATAATCTCTTCAGAAAATAGGTTCGGCCGGATTCAAATAGCACAAATTTTAGTCTGCAAAATCTCCAATTCCTTCATGGTTACCTCAGTCTCTCATTTCATTTTCTTGACTCCTGCATCTAATACATGCAAGTCCAGTTTCAACTTGTTGATTGCACATTCAGAATCTTGTACACGTTGTCTTGGGACCTCTATTTGATGCTCGAGAACATCAGCACATTCCAATTCCAATCCATAATCATTTGGTAACGGCCATGCCACACTACTCGCAGATCTTTGTGTTGATGTCACTTTATCCTGAAATGTTTTTATAAGTACACATGACTAGGGCAAATATATAGTTACAACAGTGAATCAAGCAAGACAGAGTATTTTGTACATGGAAAAATAGGACTAACAATAATGTTACACGTCATGAAGCATAAGCAAGTGATATTTTGAAAATTATAAAAATGGTAGTCTGTGCAGCCGGCATACAGAAATCTCTCTTAGCTCACCAGAGGAGGATGATGTTGGGGCAAATCCAAAACACACACATGTTACAAATTTAGACAACACGTTGCGTACAACACATGCAGTTGGCCATTTTGTAGCTCAATTAAAGTCTTAGGGAGCATAATGAATAGCAGAGGGATTCATACAAACCTACTATAGCAAACAAAACTATGCAATCATTAGCCTAGTATAAACTAGATTGTGAGCCTCATGCAGTAATAGTTGGTTAATAGACTTCAAAGCTTCACGCACACTTCACCAGAGTAATTAAATGGTAAGGCCTTTAATTATGTCAACTAATAGTTATACAAGTACCCAACATCAGTCATCATTGTTTGGGCATCACATTAACTGAGGACAAATAAAGCAATTGAAAAGAGCAATTTAACTATGGCTGAAACAAACAAGCAATTGAACTGTTGAGTTGGCAGCATGCATACATGCACGCCTCAATAACATCCATGGCCTAGCTACATTTACTATATAAAGGAACAACTAATGTAATATTGTTTGCTCCCTATTAAGTATCTCGACTAGTATATAATCAATATCCTAGTAATGATAGGGAGGCTAATGATGTGAATATGAGTTTGGTTATGACATTTATGACATCGAAAACTCTACCATGGAAGGAAGCAGTTTCACACTGTTCACTACTATAAGATATTTTAGATATTCAAAAGTAGACTCTGTAATGAGTGAACAGACACATTAAAATGTGTTTACATACATTTGAGTTACAAAAAATTTAGAACGTCATATAGTACTGAGTGGAGGGGGTTTTAATCAAGGGGTTTTTAATCAATGGCCCAATGACTGGGTTACAGGTGAAGAACCCTACGCAAGCACAATGTCAGACAAATAGGATGTCCTAGTAATTGTAATACAGTGTGACTAACCTTAACTGGTTGAACAGGCTCAGCGCTACTCCTTCTTCTCTTGCAAGGCTCCTTCCTAACATCTTGTACATGGAAATCCTCAATCTTATCTTCATTGCACCCCCTCTGCAAGGTGACACAAACTAGTTACTAGTCTCCTTGGGAGATAAATATGCATACTTTCTAGTCTGTGAACAACAAAAAAGGATGATATTATAACAAAACAACACCACATAATGAAACATTCCACATCTCTTGCACACAATGAAATGAGCATAATATGCATACTTTCCTGTCTGTGAACAACAAAAAAGGATGGTATTATAACAAAACAACACCACATAATGAAACATGACACATCTCTTGCACACAATGAAATGCGCATTTACTATGTGTGCACTATGTAAAAACTAGGTGTACCTTCAAACAGGATCTCCAGGTACTCTTGGAGAGCCTACTTTAGTGGACAGCCAAACCTTTATGTCACCTATGAGTTATATAAGCCCCCACTACAGCAGCCCTTAGTGTTTAAATTGTTGACAAGCTCTGCTGGGTCAAGAACAACAAGTAATCAAAGCAAATAGTCCTAGTATGGCTGGCTGATACAAAAAAGCAATTGAACGGATGTGTGAGAAAATCTTACATATCAAGAAAAGAAGCATAGAAGAAGGCTTAAAGACCATCACTTGACTGACCAGATTTAAGGAGCATTTAAACATCATGTGCAACATATGAACTAACATAAACATTGCATCTTTCAGATTCTATAATGAAATGCACATGTATTAGGTTATGCCATGTATGATGATGCCTAAATGTACACTATAGTAGGCAGGAGTTATTCATCATTGCACGGACAATTGAATTGCACGTTAAGGGCGAGTTCTGTTCCGCCTTTTTAGACCTTATTGTGAAAATAAGCCATAAAAGACGTCAAGAAGTCATTTTTGAGTTATGGGCTTGGGCTTAACTTATTTCGCTTTAGAGGGGGGTGTTTCAGGTAGAAGCTCACTAAAAATTGATGGGAAGGGGAATAGTGAAATGACTCTGTTGTCTGCCTATATTACACTCAAAATGCCACTGCTCACGCCCGCGTCACACCTGACCCTCAAGTAAAAACAAACACGCAAGTTTTCATTGCCCTGCTCGCTTGCATCTCCTCTCCCCTTTCCCTCTACCTCGATCCCTGACCTGTAGCACTAGGGTTCCTCCACAAGCCATCGCTATTTGTCCCATCTGGCCTGGTCCTCGATGATGCTCTGTCCAGCTAGGCTACATGGCTGGCAGGTAGGGCAAAATCTACCCGGTTCCTCCTCCCTCTGCCCCGCCCCACATTCTCATGGTCTCCAGCAGCTCCTTCGTTGTGGTCCATACAATGCACTACTCCGGCAGGCGCCGCGTAACTATGACCAATGCCACACTGCAGCAGAAGGCACCTCCTTCCCCCTCCCATCCTCTCAGGCCGTGACCTTGAGGTGTTGTTGAAGGATGAGCTCATCCAATAAGGTGAGGAACTCCTCTGATTATTTGCCAAATTTTCATTCTGATCCGCTATACGATGAATTGCAATGAGCAGCTTCTGCTTCTGCTATATGATGCATTGCTATGAGCTGCTCTGGCTGCTGCTATATGATGAATTTCTATGAGCTGCTGCTGCTATATGATGAATTGATATGACCTGCTGCTGGTATATGATGAATTGCATGTTGCTGCTGCTGTATGATGAGTTGCTATGAGCTACTACTACTTCTATATGATGCTTTCATGTGGTGCTGCTATATGATAATAACCAGCAACTTGGACAATCGAATTTCGATAAATAATTGTTTTTCATTTAAATTTAGGTCATGTGTTCTTCATTTAAATTAGGCAATGGGATCTCTATGGAAGACATTGACCAAAGTAGATTGTGCCAAGTAGATGGTATCTTTGTATTTGCATTTTGAACAAAATATTTGTCGGCGTCCTGGATATGGGGGTATCCAGACTTGCCTTCCTGCGGCCTGCGGTGTGGCTCACCAGTGGGCCAGTACGGCCCGTCTTCATTAACCCGAGTTCAAGACCCTCGCAAGGGGCCAATCCTCGCGGGGTGGACGATGCAAGGCCTCCCCAGGGGCGACCTCACTAGGCAGGCTTGCAAGGAGGCGGAGAGATCAAGGCAGAGGTACCTCGTGAGGTGCGCATGACACAAGCCATGACAATCAAGACCAGGCGGGCGCTGGCTAGCGCAGTGTCCTTGTTTCCTCTTTGGTGCAAAGGGGGCATGCACAGGCACGGAGTACCGAGGCATCAAGCAAAGGTTTCCATATCGATGCAATAAGACCAAGACTAGGAGGATGGCAAGACGGAGGTCACCGTGGAGCCCAAGACGGCGTCATCGCTAGTGCCTTTGGCAGTCGAAGACCACTGAGGGAGTCCTGGATTAGGGGGTGTCCGGATAGCCGGACTACCATCATCAGCCGAACTATCATCGGCCGGACTATCATCATCGACCGGACTCCAAGACTATGAAGATACAAGATTGAAGACTTCGCCCCGTGTCCGGATGGGACTTTCCTTGGCGTGGAAGGCAAGCTTGGCAATACGGATACGTAGATCTCCTACCATTGTAACCGACTCTATGTAACCCTAGCCCTCTCCGGTGTCTATATAAACCGGATGGCTCTAGTCCGTAGGACATAACAACAACAACCATTACAATCATACCATAGGCTAGCTTCTAGGGTTTAGCATCCTTGATCTCGTGGTAGATCCACTCTTGTAAACATCCACTATATCAATATCAATCAAGCAGGACGTAGGGTTTTACCTCCATCAAGAGGGCCCGAACCTGGGTAAAACATCGTGTCCCTTGTCTCCTGTTACCATCCGCCTAGACGCACAGTTCGGGACCCCCTACCCGAGATCCGCCGGTTTTGACACCGACATTGGTGCTTTCATTGAGAGTTCCTCTGTGTTGTCACCGATAGGCTTGATGGCCTCTTCAATCTACAACGACGCACTCCTGGGTGAGACTTTTCTCCCCGGACAGATCTTCATATCCGGAAGCTTCGCACTGCGGGCCAACTCACTTGGCCATCTGGAGCAGATCGAAAGCTACGCCCCTGGCCGTCAGGTCAGGTTTGGAAGCCTAAACTTCACGGCCGATATCCGCGGGGACTTGATCTTAGATGGATCTGAGCCACAGCTGAGCGTGCCGCGCTGTCACGATGGGCATGACCTAACTCTGCCGCTGGACAGCACCTTGGAGGCCGCGCATGAATCCGCTCTGACCCGTAGTCCAGAGCTGATCGCTCAGATCGAGGACGGATGGCTGGACACCGCCTCGGGAGCTGCAACTTCTATGGCGATGGAGCCGAACACTTACCTTGTCCCGCATAAAGCTCATGACTCTGAGGTGCCGGACTCCCTGCCGGACTCCGAACCTCCTCCGCCCCTGCCAGTCGAATCCAATTGGGCGCCGATCATGGAATTCACCGCTGCGGACATCTTTCAGCACTCACCCTTCGGCGATATCTTAAATTCGCTGAAGCATCTCTCACTATCCGGAGAGCCCTGGCCGAACTACGGCCAGGATGGTTGGGACGCGGACGACGAAGAAATTCAGAGCCCACCCACCACCCACTTCGTAGCCACTGTCGACGATCTAACCGACGTACTCGACTACGACTCCGAAGACATCGACGGTATGGACGACGATGCCGGAGACTATCAAGAACCAGTGCCTACAGGACACTGGAAGACCACCTCGTCATACGACATATATATTGTGGACACCCCAAAAGATGGGGACGGCGAAGAAGCAACGGAGGCGGATTCCTTAAAGAAACAGCCCAAGCGCCAACGTCAGCGGCGCCGCTCTAAATCCCGCCACAGCAAGAATGGAGATTCCGGCACAGGAGATAATAACACCCCGGAAAGTGCCGAAGACAACCCCCTCCAGCACGATCCATTGCAGGAGGAGGCAGAAGCAAGCCCTCACGAGAGGGCGGCAGACGAAGAGGTCGAGGATGATAATTACTTACCTCCCTCCGGAGACGAGGCAAGCCTCGACGACGACGAATTCGTCGTGCCTGAGGATCCCGTCGAACAAGAGCGTTTCAGACGTAGGCTAATGGCCACGGCAAACAGCCTAAAGAAAAAGCAGCAATAGCTTCAACCTGATCAAGACCTACTGGCCGACAGATGGACCGAGGTCCTCGCGGCCGAAGAGTATGAACTCGAACGCCCCAAAAGTTACCCAAAATGCAAGTTGCTCCCCCGACTAGAGGAGGAAGCGTACAAACCTACATCACCAGCACACAATACGGCAGACCGACCACCTCGTGGCCGTGACAGAGAGGCGTGCAAGCCCTCCACCAAAACCGTACCCCGGCATCGCTCAAAAAGCATGAGGCCACGGGGGAATGCGCCGGACTTGCGGGATATATTGGAGGACAAGGCAAGACAATCCAGATCTATCTATGGATCATGTGGGTGCCCCAAGACCCACGATGAATACCGTCGCGCCGGATACAACTACTTCGGCCGGGCCAAACACAGCAGACAACGCTCTCTCGAGCTACGTCACGATATTGCTCAATACAGAGGCGCCGCACACCCACTATGCTTCACTGACGAAGTAATGGATCATCAAATCCCTGAAGGGTTTAAACCCGTTAATATCGACTCCTACGATGGCACAACAGACCCCGCGGTTTGGATTGAGGATTATCTCCTCCATATACATATGGCCCGCGGCGACGATCTTCACGCCATCAAATATCTCCCGCTCCAGCTTAAAGGACCAGCTCAGCATTGGCTTAACTGCCTGCCCGCAGAGTCAATTGGATGCTGGGAAGACCTGGAAGCCGCATTCCTCGACAACTTCCAGGGCACGTATGTGCGACCACCAGACGCAGATGACCTAAGCCACATAATCCAGCAGCCAGACCAATCGGCCAGGCAATTCTGGACATGGTTCTTAACAAAGAAAAATCAAATCGTCGACTGTCCGGATGCAGAGGCCCTCGCTGCCTTCAAACATAACATCCGCGACGAGTGGCTGGCCCGGCACCTAGGACAGGAAAAGCCGAAATCCATGGCAGCCCTCACATCACTCATGACCCGCTTTTGTGCGGGAGAAGATAGTTGGCTAGCTCGCAGCAACAACCTCAGCAAAAACGCTGGCAGTCCGGATACCAAGGACCGCAATGGCAGGTTGCGTCGAAACAAAAACAAACGCCGCATTAACAGCAACATCAATGAGGATACGGCAGTCAACGCCAGATTCCGAGGCTCCAAACCCGGTCAACGGAAGAAGCCATTCAAAAGAACCACTCCGGGCCCGTCCAATTTGGACCGAATACTCAACCGCTCCTGTCAAATACATGGAACCCCCGAAAAGCCAGCTAACCACACCAACAGAGATTGTTGGGTATTCAAGCAGGCAGGCAAATTAATCGCCGAAAACAATGACAAGGGGCTACACAGCGATGACGAGGAAGAGACCCGGCCGCCGAACAATAGAGGACAAAAGAGATTCCCCCCTCAAGTTCGGACGGTAAACATGATATACGCAACGCATATCCCCAAGAGGGAGCGGAAGCATGCACTAAGGGACGTATACGCGATGGAGCCAGTCACCCCAAAATTCAACCCATGGTCCTCTTGCCCGATCACTTTCGATCGAAGAGACCATCCGACCAGTATCCGCCATGGCGGATTCGCCGCATTGATCTTAGACCCAATCGTCCATGGATTTCACCTCACGAGAGTCCTGATGGACGGCGGCAGCAGCCTGAACCTGCTTTATCAGGATACAGTGCGCAAGATGGGCATAGACCCTTCAAGGATTAAACCTACAAAGACAACCTTCAAGGGCGTCATACCAGGTGTCGAGGCCAGTTGTACAGGCTCAGTCATACTGGAAGTGGTCTTCGGATCCCCGGATAATTTCCGAAGCGAGGAGTTAATCTTCGACATAATCCCGTTCCACAGTGGCTATCAGGCTCTGCTCGGACGAACCGTGTTCGCAAAATTCAACGCGGTGCCGCATTATGCATACCTTAAGCTCAAGATGCCAGGCCCTCGTGGAGTCATCACGGTCAATGGAAACACGGAACGCTCCCTCCGAACGGAGGAACATACAGCGGCTCTCGCGGCAGAAGTACAGAGCAGCCTTTTAAGGCAATTTTCGAGTCCAGCCGTTAAACGACCGGACACGGCCAAACGCGCTCGGAGCAACATCCACCAAGACCACCTGGCACGTTCCGAGCACGCGTAGCAATGCGGCCTCAATCCCAGCCCTCACACAATTGTAAGACAAACTCTCCGCGTACATAATTACGCCCTGGAGATACCATGGGCATAGGGGGAGAGGCACAACCACAACAGACCCAGAGTGCGGTTCGACCACACCAGGGGCTCCCAAGTGTGTCGCTCTTTTTACCTTCTATTTCTCTCTTTTTTATATATATACAGAACTCTGTCCGGCGGCGAACCTGCCGAACTCATGATGCAACAGCCAGGGAGGGACAAAGGCCGCAACAAACACTCAGGTGGTCTCCATTACGAGCATTAAATTTGTTAAATACACCATTCCACGGCCTACCCCTGGAGGGAGACGCCTTTAATTCGTCCAAATCCCTTGCTTTCCGCACTATTTGTATCATTCCGCACTCATAGCAGATCTTCTCGAATAAAATGCAGCACTTTTTGCCCATAATTGCATTACCTTATATATATATATATATATGTTCATTTACAACATGTTGCATCCGTACATTTTGGTACGGCCAAATACACCAGGGGCTTATGTTCCCCGCTTTATGGTGTGATAAAGTCCGAACACTTTCACAAGTGCGGCACCCCGAACTTATAACATTATATGAATCGGCTCCGAATCATGTCTTGGGTCAATAGTTGGGTTTCCCCAGCTCCCATGTTTGGCACCTTACGTTCCGTTCTATCGGCTAAGGTAGCACTGGGAGAACCACTGCGATTGCGCTCCGGTTGAGCCGGGTTAACGCCTCAGTGGAGAAAGCTAAAACTGACTGTCATGATAAAGCGAGAGACTGGTCGTTGTTCGAGAGGTCCTTTCGGGTCCTTAAAGACCTACGCCGCTTCGAGCGAAGTTCCGTATAATGTTCGACGAAGGCGTGGATAGCGCCCCTAATTCGGTCTTCCGAATACTAAGGGCTTCGCCGAAATTTAAAATTATAGAATTCTATGGCTAAGTCAGAGTGTTCAAGCACTATAAGTCCGGTTGCCTTGTTCGTTGTGTTGAGCGCCTCCCTAGATGGACCCAAAAATGGGAACAAGAGTGCTCAAGTTTATCCCGAACACCCCAGCACTCGTGGCATGGGAGCTGAAGCCGATGACTTGCTATCTCTCAGATTTAATAAACGGCCGCACAGAAGGTAATATTTTAAATTAACAAGCGTTGCTTAGCGCATATGAACAAAGTTTTCAGTGCACAGGATAACACATTGCGAATTTACTCAATAATTACATCCCTGGGGCACTCGTCCGCAATTTTGCGGGAACCCTTCAGGACAGTCTTATAGTACATCTCAGGCTTACGATATTCCTTACCCGTTGGTGGCGCGTCAGTGATTAGCTTCTCCGCATCCAGCTTGCCCCAATGCACCTTTGCGTGGGCAAGGGCCCGACGAGCACCTTCAATACAGGCGGAGCGCTTGATGACCTCCACCCAGGGGCACGCATCCAACAACCATCGCACGAGGCCGAAGTAGCTCACAGGCATGGCCTCTCCAGGCCACAGCCGGACTATGAGGCCCTTCATGGCCTGCTCGGCCGCTTTGTGGAGGTCGACCAGCTGCTTCAGCTGGTCACTAGGGGGCACCGGATGGCCGGCCTCAGCATACTGAGACCAGAAGACCTTCTCCGTTGAGCTCCCCTCCTCGGCTCGGTAGAATGCGGCGGCATCAGACATGCTGCGAGGCAGATCTGCAAACGCCCCTGGAGAGCTCCGAATTCGGGTAAGTAACATGTAATTTACATTCACATGCTTGCTTTGCATGAAAAATGCCTTACCCACCGCTATCTTCCTCACCAACTCAATCTCCTGAAGGGACTCATGGGCATCGGCCTTGGCAGTCTTGGCACTTTCGAGAGCCGAGGCAAGCTCGGACTCTTGAGTCTTTGAGTCACGCTCCAAACTCTCATGCTTTTCCATGAGAGCCTGGAGCTCTTGCTGAACCACCGCCACCCGCGCCTCCTACTTTTATCGCTCTGCCCGTTCCGCGGCCGCATTGCGTTCAGCCGCAAACCCGGCCTCCTTCAGGCTCGCCACCTCATTCGTGGCCCCTGCAGTATCCATGTTATCCTTGTTATTTTTTGTTGCAACCTAAATCCTTTTCTGTAAGGTACAAGTTCAAAGTGGTGTTACTCACCTTCTTTGTCCTGGAGCTGCTTCTTGGCGCGGCCGAGCTCTTGCTTGGACCGCTCGAGCTCCTGCTTCAAAGCACCGAACTCCGCAGTCAGTGCGGCAGAGGTCAGCAGCGCAGCCTGCAACCCATATTGACATAATTTTTTAGCAACCCTGCGTATATCTTCTTTTTTTCAGATCCTCAGTCCGGCTTTTCTTTCCGAACACCGAACCGAGGATCAGGGGCTACTGTCTATGCGGTATTACACTGCATATTTTTAACTTCTTACCTCAAAGCCTGATAGAAGGCTACTGCAGGCTTCGGTCAGCCCGCTCTTGGCGAGTTGTACCTTCTGAATCACCGCACTCATAATAGTGCGGTGTTCTTCCTCGATGGAAGCGCTCTGGAGCGCCTCCAACAAATTGTCCAGCGCCTCCGGTTGGACGGAAGCCGCCGGCGTCACGGTCTTGCCCTTCGTGCGAAGGGGCCGCCGGCCGGACTCCGGAACCACTGCGGGTTCTGATATGGAGTCCGGCGCAAAGTCCGGGAAGCCGCCTTGTGGCGCCTCCGGAGCCTCCCCCTGATGGGTCCCTTCTTGGGATCCCACCTCAGCGTCCTCGCTGTCGCGAGGGGTAGAGGCGGTCGGGATGGAGTCTACCTCCGACGGAGCCAACGACCCGCTTGATGAAGCGGGGAGATCATCATTGGCCAGACTACAGGTAGCATGCGGCATCAGAATGACACTATGTGACACAGAAAAAGAAATTATAAATCGCTCAGGAATCCGGATACTTACGATCTTGCTGGAGGCCTGGCCCTTGAAGGCCATTCTTCCTCGCCAACGTTGATGTTGTTGGAGCTGTCCGGGGGAATAGTCCTTCCCCTCTTGGACCCTTTGGCCTCCCCTGTTGGGGAAGCCTTCCTCTTCCTCTCTCCCTCCTCTGGGGGAGAGTCCTCTTTCTCCTCCTCGTTTTCGGGGGAGGAGTCCGCCCCGGAGTCATCGGACACCTGAAAATGGGAGCTCTTTCGAGCACCCGTGGCCTCCTTCTTGGCCTTCTTCTCCGGCACCACGTGCGGTGCCGGAACCAGCAGCCTCGCTAGACGGGCGTCTACTGGGTTTTCTGGCATGGGAGTCGGGCAGATAATCTGCTCCGCCTTCCTCATCCAGTCCTGTCAAAGGAAAAGGGGAAATTAAAACCCGCATAGAGTCAAACTATGAAAAGCAAGTGTCCCGTAAAGGGGTAGAATCACTTACCTCGTCGGCTTGGCGTTGCGAGCGAAATCCGCGATCTTCAGTCGCGGATGCGGGGGCTTCGGCGCCCTTAAACAGCACCCTCCAGGCGCCTTTGTACGTCGTGTCGAAGAGCCCGCTCAGCGCCTGGTGCTGTTCCGGATTGAACTCCCACAGATTGAATGCCCGCTCTTGGCATGGGAGAATCCGGCAGATGAGCATGACTTGGACCACGTTAACCAGCCTGAGCTTCTTCACCAGCTTCTGAATACAGGCTTGGAGTCCCGTCAGCTCCTCCAAACTACCCCACAGCAATCCCTTCTCTTTCCAGGAGGTGAGCTGCGTGGGGATACCAGATCTGAACTCGGGGGCCGCCGCCCACTTAGGGTCGCGCGGCTCGGTGATATAGAACCACCCCAATTGCCACCCCTTGACAGATTCCATGAAGGCCCCTTCGAACCAAAGGACATTGGGCATCTTGCCCAACATGGCGCCTCCGCACTCCGCTTGAGTGCCCTTCACTACCTTCGGCTTGACATTGAAGGTCTTGAGCCACAAGCCGAAGTGGGGCCGGATGCAGAGGAAGGCCTCGCACACGACGATAAACGCCGAGATGTTGAGGATGAAATTCGGCGCCAGATCATGGAAATCCAGGCCGTAGTAGAACATGAGCCCCCGGACAAAAGGGTGAAGTGGAAAACCCAGTCCGCGGAGGAAGTGGGGAAGAAAAACGACCCTCTCATGGGGCCTGGGGGTGGGGATGAGCTGCCCCTCGTCGGGCAGCCGGTGCGCGATGTCGCCGGACAGGTAGCCGGCACTGCGCAGTCTTTCGATGTGCTCCTCCGTAACGGAGGAGGTCATCCACTTGCCTCCTGCTCTGGACATAACTGGGGAAGGTTGAGACGAGATGTGCGGGCTTGGGCGCTGGAGCTCGAGTGCGCGGAGATGGATAAGCAAAGGAGGAAGAAGGCGTAGGTGAAAAGGTGAATCCTTATCCCTTATATGGGCGGCCGAAGTCTATGCGTCCCCCACCGGCCTGGTAAAACACGCTTATCCCCCAATCGTCACCATCAATGGCGCGGTTGGGTTACCCACGTCCGTATTGATGAGAATCCCGGATTAAGGGGGAACACGATCTCTGCTTCGACAAGACGTGCCAAGGAAACCGCTTCGCAAAATGCGCTGAGGTGGTAGAGTATTCAAGTAATGGCTTGGTAGTGGCGTGACGTCATGCCGCAAAAAATGTCAGCAGATTGAACTTGTGTATATATTATTCTCTCTATGGTGAAATGTGGAATTTATTTTGCAGAGCCGGACACTATCCTGGTGTTCACAATCTTCTATCATTCGGAGGAGGAACCCGCCTTGCAATGCCAAGAAATACAGGCGCCGGACTTATCGTCATTGAAGCCTGGTTCAGGGGCTACTGAGGGAGTCCTGGATTAGGGGGTGTCCAGATAGCCGGACTACCATCATCAGCCGAACTATCATCGGCCGGACTATCATCATCGACCGTACTCCAAGACTATGAAGATACAAGATTGAAGACTTCGCCCCGTGTCCAGATGGGACTTTCCTTGGCGTGGAAGGCAAGCTTGGCGATACGGATACGTAGATCTCCTACCATTGTAACCGACTCTATGTAATCCTAGCCCTCTCCGGTGTCTATATAAACCGGATGGCTTTAGTCCGTAGGACATAACAACAACAACCATTACAATCATACCATAGGCTAGCTTCTAGGGTTTAGCCTCCTTGATCTCGTGGTAGATCCACTCTTGTAAACATCCACTATATCAATATCAATCAAGCAGGACGTAGGGTTTTACCTCCATCAAGAGGGCCCAAACCTGGGTAAAACATCGTGTCCCTTGTCTCATGTTACCATCCGCCTAGACGCACAGTTCGGGACCCGCTACCCGAGATCCGCCGGTTTTGACACCGACAACCACCTTTAGTCAGGATAGCATGTACTGGTTGTCCCCTTTCAAATCCCACCATTGTGGAATCCCTTCCCGCTCAATATTTGGGAAGATGACCAACACCTCTATAAATAGGACTAGCCACCGCCATAGCAAGGGGTCGGCTCATCGAGACTCAGTTCATCCACCCTAGCACAAGAACATCTCTCCTCGCGAGGTTGTTTTTCCCCTTATACTATTCATCATCAACCCAAGAGGCAATCCACACACCACACACTGGCGTAGGGTATTATACCACAATGGTGGCCTGAACCAGTATAAACCTCGTGTCCCTTGTGTGTTCATCTTGTTAGCTTAGAATCGCGGTGAGGTTTTGGGCGGGGATCGGTAGGGAGAAGATCTTCGTGCGCACCCCAGAGTTTGAACCTTAAGGGTTTTGCCGGAACCCGATATCCGACATTTGGCGCACCAGGTAGGGGTACACCGGAATATTTCTGCGCTAGTCTATGTCCCATCGCTTCGTCGCATCCATGGCAGACGCTCGCTGAGCTCGCGCAAAGCTCCAGGCTGCTCTCACCGCCCACGTCGCCCAGACGACTCCCGTCGGTGGGGCTCCTTGTCGTTCTCTGTCGCCTGCCGCCCATGTCGCCACTGGCCCGGCGGGGAACAAGCAGCAAGCATCCTCGCTGCATCCCTCTGTCCGGCGGGAAGGTCGCACCGCCACTCCGTCGCTGACCCTAGCTGGATCGTCGTCTCACACTCATCGCGCCCCCATGGGCGCGCAAGCCGCGTTGCTCCTAGCATGTGAGCTCCTGCACTACTGCCCCGTCGATGAGCTCTACGAGGAGTGGCTAGCTCGCATCACCAAGCTCATCAGTGCTGCAGGGGGCTCTCCTGCGCTGTCTCTCTTGCTGCCTCGCCCTCCATCCTGCGTGGGCTATGCGGCTCAGGGCGTGCCTCCGCCACCTTCCCCCAAGAAGGCACCCTGGATCCAAGGCGCACAGCTCCTGGACGCGACGCGTCGCGCCCAGCGCCCGCGCGGCAAGAAAGAAGCTGTCAAGAAATCCCTCGGCCTCAAGCAGGCGCTCAGGTGCTCCCTGCACCAGCGCGGCAAGACCGCATCCCTGCACCAGCTCACCAAGACCCCGCGCTGCCACAGGCGGCAGCGTGCGAGAACCATCAAGAGCAGGCCCCGCATCTACAAAAAGCTCCAGTAGCCACGGCAAGCTGCCGCGCCTTCACCACCGAGCTGCGTAGCGTCTCTTGGCCCGACAAGTTCAAGCCGGACCTGCCTCCCTGCTATGACGGCACCGCCGACCCCGTGGAGTTCCTACAGCTCTACGAGCTGGGCATCGATGCAGCAAGTGGAGACGAAAAGGTCATGGCAAACTGGTTCCCCATGGCGCTCAAGGACGGTACCCGCACCTGGCTCCTGAACCTGCCTCCCAGCTCGATCTCCTCTTGGGATGAGATGCGCAACCGTTTCGTTGCCAACTTCCAGGGCACTCACGACCGCCCTCCGGCCGTGGGTGACCTGCACCGCATCAAGCAGCAGCCTGGAGAGACCCTGCAGAAATATATCCAGCATTTCAACAACACTTGCCTCAAGATTCCCAGGGTAACAGAGGAGGCCATCATCTCAGCGTTCTCTGAAGGCGTCTGCAACGTCAAGATGAAGGAGGAGCTCGCCATCCACGAGGATCTGTGCATGTCTCTGGAGTTGTTCAACCTGGCGACCAAGTGCGCAAGAGCTGAGGAGGGATGGCTCTCCCTCCTCGAGCTTCCAGCTGCTGACCTAGAGGAGAAGAAGGCCAAGGCCAAGGACGTGAAGCGCAAAGGAGTAGTCGTGCTCGTAGCATAGCCATACACAAAGCGCGGCCGGGACCAGCCGGAGTCGTCCAAGGGTAGCCGATTCTGCGCCCACCACAAACTCTACACCCACAACACCAACGAATGCTAGGAGCTCAGAGCCGTTCACGAAGGACGCGTCGGTCGATGCCCCGAGCGTAACGATCGGGGCTACGGCCGCGGAGGAGGAAGAGGCGGAGGATGATGGGACGACCGAGGCCCTCGTCAGGAGTGGCGTGACCGACCTCGCAAGGATCGCTAGCAGGACCAGCATCGCGAGAGAGCCTGGAGGAATCAGCCTCGCGAGGACCGCCCGCAGGGAAATGCGGGTCTTCCTCCGTTGCCACCGCCAAGAAGGAATGATGACCACCACCAGGATGAGGGGGCAGGGGGCTTCCAGGAGCCGCGTGCCATCGCTTGCATCCTGGGCGGTGCCCAAGCCCCAGCCTCTCAGCGCATCTTCAAGCAGTTTGCTCGCGAGGTGAATGCAGTCCTCCCCAAGCTCGAGGCCACCCGCCTGCTCAGATGGTCCATGTGCGCCTTCACTTTCAGCTCAGCAGACCAACTCAAGTGTGCGGCCACAACTGGTGTCCTTCCAATGCTTTGTTGCCCAGTCAGCAGCAACGTGCAGGTCACCACGACCCTGATCAACGGCGGCACATGCCTCAACGTCATGTCCATCGAGATGTTCGACAACCTTCAAGTGCCATATGATCAACTCCAGCCTACCAAGCCCTTCTCCGGGGTTACCGACGGCTCCACCACTCCGATAGGGCAGGTTCGCCTCCCTGTCACTTTTGGACAGCGCAACAACTATCGTACCAAGCTCATCGACTTCGATGTTGCCCATATTCGCTTGCCATACAATGCCATCCTCGGGTATCCGGCCCTGGCCAAGTTCATGGAGGTGACCCACCATGGCTACAATGTCCTCAAGATGCCAGGAAGCGGCGGAATCATCACAGTCCCCTGTGAAGAAAAGGATGTTGTGCTCGCTCGAGCGCGTCTTTCAAGATGCATCAATTGAAGACCCAGATTGCAAGAGCGAGAACCCTCCTGAGGTAGTTCTCAAGAAGAAGAAAACATCACCTGGCTCAAGGCCTCTGGAGGTCAGCAACTCCGGAGGTACTGCACCAACATCTGCGCCCGTGCAAGGGGCGCCTCCCTCCATGGCATAGGAAGGCGCACCCGGCGCCCTCCTCGAGTAGGGCTCGGGGGCTCTCTTATGGAGGGCCTCAGACTTTGCCAAGATCACGAGGGAGGCGCTCGGGCACCACTTGGAGGCATCCTTTGCAGCATGTTTCCCTTAGGAAGGCTTGGGGCGAGGGAGACCCAACCCTCAGGATTTCATCACCAAGGTCACTCAGGAGCTTCACGAATCAAGAGTCATACGTGGCGATTGCTGCCTGCCTGGTGTAGCTCCCCATCCAGGCGAGGATGGCGAGCTGCACGTCTGCATCGACTTACCAGGGCTAAACTGGGCCGCGTCTCAGGAGCGTCTCTGGCCTTCGCGCCTGGGACGTTGCGAGGGTCCGCCGCACAGCTACATTCGCATGTGCTTGGCCTGCCGAACGCGGCTACTTCTCACCAGCGCCATCTGCGGAGCATTCTGGCAGCCCAGGAGGCCAGGCACCACGAGGTCCTGGCAGAGATGGAGACAGTCCTCAGGGAACTGCCTGGGCCCCCAGAGCCTCCCGAGACTCAGGGCTTTGGTGGCTCGTGAGGGCCGGCCTCTTCACCGCGCATCTTCAGCTACTCTAACATGTAGGATCGAAAGTATGTCTATAGGGGGGTGATTAGACTACTTGACCAAATAAAAACCTAGCCTTTTCCCAATTTTAATTCTTGGCAGATTTTAGCAACGCCTTCACCATCCTTCATCTTGAACTTGTCAACTTGACTTTGAAGCACATCCAATTTGGATTCCTTGATGAAGTCGGTACCTTCGTGCATGCCAATCAAAGTGTCCCAAATTTCCTTTGCATTCTCAAGACGGCTGATTTTGTTGAATTCTTCGGGCACAATCCGTTGAAGAGGATATCACAATCTTGAGCGTTGTATTACAACATCTTCAACTCTTCCGCGCTAGCTTCATGGTTCGGTTCTCTCCCATCAAAGAATTCACCTTGCAAGCCAATACACACAATATCCCATACGGCGGGGTTATGTCCAAGAATATAAATTTTCATCCTATGCTTCCAACTAGCAAAATTAGTACCATCAAAATAAGGACCTCTACGGTGATAATTTCCCATACTAGACGCCATACTCTCCTAGGTTGTGAAACCAAGGCTATGACTACCAAAAGCTATGGAAATCAAAGCAAATGGAGACCAAAGCTCTCATACCACTTGTAGGATCAAAAGTATGTCTAGAGGGGGGGTGATTAGACTACTTGACCAAATAAAAACCTAGCCTTTTCCCAATTTTAATTCTTGGCAGATTTTAGCAACTTAGCACAAGTCAAGCAATCAACCTACACATGCAATTGTAGAGTATAGCAGCGGAATTTAACACAATTGCATATGAAGGTAAAGGGGAGGAGTTTGAGGAGGCAAACGCAATTGGAGACACGGAGATTTTTGAGCCGTGGTTCCGATAGGTGGTGCTATCGTACATCCACGTTGATGGAGACTTCAACCCACGAAGGGTAACGGTTGCGCGAGTCCACGGAGGGCTCCACCCACTAAGGGTCCACGAAGAAGCAACCTTGTCTATCCCACCATGGTTGTCACCCACGAAGGACTTGCCTCACTAGGGGTAGATCTTCACGAAGTAGGCGATCTCCTTTCCCGTACAAACTCCTTGGTTCAACTCCACAATCTTGTCGGAGGCTCCAAAGTGACACCTAGCCAATCTAGGACAAACCACTCTCCAAGAAGTAACAAATGGTGTGTTGATGATGAACTCCTTGCTCTTGTGCTTCAAATGATAGTCTCCCCAAACTCAACTCTCTCTCAAAGGATATGGATTTGGTGGAAAGAAGATTTGAGTGGAAAGCAACTTGGGGAAGGCTAGAGATCAAGATTCATATGATAGGATTGGAATATCTTGACCTCAACACAAGTGTAGGTGGTTCTCTCTCAGAATATGTAAGTTGGAAGTGTAGGCATGTTCTGATGGCCCACTCCACGAATGAAGAGGGGGCGGAGGGGTATATATAGCCTCCACACAAAATCTAACCGTTACACACAACTTACCAATCTTGGTTGGACCAAATTGAGAAACTTGGTCGGACCGATTTAGCAAATCAAGTGACCGTTAGGATTTTCGGTGGGACCGACATGCAACTCGGTAGGACCGATATGGTTAGGGTTAGGGCTAACGTAATCTCGGTGAGACCGATTACATAAACTCGGTGAGACCGATGTTGGTAATAAGCTAACCAGAGAGTTGGTCAGGTAAACTCGGTGGGACTGATTCGATCATCTCGGTTGGACCGAAACGTTACGGAAGGGAAACAGAGAGTTTACATTGCAATCTCGGTGGGACCGATCGCTCATCTCGGAGAGACCGAAACGTTACGAAGGGAAACAGAGAGATTATAATCCCATCTCGGTGAGACCAAAATCCCTATCGGTGAGACCGATTTTCCTAGGGTTTGTGGCAGTGGCTATGACATCTGAACTCGGTGGCGCCGGATAGAAAGAATCGGTGGGGCCGAGTTTGACTTTAGGTTTAGTTCAAAGGTGGATCTGAGAAAGCAGTTGAGGGCTTTGGAGCATATCACTAAGCACTTTGAGCAAGAGCCTCATTAAGCAACACCTCATCCCTCCTTGATAGTATTGGCTTTTCCTATAGACTCAATGTGATTTTGGATCACTAAAATAGTAAATGTAGAGTCTTGAGCTTTGAGCTTGAGCCAACCCTTTTGTCCTTAGCATGTTGAGGGGTCCACTTTTCTCATCCATGCCATGCCAATCATTGAGCTTTCCTGAAATATTTATCTTCGGAATAGCATTAGCTCAATGAGCTATATGTTGTTTGGAATTACCAAAACCACCCAGGGATACATGCACTTTCAATCTCCCCCTTTTTGGTAATTGATGACAACATATAGATCAAAGCTTCGACAAATGATAATAAGATTGAAAAACATTGTTGCTTTGAGAAGTATGTGAAAAGCAAGAGCTCCCCCTAAATTTGAGCATAGTTTAAGATTTGCTTTGGACTGCAAATGCATAATGAGTTAGGATCATGGGTTACTCTTCCATGTCACACACATCTTGGTGGAGCACTCAAAATGATAATGATTAAATACATGCACTCATCACCAAGCAAAGTGAATGATCATATGAAGATGTAAGAGATAATGTCATCCAATTAGGCAATAATGTAGCATAGCATATGATCAAATACATGATCATCCAAGTATCACACAAACGATATAATGTATCTCAAACAAGCAAATAATAAAGTTCGACCACCAAAAACAAGAGAGAACAAAAGCAACACTCTCTCTCGAAGCCTATGATCTATACATTTTCTCCCCTTTTGGCAACAAGTTACCAAAAAGTTCATAAAAAATGCACAGTGCTAATCGACTCTTAGGCTTGGTCTTCAGGTGGTGGTGTACAAATGACTCCAAGGACGAAAGCATTAGTTGATGTTGATGGAGCTGGTGGAGTGGCTATTGGAGTTGGTGGCACTAAAGCTATTGCTGGTGCACATGATGTTGCTCTGGTGTCTGTCACTGGCACTGGAGCAGATCTCTGTCCTCTGGGCACTCTAGCAAATGCATCAGTTGTAGACTTGCCCTTCTTCTCCTCCACTTCCTCCTGAAGTTGCTCAACAACTGACTGTATCTCGGTGACCTTCACATCAAGATCGTAGAACTTCTTCTCTATGATTCTCTCCAAACTCTCCTGGTTTTGAGTCAGGGTGGCCAAGCCCTTATCAATCCTCAGAGTGGAGGCAATCAATTAGCCAAGCTGATCTTGCTTGTCCTTCAGGAAATACTGAGATGCCTCATCAATAGTTGGAATCTTTGCAACCTTCTCAGTCCTTGCTTTCTCCTTTGCTTCTGCTTGCACAGATGATGGTTCATTTTCATCCATCACAACAGTGTTATCCTCAAAATCAGGGTAGATGGGCAGCTGTTCCTTGTCCAAGAGATATGTGCCAGTGCCCATCTTGGAGTTAATAAGCTCCTGAATATGTGGGGCATACCCACAACTCCTCTTCTGATCAGCAGCAGTCCTCTTGATAGTTTCCACAATTAGGCTCATGACTTTAAACTTATATGGTACATCAAATATATGAAGTAAGTTGATTGCATGGCCTCTGATAATCTTGTGATCACCTGACTTTGGCAACAGAGTATGCCTTAGGATCCAGTTGATTGTTGGCAGTCCAGACAACAGAAAATGTACTGATCCAAGCTTGTGAGTCTCAAGTACATCATCTGGGATCTCTCTCTACATGTGAGCCATGAAGTTGTGATCTTTCTTGTTCTTGGCATAGACATCCAAGTCATCCTCATTTTCCTTAGTGTAAGTGCATCTAGTGCCACCCCTAGTTGGTTTTGGAGTATTTACGACAAAGTTGGTTGAGGGACTAATGCGTTTGTGAGAATTGCAGGATAACGCAGGTAGTGTCCCTCATTGATTCGGTTTACCTACCGGAGATGACCCCTAAAAACGTATGAAGACATTGACGACAATGGTGGTATGAGAAGATATTCATATTGAAGACTATGACATGAGAAGACATTGCATGAAGACTATGGAGCACGAAAACTGTGTGGTTTCGTTGTTTCCTTTTCTTATTTGTTGAGTCATAGGAACCACCGTACTGTTAAGTGGGGTCCAAGTGAACTAAGTCAGAGTGACTGAAGTGATGCTCAACCCAAATCCTATGTCTTCGAGCGAAGACAATGAGAGCAAATCTTATCCAGAGTTGGATGAGTCAGCTTTGCTTGTAGCCCAAGTAAAGTTGTCGTGTGTGTTTGAAATCTGACCATTGGAACACGTGTCAGTTCCTTAGTGACCCAGGGTCATTTCGGACAAATCAGGTCGGGTTTCCTAGTGGCTATAAATAGCCCACCCCCTACGCCATAAATTGGTGGCTGCTCAGAGTTAGTATACGGCTTTTGTCGTTTGAGAGCAACCCACCTCGAAGCATTTGAGAGAGAGAAATCCTTGCGAGGACAAAGCCCAAACACCCAGAGCCAAAGAGTGTTAGGCATCACTGAAGTATTTCTGTCTGTGTGACCTGAAGACTTATTGCACTTGAGGACTGTGTATCCTCCAGCCGGTTAGGCGTCGCGTTCTGAGCATCCAAGAGTCAATGAAGGCATCTCTACACAGAGAGACCAGAGGATCAGTGTTCTTCGCAATCTCTTCAATCGCTTCAAGAGAAACGACAATGAAAATGTCCAGCTCACGTTTGATCGCCTCACCGACATCACAAATGAGCTTCAGGCTCTCGGCAACACTGAGATCACCAAGCATGAAATTGTCAAGACACTGCTGAGATCACTTGACACCTCCTTTGACACCCTTGCCCTCATGATACAAGAACGTCCTGACTTCAAGACACTCGATCCATTTAATATACTTGAGAGGCTCAACACACATGAGTTCCAGCTTTCTGAGAAAAGAGATATCTATGGCCCCAACTATGGCCGAACTCGTGCTTTGAAGGCAAAAGTTGTTTCCTCATCTCAAGAAGAAGAATCTGACTGCGGTTCTGACGATCCTGAAGACATTGGAAGGGAGCTTGCTATGCTTGTGAAGAAGTTCCAGAAATTCACCAAGAAGAAGGGCTTCAGAAAGTCTTCACGATCCAGTTCAAGAAATGATGAAGCTTCCACTCAAGACAACAAGAAGAGAACATGTCACAAGTGTAAGAAGCCTGGGCACTACATCGCTGAGTGTCCTCAGTGGGACAACGAGAAGAAGAAGAAGAAGGGCAAGGAATATGACTCCAATGACAAGAAGAAGAAGAAATCTCCGAAGTCTTCTTCCAAGTCCTCATCAAGGTCTTCATATCACAAGAAGAGCTCATCTGGCAAGGCTTGTGCTTTTGTTGTCAAAGAAATGGATTCAGAGGAGGAGTCTGCGTCTAAGGAGGCAGAGGTGGAATCTGAAGCTGAGTCCGACTCTGGCGTTGCAAGTCTGGCTCTGGCCACAGCCTACGTCGCAAAGTCCATCTTCAACACTGAAGACAATGACTCCCACACCAACGCTGATGATGACAAGGACGATCTTGCTCCCACCTAATGCTTCATGGCACGCGGTGCCAAGGTAAAATCGCGTGATGCTTACTTTCAAACATCGAGTGAAGATGACTCTGATTGTGAATCTAAACCCAGCTACAAAACACTTTCTAAAATTGCTACTGAACAACAAAGAGCTATGGAACATACTCAAAAACTGTTAGACAAAAGCGATGACCTGTTGGACGCGGAAATGACACGTTCACAGTCCTTAGTTGAAGACATAAAAAATCTTCATGCTAAGTATCAAGAACTTGAAAGTCTTCATGAGCCGCTCTCAACCACTTATGAAAAGCTCTCCTATGATTATCTTCAAAGGAAGCAAGAGCTTGAGAAACTGAAAGTGACTCATGAAGGTCTTCAAAAAGAGAATGAGTCATTTCGCGCTCAACAGATCAGTCCCGCTCAGGATGAATTTGAACCACCATGCTTAAAATGCATTGAGCGTGATAACGCTACCTCTATTGCGGAATGTTCCACTACTGCTACTGTTGCTCTGTCTTCAACTACTGATGTGGTAACTAACCCCTCTTCTGAGGATACCACTACTATTTCTGATGAACATGCTATGTTGAATATATTGCTTGAAACAGGGATGTATAAAAGTCTGAAAGGGCATCAGACACTTTGTTATGTCCTCAAAAAGAAGATTCTGAACCGAAACCCTAGGAAAGAGGGTGTTGAGTTCGAGAGGAAAATGAATGCTGATGGTTCCTACTAGAAGCCTAAGCAGTATCCCAAAACCACATGGGTTGCTGCAAAGGAACCTTCAGTGGATCCATCTACTTTATCTGGATTTACCTGTGCTAATCCTATTATCATTGATGAATCCTTTGATGCAAACTATAAACTGTTCAAAAATCAGAATGGTGAAGTGTTTGCCAGGTATATTGGTACTAACTGCAGGAATGGACCTCCTATGAAGAAGATCTGGGTTCCCAAAAGCTGCCTTGAGAATCTTCCAGTGAATGTCATCATGACACCACCAGGGAAGAAGACAAACCCCAGACCAAAGGCATCATATGGTCCAACGGCTACTTACGAACACAGGACTCACTTGAGTCACCCTAACGCCAATGTTTTGCAGGGAAATCATACTCAGACTCATGAATATGAGCGTGTGTCTTCAAATCGCTATGTTCATAGAACTAAGAACTTTTCTGCTTATTCACATGAGTATCATTCATCTCCTGCAAGGCTATTTGCTAGGGCTTCAAAGCCGAAATTCTTAGATGCTTCACTTAGACTCATTGCTTCTAAGCCACCCCTGAAAATGTGGGTGGTGAAGAAGAATTAACTCTCTTTTGCAGAATGTGGTCTCCATCCAACAATCAATGGTGTCCGATATAATTGCCGGGGACCTAAAACATAAAGGGACGCATGATAAAATGACTTACTATGTATTCCACATATGAATCACTTACCTGTCATACTGTGTGCTAACTTTCATCTATGCTGTGATAATCCATGTATGCAACAACTGCTTATGCTTCACAACATACCTTGTGAAGCCTATCCTCCTAACTGCACTGTAGGGCATGTCACCAAAAGCTTCAGAATGGATTATTGACAGCGGATGCACTAATCATATGACTGGTCATCAAAGTCTTCTCATGGACTCAACCTTACGTCCATCCGACAAGAGTCAAATCACATTTGCTGACACTGGTAAAGGCAAAGTATTGGGTCTAGGTAGAGTTGCAATCTCAAAGGATCAACACATGGATAAAGCGATGCTTGTTGAATCCCTTGGATTCAACTTAATGTCTGTCTCAATGCTTTGTGACTTAAACATGATTGTGATATTTGGAAAATATCGTTGCCTTGTACTAATGGAATCTGACAAATCTCTAGTCTTTGAAGGGTATAGGAAAGGTGATCTATACATGGTAGATTTCTCAGCAGGTCCAAAACTTGCCATATGTCTTCTTGCTAAAGCTTCAGAATGCTGGCTATGGCATCGAAGGATGGGTCATGCTGGCATGAGGAACTTGCACACTCTCGTCAAAAAGAAGCATGTCATAGGCATCGAAGGTGTCAAGTTCAAGAAAGATCATCTGTGTGGTGCCTGCGAAGCTGGAAAGATGACAAGGGCCAAGCATCCTTCGAAGACAATCATGGCAATATCTCAACCCTTCGAGCTGCTACACATGGACTTATTTGGACCTACCCACTACTCCACCCTCACAACAATGGCGTGTCTCTATGGCTTCGTCATTGTTGATGACTACTCAAGATACACATGGGTGCACATAATTCTCTACAAGACTGAAGTACAAGATGTCTTCAGACGATTCGCCAATCGAGCAATGAACAACTATGGCGTCAAGATCAAGCATATCAGAAGTGATAACGGCACTGAATTCAAGAACACTGGGCTTGATCTTTATCTGGATACAATGGGAATCACTCATGAATTTTCTGCTCCATACACACCTCAGCAAAACGGCATTGTAGAGCGCAAGAAGAGAACCCTCATAGAGATGGCTCGAACAATGCTTGACGAGTACAAGACACCAAGAAAGTTCTGGCCTGAAGCCATTGATAAAGCTTGTCACATCATCAACCGTGTCTACATCCATAAGCTTCTGGGCAAAACATCCTATGAGCTCCTCACTGGCAAGAAGCCCAATGTCAGTTACTTCAGAGTCTTTGGTGCTAGATGTTGGATCAAGGATCCCCATTACAAGTCAAAATTTGAACCCAAAGCTCACGAAGGCTTCATGCTTGGCTATGGAAAGGATTCGCACTCTTACAGAGTCTTCAACCTCTTCCACTACAAAATCGTTGAAACAGTGGATGTGCGATTTGATGAAACCAATGGTTCACAAAGAGAAATTCTGCCAAGTACACTTGATGAAGCTCCTTCCTGTGAATCTATCAAGTTGATGGGAACGAGTGAGATCATGCCCTCTGAAGCACAGCCTGAAGAGGAACTTATCATCTCTGCACCAAACCAACCTGAAGACAATGCTCAGACCGAAGACAATACTTCCAATGATGACAATGATCAGCATGAGCAAGGTCTTCGTCCAGTTCATCCTCGTGTTGCAAATGAAGTACAAAGTGAGAAGATAATTGACAGCATCAATGCGCCTGGTCGGCTTACTCGCTCAAGAGCAACACAGCTAACAAATTTCTGTGGGCATTTTTCATTTGTGTCAATATCAGAACCCAAGAAAGTTGCTGAAGCTTTTATGGAACATGAATGGATTCAAGCCATGCAAGAAGAACTTCAACTGTTCAAGCTGAATAATGTTTGGGAACTTGTCAAGCGACCTGATCCTCGCAAGCATAACATTATAGGAACAAAATGGATATATCGAAACAAGCAAGATGAGCATGGTCAAGTCGTCAGAAACAAAGCACGTCTTGTGGCTCAAGGATATACTCAAGTTGAAGGAATTGACTTCGATGAAACATTTGCTCCTGTTGCTAGGCTTGAAGCTATTCTCATACTGCTAGCCTATGCAAATCATCACAACATCTTGCTATATCAAATGGATGTAAAGAGTGCATTTCTCAATGGCAAGATTGAAGAAGAAGTATATGTTGCACAACCACCTGGCTTTGAAGATCCAAAACATCCTGATATGGTGTACAAACTCAACAAAGCACGGTATGGCCTCAAACAAGCTCCTCGTGCCTGGTATGATACAATCAAAGACTTCCTGAAGAGCAAAGGTTTCAAACCTGGATCCCTTGATCCCACACTCTTCACGAAGACATATGATGGTGAACTGTTTGTGTGCCAAATATATGTTGATGACATAATCTTCGGCTGCACCAACCAGAAGTACAGTGATGAGTTTGGATTTATGATGCAAGAGCAATATCAGATGTCCATGATGGGTGAGCTGAAGTTCTTCCTTGGTCTTCAAATCCGTCAACAAAGAAATGGCATCTTCATATCTCAAGAAAAATATCTCAAAGATTGCCTGAAGAAGTTCGGCATGCAAGATTGCAAAGGTTACACAACGCCAATGCCAGCCAAACATCATCTTGGTCCCGATGACAATGGTAAAGAGTTCGATCAAAAGGTATACCGCTCCATGATTGGTTCTTTACTTTACCTATGTGCATCTAGGCCAGATATTATGCTTAGTGTTTGCATGTGTGCTCGATTCCAAGCGGCACCAAAGGAATCACATCACTTAGCAGTGAAGCGAATTCTTAGATATTTGGCTTACACCCCAACACTCGGATTATGGTATCCAAAGGGCTCAAGGTTTGATCTGGTTGGATTCTCGGATGCTGATTATGCTGGTGACAAGGTGGATCGCAAGTCAACATCAGGCACATGTCATTTTCTTGGTCGATCACTTGTCTGTTGGTCTTCAAAGAAGCAGAACTGTGTATCACTCTCAACTGCTGAATCTGAATACATTGCTGCTGGATCGTGTTGTGCTCAGCTTCTGTGGATGAAGCAAACTCTCAAGGACTATGGTATCGATCTGAAGCAAGTCCCTCTCTTCTGTGACAACGAAAGTGCCATCAAGATTGCCAACAATCCAGTCCAGCACTTGAAGACAAAGCACATTGAAATATGTCATCACTTTCTCAGAGATCATGTTATGAAGAAAGATATAGATATCATGCACGTCTACACTGAAGAGCAACTGGCAGATATCTTCACAAAGCCCATGGATGAGAAAAGGTTTTGCAAGTTACGGTGTGAGCTAAATATCTTGGAATCCTCGAATGTCCTGTGATCAAACACACATCCTAACACTTATGCATGTTGATGACTTAGATGTGCAACACACAAAGTAATGTATATCTTCAGTCAATGAAGATTTACACTCTGAGTGTGAATACATTAACATGGAATTTGACTTCGGAGCGCCACGATAATTGTGCGCCGTGTCTGGGTCTAATACTTCCTATACGGTGGGTAACGCCACCACCAAATTTCTCTGTTTGAAGTGTTTCACTCATGGCGTTATTTTGCAAAGATTTCACATTTGGTTTGTCTTCAGTTTCAATTTATCTTCGTGATCTTTCTGCGCTATAGTGATTTGATTGCACATATATATATACTAGCGTTCTGTCCTCTACAGAATTCACTTATAGCTATGTCTTCAAGTTGAATCTTTTGAACTAAGTGAATGTGATCGGACCCTAATCTCTCTATGCTGCCTATCTCAAACTCTATCTGTCCAAATCATATGCATTCTATTGAAACTGTCAAATGTCTTCTCTGCATCCTTGTCAGCAGAAGACACAGAGACAAAACATCAAGTCCTATTTAAATGAATCATCTAAGTTGTCGATATCCGGAGAAACCAGAACAAACATCCGACATACTTGGCGGGCGTGGGAACGTGGGACAATTCTAAGTATGTTGCATGCTTGCCACGTACCCCTCAGATGTGAACCGCCAGGGGCACTAGCGTAATTGCGCTGTGCTGCACACCTACTTATAAATATGTGTCCCTGCAGTAAAGAAATCCTTCTTCCACCTCTCCCCCTCCGTCAAAACCCTAGCGCCACCGCTAGCTCACGACGACGCCGGCGACGAAGCGCTTAGCTGTCGCGACTTCTCCAACGGCGTCCTCACACCGGCCGCGGACATCGTCCTCTCCGCCGTCGCCATAGGTGTCCTCCGTCGCCAAGTTAGGGCACGGTGGGCTGAACTGCTCGGTCTCTCATTCTTCCCATCTAGCAGTTCGTCGTGTGGTAATTATTACTCTATTTTTACCACCTTTTTGATCTTCATAGATTCATCCTACTTACCGAAAGTGGTTTCTGCCTACTCAATGTTAGATCTATTCTATCTGCATCTCATAATGCCTAGTCTATTCACTTAGATTTCCTATCTAGTTTGATTTCTCACTTGTACTTATTCACGGATTGGTACAAATCTGGAACCAACTCACCACATATAAGTGAATGTCTTCGCATCATGAGGTCAATGTCTTCAAACTGATTTATCTTCTGAGAATGCATATGGCCTCTTCCCCTTCCCTCGCATCTCTAATGCTGTCACAGGTACATGTCCGTGGGAGAATCCCTTGGTTCTCATAGTCTGCATTCGTTTGAAGAATACTTACAGCATCATATCAATTCTCCTGAAGCCAGTTCCTGTTTGACCAGCAAGCGTAAATCTCTGAAGCCTCTGAACGTATTGAAGCCATTCAGCTTGAAGTTCATGGCTGCAGAAAAATCAGTCAGGAAAGGTGGCAGACAGCGTCGTGGGGGAACTTCGAAGGATCTGCCTGAGGATCTGGCAGAAATGTATAAAACAGATCCTGAAGAAGATTACAATCAGTGCAAGACTCGAATCCAATGGATTCGACGCTATTGGGCTGAACAGTGGTACAAGTACAAGTTCGTCACCCAGGAGTATGCAGAGAAGTATGCTATCAAGAGTCCTTGGGGCGATATTCTCTATCGAGGCCTTCCCTCCAAGAACAAGGCTGAAGCCATTGTGCAAGAATTCTATCCTTGCATGGTCCGTGGGCCACAGCCTGAAGAAGCCGACCCATCATCATTGCTCTGGTGTCGCGACGACAATCTCTTCAAGCGCAACTTCCAGTTTGCTATGTCTTCAGCAAAGGAAAACAAGAAGTCATGGGGATTAGACTTCAATCCTGGTCCCTCTGCTCCCCGTGAGGATGGGACACGTGAAGCTGAAGAGAATAGAATTGGCCCCTTTGCAAACCTTGATGCTCTCATCTCCTATGTCTTGGTTCATGGTGCCAGAGTGGATCATCCCAACAATGATGCTGATTCTAATGAAGCCCCTGCTCCTACTCCAAGGCCGAAGAAGCCAAAGAAGGTTAAGGTTTCATCATCAACCGCACCTCCAAAAGCTTCTCGTGTGAAGCCATTGGCCACTGCACCTCCTGAAGCCAGTGTGCAGTCTGAAGATCAATCTCGTATCTCCAAGAAGACGGAAAAGAAAAGGAAACTTGTCAGGCATACTGATCAAGCTCTAACTCCTGCTGCTATTCTGCGTGAAGAACCCATTGATCTATCAAGTGATGAAGATCTTGCGGATGATGCTCTTGAGCAGCTGATAAAGAGCAAGGAAGAAGCAGAAATCTTCAGCAATTTGCCTCTCTTTGATGTGGCCATCATCCAAAATTTCATTGATGAGTGGTTCGACACCCCAAATGTCAGCTTTGAAGATTTACAGCTTCCAATTGGCCTCAGCGTCTCTTTCAATGGCGCCATTGCTTCTGAGTTGGCTCTCGCTCAGCAAATCGTTGAGCTCAAGAACAAGATTGATTATGAGAAGGCTCAATTCAAGAAGCATGTGGCCAAGCTAAGTGTTCAAGACGTCCGAAACTTTAAGGTCATGCTGCATGAGCTTAAAGAAGCTTTTCTGAAGAAGCGCCAAGAAGCTCAAGGCTCTCGTGAGCGCATGAAGAGTTTGGCTGATAAGTGTGTGCTTGCCTATAATGAGGCTGAGAAGCGCAAGTCACTTGGCCGTCCTGGCATTGACCCCAGGATGGCAGCAAAGGAAAAGAAGAAGCTTCCTGCTGATCAGCCTGCGCCTTCAAGCCAAGAAGCTCCACGTATTATCTTCCCGAGTAGCATGACTGGCTCGAAGCCAAAGGTCACCACAACCGCTTCAGAACAGAAGAAGACGAGGGCTGTCGAGGCAGAGGCCAGAAAGAGGAAGAATACCGAAGCCTCTGATGCTGCTCCCTCCAAGAAGAAGCGCAAGACAAAGAAGAATCGGGCTGCTCCCACGGAGCCCCTTTTTGTTGAACCCATCTCAGTGATTCATCCTGCATCTGCATCCCAAGAACTTCACAGGACTGTTCATGAGCCTGCTTCCATAGAGGCTCCTGAAGCTGAAGATATTCCAGCAGCTGAACCCACCGCTGCTGAAGACATTGGTCATCATGACAATGTTGAAGATGATGAAGTTCTTCCTCAGATCGAATACAATGTGGTATCATCGCCTGTTCGTACGAACAGCAAACTCATCAGCATTGGTCGTCCTTTGACGCCAATTGCACAGGATGATTCATGGGCTGATCGCCCGCAAGAACCAGACTCCCCCAACACTTCCCAACAACAACAAGTCACAACATCCGTACAAGCTGAAGAGGATGAGGACCTGCCCACTCCATCTCCAAAAGCGTCGCCAGTACTTCAAAGGCTTCGCAAAGGACCAAGGCCTCAAGCTCCTCTTCCGAGCGTTCCAGAAGGAGAAGTGCATCATCAACCTGTTGCACGTCAAGTGTTTTCAGAAGCCACTCCTGCTGTGAATGTCTCTGCGTCTGAAGCACCTGCTGCTGAAGACAATCCGGCTGCATCAGCCGATGAAGAACGTTAAGAAGAACGTGTCTCTACTCCCCCTATTCCTGAAGAAATAGTTCATGAAGTGAACGTGTGAATGCCTGACCCTCCAGCTTCTCAAGTGGAGGTTGAAAATCCTGAAGCTGCCACAACCAACGCAAGTGAAGCCGATGACATTGTCATGGCTGAAGCTAATGTGGAGCTTGCAACAACCAGTGTGCCTGAAGCTAATGCGGCCACTGTACCTGAAGCTAGTGAGGCTACTGCTTCTGTAGCACCTGTTGTGCAGCCTGAATCCTCAGTTGCTGCCACTACTCCTGTTCCGCCACCAAGGCCCTATACAATTGAGCAGGCATATAACCACGGAGAGCTAACAACAGTCAGATGGCCCGTTCTGGTCCCTCCGCCTAATGTCTCTGGTCCTCAATTTGACTATCATGTTGAGCATAGGCCTCAGGTCCAGAAGCCCAAGCCAAGACTGCCAAGGTTTCCTAGTACTGCCACTGCTGTCGGGTCTTTCAATGCAAATGGCTTCAAGAGCCACAACACATTCTTTGAAAGCTCAAAGAACCCCTACACGAAGCCAAGAATATCATCAGATCGGTTCTGGAGCCATCCGCAGTGAAGCTATTACTCCTGTGTTCTGTATGATCAAGGGCGCATATTCCCACATATGCGCCTCGATGCTGAAGCCATTACTGGACTCCCCTACTTAGAGGAAGCACTTGACTGCTTTCGTGATGTTGGGCTGCTCAGTTTTGTCACAGATAAGGAACACTGGAATGAAGAACTATTTCTTCAATTCTATGCCACACTGCACATTCGCGGCTACAATAGAGATACGAAGACTTGGGTTCTCGAGTGGATGACCGAAAATGTTCACCATGAAGCCAAAGCTATGGATATCATCGAGCTTACAGGCCTGTCCACTCCCGGAGAACTCTATGAACCTGGCTGTCAACATCATCGCAATGCCCTGGAAAGCATCTTTCATAGGCCTGAACCCAATATGAGTCAGATGCTGAGCATGATGAAGCCTTTGCCCCGTGACGCTGAATATCCAACAGAGTTCTTTGTTGAAGACCTTGAGTATCTGCCACGCACCATATATCACATCATCAGGCGGACTCTATGGCCTATCAAAGGACATTCATCAGCGGCAAAGCTTGAAGGAGCTATGAAGACTTTGGTCTTCTACATTTTCAATGGCATCAGCTTCAATGCACAAGATTTCTTCATCAGACAACTTACTGCCTCCGGCTCTGATCTCTTTGGTCTGAAGTTTTATGCTCCGTGGGTCATGCGCCTCATAAAGCGACACTCTACTGCCAACTATCAACCGTCTGCTTGCAATCATGTGATTTTTCTACCTGAGGTTGATATGTCAGTTGAAGCTATATATCATGACCCTGCCAAGAAGCCTCTTTGTCTTCAGAATGCCGAGCACCAAAGCTTCACTCAACCCATTGAAGGTGTTCAAGCAGCTACACGAATCTATCCATTGGCTGGAAATACTCGTCTGCCTCATCGAGCACCTACTGAAGCCACTGAAAGCACCATTGCCCAAAGGCCTCGGAAGCATTCTCGCGTTCTCAATGATCAAGAACTTCTTGTGGCCCTTCATCAGAAACAGGATAAACATCACTTTTGGCTCATGAGACAGATGCAAAGCCTCTTGGTGGATGTCAATCGCATTTGCAACCTTGCCACCAAGAATGCCTTTGTTGCTCACGAAACTTGCCGGCAATCATGGAAGAGTTTGACCCTGCTTAGTGCTGAAGTAGATCTTCAAGACGATGGCTTCAATGAAAGATTTCAGTTTGACTCCACTCCTCCACAGAATGTTGTCTTACGAAGAACTCCACCTCTTGAAGACTCTGAATATTCTTCCTCCGCGGCAACGGTAAATGCCAGAGTGATCAATTATGAAGATGATGCTACTTCACCACCTCCAACTACTACTCCGCGCATCGACACTGCACCAAGTTCATCTGCACCGCCACCCAACGACGACAACCCTGCTGCTTCACCTACTCATCAAGAAGAGGAGTAGATTCTCTATGTCTTCAAACCTTTTTGGTCATTACTGACAAAAGAGAAGTGTATGAGTTGATAGTCTTCAAGCGGGTTCAAATGGGCGGTTGCGTTATATTTTGCCTCGTGCTTACAACTCTTGCGTTTTGAAACATTTGGTTATCTGAGTTGTAACACTTAACCTTGATGGTCGTCTGCTACTTATTTGCATTTCCATGTGCGATGATAACTTCCGCACTTAGATCATCCTGCAGACGTCCATTTTTCTTTATGCATGTCATCCTATATGCTATATCATTTCATGCATGATGAATTATCTTCATAAGTTGAAGTGGATCTCCACAAGTACAACCTGCCATGTGCATTTGCATTCCAAAAGCAAAATTATTTATATGCACATCTTCAGGGGGAGCCCTTGCTACTTATGAAGACAAATTCCTATCCTTTACAATTTCACATACTTTATCCCCGTTGAAAACTTCAACCAGTTTGTCATCAATCACCAAAAAGGGGGAGATTGTAAGTGCATCTAGTGCCACCCCTAGTTGGTTTTCGAGTATTGACAACAAAGTTGGTTGAGGGACTAATGCGTTTGTGAGAATTGCAGGATAACGCAGGTAGTGTCCCTCATTGATTCGGTTTACCTACCGGAGATGACCCCTAAAAATGTATGAAGACATTGACGACAATGGTGGTATGAGAAGATATTCATATTGAAGACTATGACATGAGAAGACATTGCGTGAAGACTATGGAGCACGAAGACTGTGTGGTTTTGTTTTTTCCTTTTCTTCTTTGTTGAGTCATAGGAACCACCGTACTGTTAAGTGGGGTCCAAGTGAACTAAGTCAGAGTGACTGAAGTGATGCTCAACCCAAATCCTATGTCTTCGAGCAAAGACAATGAGAGCAAATCTTATCCAGAGTTGGATGAGTCAGCTTTGCTTGTAGCCCAAGTAAAGTTGCCGTGTGTGTTTGAAATCTGACCGCTGGAACACGTGTCAGTTCCTTAGTGACCCAGGGTCATTTCGGACAAATCAGGTCGGGTTGCCTAGTGGCTATAAATAGCCCACCCCTTACACCATAAATTGGTGGTTGCTTAGAGTTAGTATACGGCTTTTGTCGTTTGAGAGCAACCCACCTCGAAGCATTTAAGAGAGAGAAATCCTTGCGAGGACAAAGCCCAAACACCCAGAGCCAAAGAGTGTTAGGCATCACTGAAGTCTTTCTGTCTGTGTGACCTGAAGACTTATTACACTTGAGGACTGTGTATCCTCCAGCCGGTTAGGCGTCGCGTTCTGAGCATCCAAGAGTCATTGTGGATTGCCGGGTGAATGAAGTCTGTGAAGGTTTGGAAGTCTACCTTGAAGACTTACCAGAGTGATTGGGCGAGGACTAAGTGACCTTAGCTCAAGGGGAATAAGGTGAAGACACGGTCTTCTGAGTTGAATCTCAGCCTCCCTAACCAGACGTACAGTTGTCACAGCAACTAGAACTGGTCCAACAAATCCTATGTCTTCAACAAGCAACTGGTTCTATCTCTTCCCTCCTTTACTTGAGTTTGTCTTCGTGAAGTCATTCCTTATCGTCTTATCTGATTGACTTCATTGCTTGACTACTATTGTTGATTGGCTTCATACTATCTTCCATCCTGATCCTACTACCTAGCAGATATTAATCTTCAAACGTTAATGCTATTGCATACTTGATTATGGCTTGCTTGTTGTAGTTTATCTTCCGCTGCATATCAATTAGGTTGTTTCTATTGTTTGTCTTTGAAACTTCCATGTTTTGAAGACTTTCATAAAAATCGCCTATTCACCCCCCCCCTCTAGTCGATAACTAGCACTTTCACTTAGGAGCATTGATCAATTTGGCCCATTCTTCAACTGTTGATTGGTACCTTGTACCCTCGGACATCCAAACAATCCTTCCATCTGGGTAGAAATGAGCTGTGGAGTAGAACTGCATAATGAGCTCATCATTCCACTTTGTGAGCTTCTGCCCAACAAAGTCATCTACTCCACAAGCATTGAAGCTGTCATAAACTCCAGGATAGTGCTCTTCATTGTTCTTGATGTACTCCCAGTCCACCCATCTCATATCATAGACTATTGGCTTCTTGTCAAGCAGCACTGTCTCATAGAAGTCCTGTTGTTCCTTAGTATCGAACATGTAGTCCACACCAGTCCTCCTGACAGCATAGGGATCAGTCAATCTCCACTGTCTGAGTCCTGCATCCTTCCTGAGCTTCATATCTTCAGCTACTGGATGAGCATCATTGTGATTTGGAATTTTGGGCTTCAACTTCCTTAAGACAAGTGACTCATCATCTTCTTCTTCAGCAGCTTCAGGCACTGGGCCTTGTTCTTTTCTGCAGCAGGAATACTCCTGGTGTTCCTCTTAGGTGCAGCTGCCTTGGGAGAATCTTTGGGCTTTGATGGAGCAGCCCCTGATATTATAGCATCTCCCATAAGCTTTTGAGTCTTAGGTGTTGGTGCAGCAACCTCTTCCTCTTCTTCCATCATAGAGGGTTTTCCAACTACTCTGGCCATTGTCTTCTTAGCCCTTTCCTTCCTTTCCTTCTCAGCCACAACTAGTTCTTTGGGTACAGATTCCAAAGCTTCTTGAGTGGATGCTCTGACCTTTAGCATAGGAGTCCTCTTGGCTAGAACTTTCATGTTCATTCCTGGCTTAATGGCAGCAGCTCTGCCATATTCCTTCTTCAGCACCTTCCTAGATGTGGCCTCATCCTCATCTGCCACATAGTCCTGATCTTCAGAATCTGAGGTCCTCTTCTTTCTGGCCCTGGTGGCTGCCTTTTGCAAGTTGCTGGGTGTGCTCCTGCTACCCTCATCATAGTTGCTTGAGGTACTAGTGCCCTCACTCATGTGAACTTGCTCCTCAGCTTTGTTCTGACTATTACTCTGATTTGACATAGCGCAAACTCTGACAACAAACCCTGTGAATAGATATAGATGAGGTAGAGGGGATGAGCATCATAAAGCACAAAGGATTTTGCAAAATGAATGAGTCAAAAACTTAGTTCTAGTTTTCCACAGAAAGCATTTCGGAGCTGCCGAATTTGTAAACTCGGTGATACCGAAGAAGCTTTTGGAACCTAAACTAGTGAACTCGGTCAGACTGAGTCACAGTTCGGTGGCACCGAGGCTGCTAGGGTTTCACAAAGTCCTGGACTCGATCACACAGATTTGCAATTCTCGGTTAGACCGAGAATCACATGAGCAATGTCATAAGCCAAATCGGTGGAACTGATTTCTTCAACTCGGTCAGTCCGAGATGAGTTCGGCGGAAACCTAACCCTAAATTTTCAATCCACAACTAATCTACAAAGTGATTTCGCTGGATAGGATGATCTCAATCATGGCAAGATACATGGAAAAACAATGTGCTAGGAATCGGAGTGAGATTAGCACAAGGATCAAGTCCATACCCTAAATGCAGCGATGGACCTGCTACGGCGGCAATGGCAGAGACGATTCCCATTAACGGCGGCGGAGACCAGTGAGGGAGGCAGCTGGCGACGAGGAGGACGATCCGGAGACCCAAGGAGGCATAGCAGGCTAAGCGCGGGCGAAGAGGTTCAGAGAAATTTCCAAATTTTGGCCCGGGGATATACATAGCCTGACCCTGTCAGTGTGACCGAGTGGAACAACTCGGTGGCACCGAGATGCATAACTGCAAGCAGTTACTGCAACTTGGTGTGACCGAAAAGTTCAAATCAGTTGCACCGAGATTGAAAACCTAGATCAACTTAGTGATCTCGGTATGACCGAAATGGATGAATCGGTCAGACCGAAACGCACAAAGAGGTTTTTGGAAGGTTTAAGTCTATGACGAATCGGGGACTCCGAGTGCTCCTCACACAGAGTGGTTCGAATCTGACTTGATCAAACTTTGTGATATAGCATGAATAGAGTTTGAGACAAGAATAACATAGACATCTAGAGAAGGTTCTTAGGCATTCTTGTCCATCCACTTGGCAAAAGAAAAGAAGCCAAACAAGAAAAACAACAAGTGGATGTCCTTGAATGAGTAAAATATGCAAACGACATGCTCACACAATAAAATGGCAAATGAAATATGTGACAAAGCATGCACAACAAATTCTAGCATCTATCAAGCAATTGGAAATGACTAGGTCATCTATATATGAGTATATTGACTTAGGAGTCAAATGAGAACATTTGATCATAGGTCATACTCATCGTTTAAGCACAAGTGGGGTTACCACTTTTACATAAAGCATTGTTATGTTCACACCATTAGAGTTTCTTTAGCTCAATTCTTAGAGTAAAGCTCCCCTAGATGTGAGATCCCCCCTAAGAGGGATGAACTAACCTTGGGTTTTGTCGATGATGACTTCATGTAGGTGTTGAAGATGTGGATGCTCTATGTTGATGTAGATCATTTGGAGCAATCCGTTGGAGTGAGTTGCACTTTCAATACCTACACGGGTTAGTCCCACAAGGAACAAACAAGAATATCCATAGACATAGAGTGATGCACACACAAGATGATGTCTATGAAAGCACTAGGTTACCTTGTCCCTTGTGTTATCAACAAGAGGGTTTGTAACTCCATGAACTAGTGCAAGAAGTGGAAGTTGGTTGCACTTGTCCTCACCAAAATGGTAAAAGTGAAGTATGTTGGCGGAGTCACCCTCAAGAACTCTCTAGTTCTTCTTCTTCGGGATCCACACCATTTTGATGGGAATCCTTGGAGTTGTAGTCATACTTGATGAAGTAGAACTTGATGTAGTCTTGGGAACCCACTTGACCAAGGCCTTAGGAGCTTCTTCAAATGCATCAATCTCCTCTTGAAGCTTGTCCTTGCCTTTCTGCTTGTGGTATTGTGGTGGAAGATCATCTTGAGCTTTTGTCCCTTTGAAAGAAGTAAGATCATAGTTCTCTTGTTGAGGAACAAACTTCGTTTTGGGGTATTGATCTTATTCCCACTCAACTCCATTGGCATTGAACTTTCATTCCAAACCAACACCTTGGTTCTTCCGGTGCCTTCCTTGCTCGCGTACAATTTCCTCGAATTGCTTAATTCCCGCAAGGCTCTTGTAAACACCTTTCTCTATAATTCCCTTCAATAAGATGTTTTCTTGCACAAGTTTAACTTGGCTAAGAGAATCATTAGTGGAATCAAGAGAACTACTAGAAGCAACAACATTGGATTTAGCATGATGATTGTTGTTACTACTAGAGGAAGAATATTTCTTATTCTTGTTACTAGACTTGACTTGAGGCATGTAAGTAGATAAGAGTAAACGCTTGGCAATGTAAGAAGAACTTTTCTTGTGAAGATCATCATTGATAGCCTGTAAAAACTCATGCTCTTGCTCAAGGTTGAGCTTTTCAAAACGTAATTTCTCATGAGTCCTTCAAAGTTCTCGATGATCTCCTAAGATAGTTTCATGAGCTAACTAAAGAGTGTTTAGTTCTTTATTTAGGAGCTCAATCTTCTCCTTATCATTGTCATTCATTTTACCTTGATTAGCATGATTAATTGACATTTCATCATAGTATTCATCACTAGAGTTGTCAACAAGTAAATCATCATCACCTAGCAAGTCATCTTCATCACTATTGAAATCAACATACTCGGGGTGTAATACCTTTGGGCCTTTAGCCATGAAGCATCTTCCAAGTCCTTCATTTGTTGAATCAAATATGTCATAGTAGTTGGTTGACACAAGTGCTAGACCGGCAACACCTTCATCTTGAGTATGTTCTGAGTCAGAGTGATAGCTTCTCTCGGAATGATGGTCGGAGTCGGAGCCGGATACCCATTCACCAACATGAGCTTGATGTCTTCGTTTTGTGTAGCTCTTTGATGATTTGTCCTTCCTTTCTGAGTCCTTGCTTCTCCGGGATGTTCTTTGTTAATAACGATCATCTCTACTCCTTCTCTCTCTTGGTGGTGATTCTTCTCTTCTACTTCTTCTCTTTGGAGTTTCTTCTCTTCTTTTGTAGGGAGTCATACACTCATTGGAATAGTGTCCGGGTCTTCCACAATTGTAGAAATTACGCTCTCGACTAGAAGATCTTTTGTCATTGTAGGACCTTGACTTGGAACTTCTTTCCTTGCTTGTACTCTTGTAGAACTTGTTGAAGTTCTTCACCATTAGGCTCAATTCTTCATTGAAGGTTTGTTTCTCACTTGATGATGTGGGAGCTTCACATGAGGCTTTGTAAGCACCACTTGACTTGTTGTGGAGCTCTTCCTTATCCTTGAGTTACATCTCATGAGCAACAATTCTTCCAATGACCTCCGCTGGCTTGAGATTCTTGTAATTAGGCATCATTTGGATCAATGTGCACATGGTATCATATTTTCCATCCAAGGCACTTAGGATCTTCTTGATGATGAATTTGTCAGTCATCTCTTCACTTCCTAAGCCGGCAATCTCATTTGTGATGAGAGCAAGCCTACAGTACATTTCAGCAACACCTTCACCATCCTTCATCTTGAACTTGTCAAGTTGACTTTGAAGCACATCCAATTTGGATTCCTTGACAGAGTCGGTACCTTCGAGCATGTCAATCAAAGTGTCCCAAATTTCCTTTGCATTCTCAAGACGGCTGACTTTGTTGAGTTCTTACGGGTACAATCCGTTGAAGAGGATATCACAAGCTTGAGCGTTGTATTGCAGCATCTTCAACTCTTCCGCACTAGCTTCACGGTTTGATTCTCTCCCATCAAAGAATTCACCTTGCAAGCCAATACACACAATAGTCCATACGGCGGGGTTATGTCCAAGAATATGCATTTTCATCTTATGCTTTCAACTAGCAAAATTAGTACCATCAAAATAAGGACCTCTACGGTGATAATTTCCCTCGTTAGATGCCATACTCTCCTAGGTTGTGAAACCAAGGCTATGACATCTGAACTCGGTGGCACCGGATACCACTTGTAGGATTGAAAGTATGTCTAGAGGGGGGTGATTAGACTACTTGACCAAATAAAAACCTAGCCTTTTCCCAATTTTAATTCTTGGCATATTTTAGCAACTTAGCACAAGTCAAGCAATCAACCTACACATGCAATTCTAGAGTATAGCAGCGGAATTTAACACAATTGCATATGAAGGTAAAGGGGAGGAGTTTGAGGAGGCAAAGGCAATTGGAGACACGGAGATTTTTGAGCCATGGTTCCGATAGGTGGTGCTATCGTACATCCACGTTGATGGAGACTTCAACCCACGAAGGGTAACGACTGCGCGAGTCCACGGAGGGCTCCACCCACTAAGGGTCCACGAAGAAGCAACCTTGTCTATCCCACCATGGTCGTCGCCCACGAAGGACTTGCCTCACTAGGGGTAGATCTTCACGAAGTAGGCGATCTCCTTGCCCGTACAAACTCCTTGGTTCAACTCCACAATCTTGTCGGAGGCTCCCAAGTGACACCTAGCCAATCTAGGAGACACCACTCTCCAAGAAGTAACAAATGGTGTGTTGATGATGAACTCCTTGCTCTTGTGCTTCAAATGATAGTCTCCCCAACACTCAACTCTCTCTCACAGGATATGGATTTGGTGGAAAGAAGATTTGAGTGGAAAGCAACTTGGGGAAGGCTAGAGATCAAGATTCATATGATAGGATTGGAATATCTTGACCTCAACACAAGTGTAGGTGGTTCTCTCTCAGAATATGTAAGTTGGAAGTGTAGGCATGTTCTGATGGCCATCTCCACGAATGAAGAGGGGGAGGAGGGGTATATATAGCCTCCACACAAAATCTAACCATTACACACAACTTACCAATCTTGGTGGGACCAAATTGAGAAACTTGGTCGGACCGATTTAGCAAATCAAGTGACCGTTAGGATTTTCGGTGGGACCGACATGCAACTCGGTAGGACCGATATGGTTAGGGTTAGGGCATAACGTAATCTCAGTGAGACCGATTACACAAACTCGATGAGACCGATTTTGGTAATAAGCTAACCAGAGAGTTGGTCAGGTAAACTCGGTGAGACCGATTCACTCATCTCGGTTGGACCGAAACATTACGAAAGGGAAACAGAGAGTTTACATTGCAATCTCGGTGGGACCGATCGCTCATCTCGGTGAGACCGAAACGTTACAAAGGGAAACAGAGAGATTACAATCCCATCTCGGTGAGACCGAGATCCCTATCGGTGAGACCGATTTGCCTAGGGTTTGTGGCAGTGGCTATGACATCTGAACTCGGTAGCACCGGATAGAAAGAATCGGTGGGGCCGAGTTTGACTTTTGGTTTAGGTCAAAGGTGGATGTGAGAAAGCAGTTGAGGGCTTTGGAGCATATCACTAAGCACTTTGAACAAGAGCCTCATTAAGCAACACCTCATCCCTCCTTGATAGTATTGGCTTTTCCTATAGACTCAATGTGATCTTAGATCACTAAAATAGTAAATGTAGAGTCTTGAGCTTTGAGCTTGAGCCAATCCTTTTGTCCTTAGCATTTTGAGGGGTCCACTTTTCTCATCCATGACATGCCAATCATTGAGCTTTCCTGAAATATTTATCTCGGAATAGCATTAGCTCAATGAGCTATATGTTGTTAGGAATTACCAAAACCACCCAGGGATAGTTGCACTTTCACAACACCCCTCCATCTGGAATGGAATCAGGTGACATGTTCCAAGTTCATTTCAGCTGGGAGCGCCCTCAGGGATGCATCATTCCCAGGTCGCGTGGGTCTGTCCCTGCGACATTGTATCCCTTTTGCTTATGTCTTTACCTTGCTAGGGACGGCTCTTGGGCTGCATCATCCCGTAAGCCGCTCGGACCTGACCTAGTGGCATGTACCCCTGCAGCATTATCCAAGTTGATTTGCCTTTCATGCTTAATCTGCCTATGATTATCGTCTGCCACCTATCACAGGCCTTCTCTCCCTCATACAAATCGCTTGCGTGTTAAAAGGGGGGCTCCTGAGCATCACGACTTAGGAGCTCTTACTGGCTCTCCAGCCCTCACCCCCTGGCCTTAACCATGGCATCACAACCTGGCATACCAGCGGCGGCTGAGCTCGCTCGAGGGCCGGGACCTGAGGACGTAGAGCATTTTGTATCTAACCATCTTGCAGGAGCACAACAGCCGCCCAAGGCTCAAGACTAGGCGCAACCCGCCTTGAGGTAGGGCCTCATGAGTCCCGCGCTGGCTCACGAGTGCCCAAATACACCTTGTCCAACCCTGTCGTGCAAGCCATGTGTTAGGGAGGGGTTGTACACGCCTTGGGGGCTCCTCCCGGAGGGGGGCCCCTCCCACGTACCAGTGGAAGCACCATGCTCCGTGCTGGCTGACGACACTGCCGAGGAGCGGCTATGCCCGTACACATACGGAAGCGCTATGCTGAGGGCGGCCCACGGCCCACGGCCGTATCAACCTCAGGGAGCCCAGAGCTCAGTGTCCGGCCTCATCGCAACACCTCCCCTTGGGAGCGTCACGCAAGGGGGTTGGGCACGGGGGCTGTGCCCGGGTCACGCTCGAGTGTACGCCACCCAGCCAGGTCCCTCGGACTTGGTCGTCGCGCACCCCTCCCCGAGTGGAGCCAAGGTATGAAGGTCGTTTGAACGTCAACGGGGACTCCTGAGCATCGCGACTCAGGAGCCTAACTGGTCACGTAGCCCCTCACTCCTTGGTTCCATCCTAGTTTCTGGTCAGGGCTAACGGCGGTTGAGGTATGTGAGGGAGTCCTGGATTAGGGGGTATACGGACAGCCGGACTGTATACATCATCCGGACTATTGAAGCGTGAAGACACAAGACTCAAGACTTCGGCCTGTGTTCGGATGGGACTCTCCTTTGCGTGGAAGGCAAGCTTGGCGATCCGGATATTATATTTCCTTCCTTGTAACCGACTCCATGTAAACCCGAGCCCTCTCCGGTGTCTATATAAACCAGAGAGGATGGTCCTTAGAAGGCCGATCACAATTACAATCATACCATCATAGGCTAGCTCTTAGGGTTTAGCCTGTACGATCACGTGGTAGATCTACTCTTGTACTAGTCATATCTTCAATATTAATCAAGCAGGAAGTAGGGTTTTACCTCCATCGAGAGGGCCCGAACCTGGGTAAACATTGTGTCCCTTGCTTCCTGTTACCATCAGCCTAAGACGCATAGATCGGGACCCCCTACCCGAGATCTGCGGTTTTGACACCGACATTGGTGCTTTCATTAAGAGTTCCTCTGTGTCGTCGCTTCGAGGCTTGATGGCGTCTTCAATCGTCAACAACACGATCCAGGGTGAGACTTTTCTCCCCGGACGGATCTTTGTGTTCGGCGGCTTCGCACTGCGGGCCAATTCGCTTGGCCATCTGGAGCAGATCGACAGCTACGCCCCTGGCCACCAGATCAGGTTCGGAAACTTGAACTACACAGCGGACATTCACGAAGACTTGATCTTCGGAGGATCCGGCCCTACACCAGGAGCACCGGATAGTCACGGAGAGCACAGCCTAGACTTGCCGTCGGACAATATTCGGGATATTATCCCTGAAGTAGCCCCGGATCTAAATCCGGAACAAGATGAGTTGCCCAAGGACGGAGGGATAAATCCCGCACCACAGGCCGCATGCTCATCGGCGTTGGAGCCGAACACAGGTCCCACCTCTATGGAGGCCTGTGACCACGGGCCCCCGGACTCGTATCCGGTTGTTGGTTCCGGTCCGCATACCCTCGAGCCGGCCAAGCCAGGTTGGGCTTCGGTAATGGAATTTACCGCTGCGGACATCTTCCAGCACTCGCCCTTTGGCGACATGCTGAACTCATTAAAGTCTCTCTCTCTCTATGTTAGGAGGCTCTAGGCCGATCTATGTCCGGCCTAAGTGCGAAGCAGGCGACGAAGGAATTCGTTGCCCACCCACCACCCACTTCATTGCCACGATCGATGATTTAACCAACGTTCTTAACTTCGACCCCGAAGACATCGATGGTATGGACGACGATGCAGGAGAAGCTTCAGAATCTCTGGGGCGTGGGACTACTACCTTGTCACATGATATATACATGGTGGACACGCCCAAGAAGGACGAAGGCGATAGTCCGGAAGATAAAACACCCGGGCAAAAGCCAAAACGGCGGCGCAGACGTCACTCAAAATCCAGCAACAGCAAAAGTAGCGACAAGAGCGCAAGAAGGGTCGACATACCAGAAGGCAGTAATGACCACATGGATCCAGCGATGGAGCAGGACGAGCCAGGTCACGCCAAACCAAGTTCGGAGCAAATATCCGATCACAATGATCCGGAGGGACGAGCTCATGAAACCACCCCAGAACAGGAACACAGTCCGGATGACGACGCATTCCTCATCCCGGACGAACGAGTGGAACGAGACAACCTCCACCAAAAGCTTATGGCCACAGCAAGAAGTGTAAAAAAGCAGAAACAATGGCTTAAGGTCGCACAGGAAAAGCTCAGTCGCAGATGGAATAAAGTGCTAGACACTGAAGAAAGATATGGCGACGATCACCATACAAAAAGCTATCCAAAACGCAAGCTACTGCCAGAATTCGATGATGAGGCTGTTCCACCAAAGAATAATACGACCAGGAGACCAGACGTACCGCTTCACAACCACAACAGAGCGACTACTGACACCGTGCACGATCTACGTGAGAAGCTGGATAAGAAGGCCGGCGCAGCCAGGTCCATCTACGGATCTAAAGGACACACCCCGACGAGGGACTATGGTCACCCAAACACTAATACAAGCCAAATACCAGTTCGGAATAAGCACCGGACACAACAACAGCCGACCACATGCCACAACGCGCCCAGATACAGAGGGGCTGCTCACCCCCTGTGCTTCATCGAAGAAGTACTGGACCATGAATTCCAACAAGGCTTTAAACCTGTGAACACAGAGGCATACGATGGAATGATAGACCCAGGGGTCTGGATCGAGGATTTTATCCTGCATATTCACATGGCTCGTGGGGATGACCTCCACGCCATCAAATACCTTCCCCTCAAGTTGAAGGGACCAGCTCGACACTGGTTGAAAAGCGTCCCCGAAAATTCAATCAGGAGTTGGGAGTAACTCGAGGACGCTTTCAGGGCTAACTTTCAAGGAACTTATGTCCGGCCTCCGGGTGCAGACGATCTAAGTCACATAATCCAACAACCCGGGGAGTCCGCCCCCAAGCTCTAGAACAGATTCCTCACTAAGAAGAATCAAATTGTTGATTGTCCGGACGCCGTAGCCTTAGCGGCATTCAAACACAGCATCCGTGATGAATGGCTCGCCAGACACCTCGGCCAAGAAAAGCCAAGGACAATGGCAGCCTTAACAAGCCTTATGACCCGCTTTAGCGCGGGTGAAGACAGCTGGTTAGCCCGTAAAGACACCAGCGACCCCAGCACATCCGAAATAAGGGATGGCAACGGGAAGCCACGGCGTAATAAACACAAACGCCAAAACAAGGAAGAGAGCCTGGATAACACAACGGTCAATGCCGGATTCAGGGGCTCTCGACCTGATCAGCAAAAGAAGCCATTTAAAGGCCGTAAAGAGGGACCGTCCGGTCTGAACAAAGTCCTGGACAGACTATGCCAAATTCATGGTACCCCAGAGAATCCTGCGAACCACACCCATAGAGAGTGTTGGGTCTTCAAGCAGGCCGGCAAACTAAATGCCGAACACAAAGGGAGGGAAACACCAAGTGAAGACGAGGACGAACCTCGCCAGCCGAACACTGGTGGACAGAAAATTTTTCCGCCAGAGGTTAAAATAGTAAACATGATCCACACAACTCGTACATTCACGAGAAAGCAAGAACGCGTGCTTAGAGACGCGCATGATGTAGAGCCCATCATACCCACATCTGACTAGTGGTTGTCTCGTCTGATCACTTTTGATCACATGGACGGCCGAACTCGTATCCGGCGCGGAGGATCACAGGACTTGGTGCTTGACCCAATAATCGACGGATATCGTCTCACCCGTGTCCTGATGGACGACGGCAGTAGTCTCAATTTAATATACGAGGACACTGTTCGCAGAATGGGGATAAACCCATCCAGAATTAGCCAAAGCAACACCGCCTTTGAAGGGGTGATACCAGGCGTTGAAGCCTACGACAGGGGCTCTGTCGTGTTGGAAGTAACATTCGGCTCCCCAGGCAACTCCAGAAGCGAAGAACTGCTCTTCACCATCGCACCCTTCCAAAGCAGCTATCACGCATTGCTAGGAAGAACGGCCTTCGCCTGCTTCAACGCATTGCCTCACTATGGCTACCTTACACTCAAGATGCCCGGTCCCCGTGGCGTCATCACCGTTAGCGGAATCACAGAGTGCTCTTCACGCGCAGAGGAACACGCGACGGCCCTGGCGGCCGGGCTATAAGCGGCCTCTAATATCAGAAAACATGACTGGTCATTAAGACCGCAGACACGGTTAGGCGAGTCCAGTAGCCCGGATAAAATTCAACCGGGCACTGTATATGTAATCCCATAGCGGAAACCAGGGGCTATAAATATTTAATACAGCCCCACACTTGGCTCAACCTTATTGGCAGGCCAACATCTTACACCTTTACTATCCATCGCATACTTACCTTGTACTCTTCTATGAGTTTTCCTTTTTTCCACAGATAACGTTCGCGTGATACCCTTCCAGGATACGACACAACGGAGACAAAGGCGCAGACGTGTAGGAGGGCCCCGTTCAACAGGTTTCTTTTTAGATTAAGCCCCTGTGTAAACCTTTTCTATTGCCTCCTGTTGTTTAAACCATCTCATGGGTTCCATACCCACAGAGGATATTGTCGTTATTGGCATTTCGCCACGACAGAGTATCGCACGTACCTGGAAACACGGGGTTCATAATGAATGGGCATTCTTGAGCCCATCTTCTGTTATAAAGCCCGAACACCTTCGGGAGTGTTCGGCGTCACGAGTTTGGCCTTATATGCATCAGCTTCGAATCATGTCTTTGGTCAAATGTTGGGTTTGCCCAGCTCCTGGGTTTGCCGCCTTACATTCCGTTATTATCGGCTAAGGCAGGCCAAAGGAGAACTACTGCGATTTTGCCCTGGTTATTCCGGATGAGCGCCTCAGTAGAGAAAGCCGAAAACTGACTGTCATGATATAGCGAGAGACTGTTCAACCACTCGAAGACTCACCGCAATCTCTAAGGATTCCTCCGCATTAACAAAGGTCCGTTTCCCGACCATGTACACACGCGCCCGTATTCGGATGCACGCGAATGTACCAGGGGCTACATAGTAGCCCCGCCATAAGACTCCCATGGCTAACCAAAAGTGTTACTGCTATATAGTCCGGTTTCCTAGTTCGGCGTGTGATCACCTCCTTAATAGACCAAGACGTTGGATCAAGTGTGATTATTCATATTTTTCACGAACACCCCCACATTGTATGCGTGGGGGCTGAAACCAAGGACTGCTATCTTTCGGACTACTTATACATTTAAAAACGGCCGTACAGGGGACACAATCATATTTTCAGGAAAAAAGTATAAATATAGCCTTGTAATCAAAATAAACATTGTTTTTTACAATGATTTGACTTATTAGTCGAAGAGGACATTCTTCGAGCACTGCGCCTCTATTAGGCGGGCACCTTCTGTGACCCGCGCCAAGTAGTGCTCGGCCGAATATTGGCCGCCCGCCGGATCCTCGGTCGCTATAATGGTGGCCTCCATATTCGTCCAATAGGCTTTAACGCGGGAAAGAGCCATCCACGCACCCTCTATGCACGCCGGCCTCCTCATGGCGTCGATCCGAGACACGGCCCCAAGGAATTGCTGCACCAAACCAAAGTAGTTGTCCGGCTTAGGCCCCTTCGAACAAAGATGGTTTATTACAGACCGCATTGCAATCCCGGACAGCCTATGAAGCTCCGCCACGGCAGCCACCTTCTCATTTAACAGCAGCGGGCGAGTGGGAGCATTGAATTGCGACCAGAAAAGCTTCTCCACTTCCTTATCACCTTGATCCTCGAAGAACTTGGCAGCGTCAGCTATACTATTCGTCAAGCCCGCATATGCGTCTGCAGGACTCCAGCGCCCAGCCAGGGGAGCATACTTGGGATCCAAAAACTTCGTCCGCAGTAGGTAGGAACCCCCAGCCACAATTTTGTTGGCCTGTTGGAGCTCCTCCCGCATACCCCGGATCTCGGTCCGCATCTCCTTGGCGGCATTTAGTGCCTGGTCTAGCTCGGCCGAACTAGCCTTATTCTCCTTTTCATGGAGTACATACCGTTCGGCGGCATTTTTCAAATCTTCAGCCATTTCGGCTATCTTTTCCTCGCTTCGGCAATGAGGACCTGTTCGGCTCTCAACTCTTCGGCCGCCTTTAGGGAAGACGCATTGCTAGCCCGAGCTTGCTCCTTGGCCTGAGCAAGTTTGGACCTTAGGGCCTCCATGGCAGCAACACCATCTGCAGTGCATACATAGGGCATTAACATTATGCCATTTTCGCATTTTCCTATATAATATAATAAGGGAAGCCAAGCATACCCTGGGATTCTTCCAGCCGTTTGTTCACCAGCATGATATCGGCATCAATAGATCTGATCTGCCTTCTCAGTTCAGCAACTTTAGCAGACTGGTCGGCTGCCGGATCCTTATATACCTGCGAATATATATAGCGCAGCCATTACTATATGATCCCCCGTTTGCCGCCTATGGCGGGCAACCAGAGTCTCAGGGGCTACTATCCATAGGGAGCACACCTAGCGCGTGCTTCATAACCAAAAAATAGTGCATTTTTCACTACATACCTTAAAGCCTTTGAGCAGGCTTGTAAATGCCTCATTCAAACCGCTGGTAGCGGATGAAATCTTCGTGAGCACCATGCTCATTAAAGAGCGGTGCTCCTCCGAGAGCGCGGCTCGCTCTAGAAAGCCTGTCAGTACGTCCGGCCGGACATCGAACTGTGCCGGACCCTTCTCATCGCCCCCCATGGGAGCCAAATGCTCCGGGCTCAGGGTGACAGACGTGTTCGCTTCCGACTTCGGTAGATCCAGACTCCTCTATGACGACACCTCCGTGTCGCCCGCTTCATGAGGCGGAGAGGTGGGGGGAGTCTCACTCTCCATCATCTCCGGACGAAGGTCCCTCAAAGACGAACTCTGTTGAGAAGAGCTGCTTGCCGGACTACAAAAGACAAAGTCCCAGTTATGGATCTTGGAGTAACACCATACCTTCGACTTAATGAATAACCTACGGCTCGGTGGAGGGTTGGCCCGTTGGTGGGCATGATGCGGTGAGGGTGCCCGTCGCGGCAGAGCCCCCTGGTGATACCTTCTTCCCTTGCTTGGGTGTCTCCGCCTCCAAGTCTTTGGAGGCTGCCCTCTTCTTCCCGCGTGGGGAGGAGACTTTAACCTCCCCCTCCTGACTATCCTCCATAGGAGAGGTAGCGATTCCCCCGGTCTGGATGCGTAGTGTGTGAAGTTCGGCTTCACTACCCTTTCCTTCACCTTTCCCTGAGGGGATTTTGCTGAGCACCCGGCCAAGCATCTTGGCAATGGTTGGACCAGGCGAGCCTTCAGGAAGTGGTGCCGGACACCTGATTCTCTCCACCTTGTTGAACCATTCCTAGCCACGGAGGGATTTTCAGAATAATAGTTATGATAAATATAAATGAAGTATCCGGCTTTAAGGTTACTTACTTGGGCATCTAAGCGGTTGCAGCTTAGGCCCGCATCCTCGGTGGTGTCCGGACACTTTACTTGTGGTCCGAAAAATAATTTACACATTCCTTCGAGCTTCAGGCTGAAGAAGTGCTTAATAGTCCATGGACCCTCCGGATTAAACTCCCACATCCGGAGAGGCCGACGTTTGCATGACAACATCCGCCGAATTAGCATCACTTGCATTATGCCGACAAGATCTATGTCCCTCGCAATAAGCTCCCGGATACGATTCTGCAGTTCTGGTGCATCGCTAGCAGGCCCATAATTCCGTCCTATGTCGGTCCAAGACGCTAACTGTGATGGAGGGCCCGAGCGGAACTCGGGGCGGCCACCCACTTTCTGCCTCTGGGAGCTGTAACATAAGACCACCTCTGCTGCCATACATCGGATACTTCCGGAAAAGATCCCTCTGGCCATGGGTCATCGGCGTTCTTGCTTAATATGGCACCTCCACACTCCGCATGTCGCCCCTTGATCATCTTCGGCTTCACATTGAAGGTCTTGAGCCATAAGCCGAAGTGTGGGTTGACGTGGAGAAAAGCCTCGCACACAATGATGAACGACGAGATATGGACGATGGCGTCTGGAGCCAGATCATGGAAATCCAAGCCATATTAGAACATGAGCCCCCTCACAAAGGGGTCGAGGGTGAGGCCCAGGCCTCGAAGGAAGTGAGGGACAAACACGACGCTCTCGTTGGGCTCCGGTGTGGGGATAACTTGCCCTGGAGCCGGAAGCCTGTGCTGGATATCAGCGGTCAGGTATCCGACCTCCCTAAGCTTAGCAATATCCTCCTCTTGGATCGAGGAGGCCATCCACCGGCCTTTTGCGTCGGATCCGGACATACTGGAGGATCTGGGGTGTTGGAGCTTAGGTTTTGAGTGCTGGAGCTCGAGGTGCGAGAAGGAGCAGGAGAGGTGGAAAAGAGGAGTAGGCCTTGACCCCTTTATAAAAGGGATGAATATCAAGAGTCCTCGGCGTGACCGCTTGGGACTTATCTAAAATATATGGAGTCATACCAACGGTCGCCGTAGGGTCACACATGCCCATATTGATGAAAGATCCCGTAATAAGAGGAACACGATCTCTGCTTTGGCAGGACGTGCCAATAAAACCGCCTCACAACGCGAGTCGAGGTGGAATAGGAGACGACGGTTCATGTTGGACCAGGCCACGATGCAAGGTCACGACGTACAAAGATCACCAGTAGCATAGATTTATGCTATGTTCCCTACAATGATGTGTGAAGATCATCTTGCAGACCCGGACAAGGTCTATGTGTTCGATAATGACCTTGGAGTATTCAGAAGGAGGAACCCGCCTTGCAATGCCGAAGACAAGACTACGCGCCGGACTCATTATCATTGAAGCCTGGTTCAGGGGCTACTGAGGGAGTCCTGGATTAGGGGGTATCCCGACAGCCGGACTGTATACATCGTCCGGACTATTAAAGCATGAAGACACAAGACTCAAGACTTCGGCTCGTGTCCGGATGGGACTCTCCTTTGCGTGGAAGGCAAGCTTGGCGATCCGGATATTATATTTCCTTCTTTGTAACCGACTCCATGTAGACCCTAGCCCTCTCCATTGTCTATATAAACCGGAGAGGATGGTCCTTAGAAGGCCGATCACAGTTACAATCATACCATCATAGGCTAGCTCTTAGGGTTTAGCCTCTACGATCTCGTGGTAGATCTACTCTTGTACTACTCATATCTTCAATATTAATCAAGCAGGAAGTAGGGTTTTACCTCCATCGAGAGCGCCCGAACCTGGGTAAACATTGTGTCCCTTGCTTCCTGTTACCATCAGCCTAAGACGCACAGATCGGGACCCCCTACCCGAGATCCGCCGGTTTTGACACCAACAGTATGCGCGGGGCCGGGCCCTGCCGACATAGAACACTAGACCTACCCCTACTTTCCCTCCCTATTTTCTATTTGCACATCAAGGGGGACTCCTGAGCATCACGACTCAGGAGCCTAACTTGTCACGTAGCCCCTCACTCCTTGGTTCCGTCCTGGTTTCCGGTCGGGGCTAACGGCGGCTGAGGTATGCGCGGGGCCGGGCTCTACCGACGTAAAACACAAAGAAAATAGAAAGGAAATCGTAGAATCTCGAAGCAAATCTAGAAGCAAATATTACAAACCATAATCGTCTTCACGATACCAAACGGAAGTTTAAACGCCTCCACGAGGCACAATGCATATTGCAGGGATTAAAACAGGAAAGAAGCCGCGAGAAGATCACCCTTGGGCAACACCGTCATTCGCCAGGAGCCCTGCCTTCATGGTGGTATCGCCCCCATCAGCTCCAACTCCCGAAGCTGCGGGGGCAGCAGCACCTACCCTGGGCATGGTGGAAAAGGCGCGGAATTTCTCCAGCATGGGTTCCGCTCGATCCTTCACGGCTTCAGCAGCAGCCGCGACGCGCTCGCCGTTCATGGGCTCCAGTAGTCCGTCGAGGTTGGCACTAGGATCGCAAAGGTAAACTTGGTTGAGGACAAGCGTCAGCGCCGCAGAAGAAAGGACACGAGCTTCAGCCTCGGCCATGGGGCCGACGCCGTTCACGACTTCCTCAAGTGCTTCAACCAAAAGGGAAGCAGCTCGGTGGGGCCGTCCTCGGTGCCAGCCAGCGACGTCTCCAAGCCGTCCTCATAGAGCGTCATCAGCGCCTTGCGAGACCTCTCCTCCAGATCTGCGAAGGCCACACAGTCCTCAGCCAGGACATTTGCCTTGGCGTCTAGCTCGGCCCTCCCGTCTTCAACTTCTGCTCTAGCATCTTCAGTCGGCCACGTTCAGCGGCCAGCTCAGCATCGCGGTGCCCGATGGCGTCCTCCTGAGCCTTCATCTCCTCCTCCTTCACCTTGCGGTCGCGAGCCTCTTTGGCGAGCTCATCGCGGAAGCCTTGCAGCTTGGCCTCCAGCGCCTTGCACCGGTCCTGGGCGACCTTGGCATCCTTAGCACCTCATTGTGAGCAGCTGTGGCCTGGCTGGTGGCTTGTTTCTCCTCCTCAGAAGCCACCGCAGCCCGGCTCAATGCCACTCGGACAGAGGCGTCGGAATGAACCCAGCCAGAGATCAACTCCAGGCGCCCAGCCACCATGCGGGAGTTGGCGCCCTGGAGGTCTTCTCGCAGCTGGCCCAACTCGACGAAGGCATGGTCCAAAACGGACAAGGTGGCAAGGGGATCCGGAACCAGTGGTGCAGTAGGACGAGGCGACAGCGTGATCACGGCTTGGGAGACCGGGGGCTATTGAGTCCGGTCCGCCCCAGCGACCGCTTCAGGCGCCAGCACCTCCATAGGCAGCGGGGCCACGGGGGCTGGCACCATGCCAGAGCCCCCCTGTGGGCCTCGCGAGGACGATCGGGCAGGGGAGGTGTGAGCTCCACTGCCTCCCCTTCCCACCAGCGGAAGCGCAGCTGCGGCAGATGTGCCTGCCCTAGGTGGAGCCACCGTGTCCCCCTTCTTCTTCTTCGCTGCAAGCGGCGGCCTAACCCAATGACAGAGAACGTCTAGCCTCGGTAGCAAAAACAAGAACAAGACGGAGTTCGAGCACCTATTGGTCAATCGCGGCATAGTCCGCCGGTCTCTTGCCAAGCTTGAAGCCCGAAAGCCTCTTGGTCCGGGGGGCAACCTCGGGAGGTCCAGAAGCGGGAGAAGGCGCACCAGAAGGGCTGGAGCTAGCCCTGAGCGGCGCCTGAACCAGAGCAGCCCCCCTGAGAGATCAGCGCAGACATGTCCCACTTTGGGATCGTGGGCGGGTCCTCCTCCTCTCGCGCAGCGTCAGCCTCGTCGTCGTCCGGCAGGGTGCGGAGGAAACTGGCCCTGAGGGAGTCTTGGATTAGGGGGTATCCGGACAGCCTGACTATATACATCGTCCGGACTATTGAAGCGTCAAGATACAAGACTCAAGACTTCGGCTCGTGTCCGGATGGGACTCTCCTTTGCATGGAAGACAAGCTTGGAGATCCGAATATTATGTTTCCTTCCTTGTAACCGACTCCGTGTAAACCCTAGCTCTCCGGTGTCTATATAAACCGGAGAGCATGGTCCTTAGAAGGCCGATCACAATTACAATCATACCATCATAGGCTAGCTCTTAGGGTTTAGCCTCTACGATCTCGTGGTAGATCTACTCTTGTATTCCACACATCTTCAATATTAATCAAGCAGGAAGTAGGGTTTTACCTCCACATCGAGAGGGCCTGTCAGGACCCCGACTCGATGCCACATAGGTCTAGCATGTAACACCTCATATCACTTTGCGGCCTCACGCACGGTATTCCCACGGGTGTCGCCTTACCTTAGCCCGGGACCGTTTGCGCCTTTTGGCACACGTATATGACGGTGTCGCTAGCATCCATATGATAAGGAGCCCGGGCTGACATGGCTAGTCGTAAACCCAAAGTGGCACAAACTTACCGGGACAGGCATCCATGACCCAACATCGAACGTGTCGGTCATCAGCGAGTGAATCCAGGCTGTAGCACTGGGCTAGCAGGACTCCGGTGAACCGGGCTGTAGCGGGCTAACAGGACTCCGGTATTCATCGCGTGACATTTCCCCGAAGGGACAGACACAGAACGAAGAAGGACACATGCCGGCCAGCCTAAGTGTTCCGGAGCAGTAGCAAGCTACCATGGCTCGGTGGAAACATTAGGAGACATTTCCCGGTAAGAGAGGCTACTAAGGATAAACAACTAGATAGTCAGATCCCACACATACCAAGCATTTCAATAACATACACACAATATGCTCGATATGTGCAAATACAACATGGCATCACAACATGACTCTACGACTCAAGTAATTTATTCAATAGGCTCCGAGGAGCGAGATATTACAAACATGGGTCTCATGACCCAACAATCAGAGCATACAAATCAAAGCACAAGCGGAAGCTATCATGTCTGGGTACAGACATCTATAACTGAAAAAGGCTGAGAAGCCTGACTATCTACCAGATCCTGCCGGGGCACAAGATCGTAGTTGAGGTAACAAGCTAAACGTCGAAGTCCATGCGAAACTACTAGTGAGACCGAAGTCTCTCTGCAAAAACATAAAATAGGCAAACGTGAGTACAAATGTACCCAGCAAGACTTACATCAGAACTAACTACATATGCATCATTATCAACAAAGGGATGGTGGGGTTTAACTGCAGCAAGCCAGCTTTGACTCGGTGGCTATCCTGAACTATGACTGCAAGTAACTCTTTTGAGGTGGCGCACACGAGTCCACATATTCACCATATCAATACACCACTATGGATCCGCTCCCGTCTCCCTACGAGAACGCCATCCATAGCACTCACGCTTATCTTGCGTATTTTAGAGGATCCACTTTCACTTGTCTATGAACTGATATAAGCAACCCAGAAGTCCTTTACCGCGGACACGGCTATTCGAATAGATGATGTTAACCCTGCAGGGGTGTACTTCTTCATACATGTTTCCACCACTTAGCGTCTGCACACGACATGTGCTCGGCAGACTTCAAGCGAAAGCCGACGTGGGTGTAGACCACGACCTACCTAAACACCTAAGTCTCTAGTCCAGGTTTATCGCCTATTCGGGTTCCATCCATGAGGAGATCCGGCCGGAGTTTCGCTCACAACCCCAAACGATGTGAACAGGGTTCCGTGACACCAAACGGGCGCCCGGTTTACCCGGCCACGTAGCTACCGCATCACAGCCCACCCCTACGGTCAGCGCTGTCCACGGCCTCCAGCATACTACAAACACCAGAAACTACTTGCAACTCCTGGACAGAGGACAAGGGTGAATAAGAAGTCGAGCGGGGTCATATTTCAGGGCCCAATGTATGGTAGTAGCTGAATCATGGATCACAAACACAGAACTCAGTTCCTGAGGACGGCTTCAATGAGACAACCCACCATGTACTCCTACATGGCCTCTCACCGCTACCTTTACCAAATCGTGTTCACACACTTAGCTCACACACAGTAGGACATATTCACACACCTCTGTTTCATCCCCGATGAATCAGACCTGACTCAACTCTAAGCAGTAGCAGGCATGACAAACAAGCATGAATGAGTAGGCACATCAGGGCTCAAACAACTCCTACTCATGCTAGTGGGTTTCATCTATTTACTGTGGCAATGACAGGTCATGCAAAGGATAAAGGGGTTCAGCTACCGCAGCAAGTAACAAATATGTCGTTGTTGTCCTAATGCAGTAAAAGAGAGCAGGAGCGAGAGAGTGGGATTTTATCGGAATGAACAAGGGGGTTTTGCTTGCCTGGCACTTCTGAAGATAACATTGAGTCTTCATCAGTGTCAACGATCACATCATCGGTATCACGTCTATCGAGAGGGGACAAATACCGGCAACACAGAAGGGAACACAATCAATGCAATGCACAATATGATGCATGATCATGACATGGCAAAATGAATGTGTTTTGGGCTAATGCAACTAGCAACAGATTAAATGAAGTTGGTTTGAATACAAGATTCAAATTCAAACTCCATATGTGATTATTCAGATGCCATTTATATGATTTGTGCTAAACAGCACCTATAAGTTGTTCTAACATGCATGAAAATGGTACAGATGGATAGATTGGATTTTTCCGATCATTTTTCATATATAATTTATCTCATTTGGAGGTACGGTTGAATTTCTATGATTTATTGAAGTTTTAGCTATTTTCTGGAATTTCCAGATTATTTTTAAATCCAGAAAATACTTATTGCGTCAGCCCCACGTCACAGTGACGTCAGTAGGGTCAACTGGGCGCCCCAGGTCAAACCTGACGTGTGGGGGCCACACGTCAGTGACACAGGAGCTAATCCCGGTCAAACCCAGCGCTAACTGAGGTTTGACCAGGGGTGGGGCCCATAGTCAGTGTCCTAGGGGGTTGGTTAGGGCGTCATTAGCACTAATTAAGCGTGCCACGTCGGCAGTCGCCGGAGTATCGCTGGCGGCGACCATTCCGCACGGCGGCGCGGCTCGGATTCGAGCTAGGGGCGATGGTTTGGCGCGCGGTTTGGCTTATTGGAACGTCCGCGACGCGGCGCGTCAAGCGGTGGCTGTGGCCGCGGCTGGGGTGACCGGTAGCGGCAACTACGGCGAGAGAGGCGGCGACCGGAGCTCGGGCATCGCCTAAGACGATGCTATGGTGCGGCTACGGACGAACCGATGGAAGTTTTCAGCTCCTGGGAACATCTCGAGCCCGAGGGCGTGCTCAGACGCGAGCTAAGACACCTGTGGCCACGGCGGTGCCATGGCCGGCGGCGAGGAGCGCTCGGCAAGGTGGTTAGGGCGGCTAGAGTACGGGAACGAGCGCGAGGAGGAGGGGGAATGGAAGAGTAGCTCACAGCGGATCTGGTGGAGGCAACGGCGAGGCCGGGGAGGGGCTGGAGCTCGCGAATCCTCGAAAGTTCGCCGGCGGCCGAAGGTTGGGGGCGAGCTTGAGGGCGACGCTGCAGGGCTTCCGGAGGGCCGTGGATCGGTGGGGAGGAAGAGGGAGTCGGGGCGGAGCTTCCTGGGGCGTCGGTGAGGCGTGGGGTGGCCGGTAGCCTTGGTGGCTCTCGTCGGTGGCGGCGGCTCCGTTCGGGTGAGGAGAACGGAGGAGGGGGAGAGTGTTCTGGGGAGAGGATGGGGACGCGGGAGAGTGAGGAAGAGAGGCAGGGAGGTGCGTGGCATCTCCGGGCGTCGAGGAGGAAGCAGGAGGTGGCCGAGGCCTCTCGGGCGCGCGCCACGCCTCGCCTCTGTCCTTCTGGCGAGGGAGGAAGACGACAGGGGAGGGGGTGGAGATGGGCTGGGCCGGCTGGGCCGGTTGGTGGCGCCAGGTAGGCTGCGGTAAGTGGCCCAGGTAGGTTTCCTCTCTGTTTTATTTTATTCTGTTCTGTTTATTTTTATTTAATTTATTTTGCCACTGTTTTGAATTTAAAAATAATTCAAACAATGCCAAAAACTCCTCTGAATATTTTATATTGCTAGATGGACTTTTCCAAAAGCTTATAAAATATATCAGGGGTATTTGAAATTATATTCTAATTATATGAATATAACTCAAATTCAAATAGCTAATGAATTAAATCCAAAGTCCCAAAAATAAATCCTTAAAAATGTTCAATATTTTGGTTGGGACCAGAACCCTTACCAAAAATTATCAAACATTTAAGAAGAGCATTTTGGAGCAATGGATGAGATTTCTAGGGTTTTTGCCCCTCTTTTATTTAGGGTTTTGAGGCTTCCAAAATTCCTCAGTTCAAAATTTTAGAATTTAAACATGATGCACACATGAGCTAGCCTAGAGCAATACCAGAAGCTAGGGATGTGACAACTCACCCCCACTAAACAAGAATCTCGTCTCGAGATTCGAGCGTAGGGTAGGATGAAGGGGAAAACGCAACTAGTATAATCTTCACGATCCAGGTTGCACTTCATAGGATCGTTGATTCGATCACCATCATTGTCTTGAAGTCTTACTCTGAGAAATCCTGTCAACATGACATGGAGGGAAAAAAGGAGACTCTAGAAGGGTCGATCTTCTCGAAGATCGAACAACTCACGGAATGAGACATAGGACCACCTCTCGGATTGAGACACGAGATACACATCAAGAGGGGTGGAAAGAAACGGATGACGAAGGTTCACTAGGTGGACAACAATTCCACACTTAAGAAGGTGGTAATCGGTTGTCAACGTAGCGAGGAGTTGAGTTGCCATGATACCACAACGAGACACCTTCGGAACCGTGACTCGTAGATATCTCCCCTTAAGTGGCAAAAGAATTACCTTTGATTCAGAGATCATTGAAACTCTTTATACCAGCTTAAGGCAAATCATAATCGATCATTTAGAGGGGTTCGGTAGAATGGCATACTCAAACTTGGATGATGTGGATTACCTTGTTGAAGACAACGTAATGGATGAATTTTGCTTATCACCGGAAATGGAAGAGACCCATGGTAGAATGGCACATTGGCGGTGCAAGCTGGGAACAAAATGCAAATGCTGGGAATGATTCTGGTAACTGGGGAAGAACCCAACAATAGAGAGTGAATTCACTGTTGGAGTGGTTATAGCATAACCGAGGAAATCTGGGGCAATCCCAGCTAGTGCCGATGATAAGACGTAGCGCTTGTGCGTGCTCTCAAGAACTTGAGCATTTCCACAATCATCAAGGTTTTATCAACAACCGCGTCAAGGGTGCTGACAACACAACATACTACCATGATGAATAGCGATGGACGATGCAGATGCGAAGGAGGATAACACTTTCTCAGATTTCACCTTAGCGAGGCCAAGCAAATAAAATCTGGATGATCGACCGAGAGACATTTAGCACTCCGCTTCTAATGTTGTCCTTGATGTGCTAGTATAACCCATTCATAGATATGGTTTGATATCTAAAACATCAAGTAAAAGGTCGGACTTCGGGAACACAAAAATCCATAGGGGCAACTAGGGAGTAAATCCTACGAAATCCTTAGGGGAGGTGGCCAACTTCTTCAATCGAGATACTACAATAATAGGTCTTCCGGTTGGGTGTGTTGGCCACGACATCCACTTTACCGGTTATCGAGGAACCAATATTATAGTTCTTGGGGAAATGTTCCAACCATCATATCTGCCTGAGATTCAGATCTGGTTGGTGTCAGAATATTCCAGACCCATCGAGTCTAGGAAGAAAAATGAAAGTTTGCAACACAAATCAACGAGATGACATTGCGGGATTCTCGGGAGATGAACTACGATAGCAAGCTCCAAAACATGAGCTGGTTCTGCTACTAACATGTGAACACGTTGTCCCAGACAAGCATGACCACATAGTAGTCTTATAATAAAACACTACCGAGTTCAGGAGGGGGAACCATCAACGAGGGTATCGAAGTCCTTACATAAGTCCGGATTAGCTCTTATGAAGGAACTCCTTCTCCTTGAACAAATCAACCAGTGACTTGGTGTACTAGAGATACATATAGATTGAAGGTTGCAAGTCTTCAAACCACAGCATTCTTCGCACGTGTGCATGACTGATTTGGAATGATTCCAAAGAAAGCAACATTGACTTTCTCGAATCCACGGCGGCAACTTGCATCAGATGCACATGAATTAAAGGAAGTCACTACCTTCATCCAAACATATGCTTCATGAGCTAGCATGAACAAATGCTTTCAAAAATTTCCAACACTAGCTTAATGCTCAACAAAATCATGGAGGAGATAAGGATGTTGTCAATGGGCTCAACAGCAATTCATCCGGGTTTCCTTTTAAAAGGAATTCCATAGTTAAGTGAACACGGTGATAGCATTGGTCAGACCAAAGATGTAATGGTGTATGCTCGAGGGATCAACCACGAATAAGACAACAATACGAGCATCGTTGGTACTGATTTGATTTGACGATGGCCCACACTCAAATCAAAGGATTGATAAGACAATAGGTCCAACAACTGATCACAGGGACCAATCGATGAAGATATCATCTTTCTTCAACACACACTACACAAGAATATCCCTTTGGAATGAACTAAGTCAGACAAGCTTTTATCTTCCAACTCTCCAAGTTGTTGTCCAGCTTAACCAACTAGCTCAGGGATATCTAACACCGATTCTTGGAAAGAAGGTGGTTCATAAGAAACCAACTTGATCACGGGCTCAACATAACGGTCAGGTGACGACCTGGTGATACTTCCGAGAAGACATTCAGAAAATCACGAACCACCGGTATGTTACTAAGCTCGAGAACAATCTCGCTTTTGAGGGCAAGACGATATAATCAAATGAGTGAGGACTTGACAAGATCCTAACTCATCAATCGAAGGGTGCACCGAAATAAGAACTAGGTAGCACGATAAGTCTTAGAAGGATCATTCAAAAACCAACATGCTAAGAATGAAATTATTATCCTTTAACTACCAAGCAACGAGGTTGCTGGGAGTATTGATTTCACACATCACAATTCATTTGTCGGTATTCCGGTTGCATCAACACGAGGGCCGAGGAATGAACAGTGATGGCAAGAAGTATCACTGTACCAAGAGTTCATGGGATGGTGTGCAATTCCTATAACAATCCCGATATAAAGATGGTAATACTCCAAGGTAGAACAGAACAAAAGCTGGATTAGCAATTTGATCTGCGGAGCACAACTTCTTTGACCCAATCCTGGATATGGAAGAGGTACTGGAGTTTGTTTCTCCTAGTCATTCTGCGATAGAATGGCTTGACGGACCACAAGAGTAATAGGCATCGATAAACGAACGCACGCATACTCTTGACTATCAATTGATAGATGAAGGTCAGTAGACAACTAAAGAGGGACAACTCAAAGGAACACACGATTTTCTGAGTTGTGGATGCATGGTTTGGCATGTCGAACGAATTCAACATTTCTTCCAGATAACCCATGCAGAGAGGTAGGACTGGCAGAGTCACGATTTATGAATGGAGATCTCCTCAAGAGTACTCTAATTGTGATCTTTTGATCCAATAAACATCTGCCATAAGCGTTTCATAGTATTTGGAAGAAGGAAATACCACGGACCTCGAGGACTATCGCAAAGTTACTAATATCCTGAAGGAACTAGCAAACACTATCAACATGAAGTAAGTAGAGTGAATCTCGGGTTCAAGAACCCAGGAACAGAATACCTATTACTAAGTAGCATCTCGGAATGCTTTCGAGAATAAAGGCCAGAATCTCACACTGGGAACACAAAATGTTGCTAGATTACTAGGTGACTCCCTAAAACACCTAGGGTCATAATAATAACTCCACATAAAGGTCGAGGCAGTAGAGTACCTCAACTCAGCAATTTGTGTGATTAACCTGGCCTAAAAGACATTGAAACCAGAGGGAAAGGATTTTGCAAATGCATCAGACTATTTAGAAACCTGGAATGACTCGGGCAGCATAACGGCTGTAAATGCTCAGAAAAGATTTGAGACATTCACAAAAATGGTGGCATAACCACTCAGAAGCACAATATCAAGGTATCGAGATCAACAATTAACATACGGAAGATAGTAGGAACTGAACTGAGAGTTAAATTCAACAATCTTATAAGTCTACGAATTAGTAACGCGTGATCCTGATAGAAAGAAGAGATAGCCTAGTTCTTAATCCCCGCAGAAGAGAAGATGATGACTCAGATCAGAAGGCCATGAGGTATAAGGAGTAAAAAGAGCCTTACGTTCCATCCCACAATCAATTCCCTTATATAACTAAAGAATTTCTAGACTCAACTTCGACCAGTTTGGCTTGGTAATCCTACAGGCAGTCAAGCTCTGATACCAACGCTGTTAGGACCCCGACTCGATGCCACATAGGTCTAGCATGTAACACCTCATATCACTTTGCGGCCTCACGCACGGTATTCCCACGGGTGTCGCCTTACCTTAGCCCGGGACCGTTTGCGCCTTTTGGCACACGTATATGACGGTGTCGCTAGCATCCATATGATAAGGAGCCCGGGCTGACATGGCTAGTCGTAAACCCAAAGTGGCACAAACTTACCGGGACAGGCATCCATGACCCAACATCGAACGTGTCGGTCATCAGCGAGTGAATCCAGGCTGTAGCACTGGGCTAGCAGGACTCCGGTGAACCGGGCTGTAGCGGGCTAACAGGACTCCGGTATTCATCGCGTGACATTTCCCCGAAGGGACAGACACAGGAACGAAGAAGGACACATGCCGGCCAGCCTAAGTGTTCCGGAGCAGTAGCAAGCTACCATGGCTCGGTGGAAACATTAGGAGACATTTCCCGGTAAGAGAGGCTACTAAGGATAAACAACTAGATAGTCAGATCCCACACATACCAAGCATTTCAATAACATACACACAATATGCTCGATATGTGCAAATACAACATGGCATCACAACATGACTCTATGACTCAAGTAAATTATTCAATAGGCTCCGAGGAGCGAGATATTACAAACATGGGTCTCATGACCCAACAATCAGAGCATACAAATCAAAGCACAAGCGGAAGCTATCATGTCTGGGTACAGACATCTATAACTGAAAAAGGCTGAGAAGCCTGACTATCTACCAGATCCTGCCGGGGCACAAGATCGTAGCTGAGGTAACAAGCTAAACGTCGAAGTCCACGCGAAACTACTAGTGAGACCGAAGTCTCTCTGCAAAAACATAAAATAGGCAAACGTGAGTACAAATGTACCCAGCAAGACTTACATCAGAACTAACTACATATGCATCATTATCAACAAAGGGATGGTGGGGTTTAACTGCAGCAAGCCAGCTTTGACTCGGTGGCTATCCTAAACTATGACTGCAAGTAACTCTTTTGAGGTGGCGCACACGAGTCCACATATTCACCATATCAATACACCACTATGGATCCGCTCCCGTCTCCCTACGAGAACGCCATCCATAGCACTCACGCTTATCTTGCGTATTTTAGAGTATCCACTTTCACTTGTCTATGAATTGATATAAGCAACCCAGAAGTCCTTTACCGCGGACACGGCTATTCGAATAGATGATGTTAACCCTGCAGGGGTGTACTTCTTCATACATGTTTCCACCACTTAGCGTCTGCACACGACATGTGCTCGGCAGACTTCAAGCGAAAGCCGACATGGGTGTAGACCACGACCTACCTAAACACCTAAGTCTCTAGTCCAGGTTTATCGCCTATTTGGGTTCCATCCATGAGGAGATCCGGCCGGAGTTTCGCTCACAGCCCCAAACGATGTGAACAGGGTTCCGTGACACCAAACGGGCGCCCGGTTTACCCGGCCACGTGCCTACCGCATCACAGCCCACCCCTACGGTCAGCGCTGTCCACGGCCTCCAGCATACTACAAACACCAGAAACTACTTGCAACTCCTGGACAGAGGACAAGGGTGAATAAGAAGTCGAGCGGGGTCATATTTCAGGGCCCAATGTATGGTAGTAGCTGAATCATGGATCACAAACACAGAACTCAGTTCCTGAGGACGGCTTCAATGAGACAACCCACCATGTACTCCTACATGGCCTCTCACCGCTACCTTTACCAAATCGTGTTCACACACTTAGCTCACACACAGTAGGACATATTCACACACCTCTGTTTCATCCCCGATGAATCAGACCTGACTCAACTCTAAGCAGTAGCAGGCATGACAAACAAGCATGAATGAGTAGGCACATCAGGGCTCAAACAACTCCTACTCATGCTAGTGGGTTTCATCTATTTACTGTGGCAATGACAGGTCATGCAAAGGATAAAGGGGTTCAGCTACCGCAGCAAGTAACAAATATGTCGTTGTTGTCCTAATGCAGTAAAAGAGAGCAGGAGCGAGAGAGTGGGATTTTATCGGAATGAACAAGGGGGTTTTGCTTGCCTGGCACTTCTGAAGATAACATTGAGTCTTCATCAGTGTCAACGATCACATCATCGGTATCACGTCTATCGAGAGGGGACAAATACCGGCAACACAGAAGGGAACACAATCAATGCAATGCACAATATGATGCATGATCATGACATGGCAAAATGAATGTGTTTTGGGCTAATGCAACTAGCAACAGATTAAATGAAGTTGGTTTGAATACAAGATTCAAATTCAAACTCCATATGTGATTATTCAGATGCCATTTATATGATTTGTGCTAAACAGCACCTATAAGTTGTTCTAACATGCATGAAAATGGTACAGATGGATAGATTGGATTTTTCCGATCATTTTTCATATATAATTTATCTCATTTGGAGGTACGGTTGAATTTCTATGATTTATTGAAGTTTTAGCTATTTTCTGGAATTTCCTGATTATTTTTAAATCCAGAAAATACTTATTGCGTCAGCCCCACGTCACAGTGACGTCAGCAGGGTCAACTAGGCGCCCCAGGTCAAACCTGACATGTGGGGGCCACACGTCAGTGACACAGGAGCTAATCCCGGTCAAACCCAGCGCTAACTGAGGTTTGACCAGGGGTGGGGCCCACAGTCAGTGTCCTAGGGGGTTGGTTAGGGCGTCATTAGCGCTAATTAAGCGTGCCACGTCGGCAGTCGCTGGAGTATTGCCGGCGGCGACCATTCCGCACGGCGGCGCGGCTCGGATTCGAGCTAGGGGCGATGGTTTGGCGCGCGGTTTGGCTTATTGGAACGTCCGCGACGCGGCGCGTCAAGCGGTGGCTGTGGCCGCGGCTGGGGTGACCGGTAGCGGCAACTACGGCGAGAGAGGCAGCGACCAGAGCTCGGGCATCGCCTAAGACGATGCTATGGTGCGGCTACGGACGAACCGATGGAAGTTTTCGGCTCCTGGGGACATCTCGAGCCCGAGGGCGTGCTCAGACGCGAGCTAAGACACCTGTGGCCACGGCGGTGCCATGGCCGGCGGCGAGGAGCGCTCGGCAAGGTGGTTAGGGCGGCTAGAGTACGGGAACGAGCGTGAGGAGGAGGGGGAATGGAAGAGTAGCTCACAGCGGATCTGGTGGAGGCAACGGCGAGGCCGGGGAGGGGCTGGAGCTCGCGAATCCTCGAAAGTTCGCCGGCGGCCGAAGGTTGGGGGCGAGCTTGAGGGCGACGCTGCAGGGCTTCTGGAGGGCCATGGATGGGGGGGGAGGAAGAGGGAGTCGGGGCGGAGCTTCCTGGGGCGTCGGTGAGGCGTGGGGTGGCCGGTAGCCTTGGTGGCTCTCGTCGGTGGCGGCGGCTCCGTTCGGGTGAGGAGAACGGAGGAGGGGGAGAGTGTTCTGGGGAGAGGATGGGGACGCGGGAGAGTGAGGAAGAGAGGCAGGGAGGTGCGTGGCGTCTCCGGGCGTCGAGGAGGAAGCAGGAGGTGGCCGAGGCCTCTCGGGCGCGCGCCACGCCTCGCCTCTGTCCTTCTGGCGAGGGAGGAAGATGACAGGGGAGGGGGTGGAGATGGGCTGGGCCGGCTGGGCCGGTTGGTGGCGCCAGGTAGGCTGCGGTAAGTGGCCCAGGTAGGTTTCCTCTCTGTTTTATTTTATTCTGTTCTGTTTATTTTTATTTAATTTATTTTGCCACTGTTTTGAATTTAAAAATAATTCAAACAATGCCAAAAACTCCTCTCAATATTTTATATTGCTAGATGGACTTTTCCAAAAGCTTATAAAATATATCAGGGGTATTTGAAATTATATTCTAATTATATGAATATAACTCAAATTCAAATAGCTAATGAATTAAATCCAAAGTCCCAAAAATAAATCCTTAAAAATGTTCAATATTTTGGTTGGGACCAGAACCCTTACCAAAAATTATCAAACATTTAAGAAGAGCATTTTGGAGCAATGGATGAGATTTCTAGGGTTTTTGCCCCTCTTTTATTTAGGGTTTTGAGGCTTCCAAAATTCCTCAGTTCAAAATTTCAGAATTTAAACATGATCCACACATGAGCTAGCCTAGAGCAATACCAGAAGCTAGGGATGTGACAGGGCCCGAACCTGGGTAAAAATTGTGTCCTTGCTTCCTGTTACCATCAGCCTAAGACGCACAGATCGGGACCCCATACCCGAGATCCGCCAGTTTTGACACCGACATTGGTGCTTTCGTTGAGAGTTCCTCTGTGGCGTTGCTTCGAGGCTTGATGGCGTCTTCAATCGTCAACAACACGGTCCCGGGTGAGACTTTTCTCCTCGGAAAGATCTCTGTGTTTGGTGGCTCCGCACTGCGGGCCAGTTCGCTTGGCCAGTTGGAGCAGATCGACAGCTTCACGCCTGGCCATCAGATCAGGTTCGGAAACTTGAACTACATGGCAGATATCCGTAGAGACTTGATCTTCGACGGATTCGAGCCTACGCCAGGAGCGCCGGACAGCCACGACGAGCACAACCTAGACCTGTTGTCGGACAGTGCCCAGGACATCATCCCCTAAGCAGCCCCGGGTCAGGGCAGGTTGCGTTGCCTATGGACGGAGGGCTAGACCCCTCCCTGCAGGCCACACACTTATCGGCGGTGGAGCCGAACATAGGTCTCACCTCTGTGGAGGCCTGTAACCCTGGGCCCCCGGACTCATATCCGCCTGTTGGTCCTGGTCCGCTCACTCTCGAGCCAGCCGAGCCAGGTTGGGCTCTGGTAATGGAGTTTGCCGCTGCAGACATCTTTCAGCGCTCGCCCTTTGGTGACATGCTGAACTCATTGAAGTCTCTCTCTTTGCCAGGAGGCTCTGGGCCGAACTATATCCGGCTTGAGTGGGAAGCAGGAGACGAAGGAATTCGCTACCCACCCACCACCTACTTTGTCGCCATGATCGATGATTTAACCGACGTGCTCGACTTCGACTTCGAAGACATCGAAGGTATGGACGACGATGCCGGAGACGTATAGGAGCCACCGCTCACAGGGCAGTGGATAGCCACCTCTCCAAACGGTATATACATGGTGGACACTCCGAAAGAAACCAATGGCAACGAGGTAGCGGAGGACAACCCCTTGGGAGGAAAAACAAAACATGGACGTCTTCGGCGCCACTCCAAACCCCGCCACATCAATACCAGTCCCGGAAATGATCCGGATAGTACCAAAGAGGAATACAGTCCTGATTAGCCGACCATCAAGCAGGCCGTACAGGCCATGATGGTATACTTGGAGAGGGACAACTACACACCCCCCTCTGAAGACGAGGTAAGCCTCGACAATGACAAATTCAGCATGCCTGAAGACCCAGTAGAACAAGTTCGCTTTAGGCGACGACTCATAGCCACGACAAAGAGTCTGCAAAGGAAGCAAGAGAAGCTTAAGGCCGAACAGGATTTGCTAATAGAGCGGTGGACCAAGAACCTGGCCACCGAGAAGTACGGACTCGACCGCCCTAACAAAGGGCACACGCGGCACAACTGGCTACCTCAACCTCAACAGGAAAACCAAAGGCACAACACCCGACATCTGCACACCACTACGGTCCAAACCAGCAAGAAGGATACACGAAGAAGCAGCCTCAAGTCCTGGCGCAACAGTCATAAACGGCAAATGAGGGAAGTTGGTATCAAATTCAGCGAATCCCAGTCCGGTCAATGGACAAAGAACAGCCCAAGCCTATTCGGCCCAAGCCATGAACTCGATCAGCCGTGCGAAATTCATGGTACTCCCAAAAGAACGGCAAAACACACTAATAGAGAATGTCGGATCTCCAAAGTAAAGCAACCGGACATGTGCTGGAAACATTAAGGGGAGGCGCTTAGTCAAAAGCCACCCCCCAGAGCACAACAGTATGGCCGATCGCCCCCTACCATACAAACCACAGCAATTCAATTGCACACCCCCAGACCTAACAGTCCAGGGGCTCCTTAAACAATAAAGCCCAAGCGGGCATGCAAATAGCACCTTCTACAATGTGTCAGGCACAAAGGCCAGGTTCATTGGCCCGCCGCCCTAACGTTGTTTTTCAGATAACCAAATAAGGCCGCGCCATCGGCGCATTCCCCCTATACGGTATCACACCGTATGCTAACAAGATGAACCACGTTGGCTAGATTCCACGTGGTAAATCATCAGGCCAGCACCGGTAATACACTCACGCCTGCGTGTAGAGCCAAACCCCGCCCTTAAAAGCAAAGATCATATAGCTGCCAGAGTAGCAAGTTGCGCATGCCTGTCAATATCTTGATATCACAGCCAACTATCCGGACATCAACTGAGGAGTCTGGGCTACTTCTCAAATAGCGGCTGGGGTCACCGGGGTCCGATCAGGAACCTTTGGACCAACCACAGGAGGACATTCGGCGGCCTCCGTGCACTTACCTTCACAAACTAACTTTTATGTAGAACAGGTTCGGCGGCGTGCAGTCGGCCCGGACACATAAGGACAGGACCATGCAGGTAGACGGCAGTTCGGATCCACCTTCGATCCATTCATAGCCCCCTCCAGTCCGGCCACCACAGGTTCTGCCAGAAAACCATCTCTTTTTCATAATCATAAATCGCATTCATATGCATAGTCATATCATCCTACTGCAATGCGCAGACTTCAATAAACTTGCATCGGTCGTCGCTTATCATCGACGCTTCGTTGTCATAACAACGACAACCATGTTGCGTGTTGCACCTGGTTATGCCAAGGGCTTCACAATATGGCGATAAAAGTCCGACCACCTTCTCGGTCGCTCGGCACCCCGAACTTATAGCACTATATGCAGCAGCTCCGAATCATGTCTTGGGTCATTGGTTGGGTTTGCCCGGCTCCCATGTTTTGGTACCTTACGTTCCATTCTGTCGGCTAAGGTAGCGCTGGGAGAACTACTGCGATTGTGTCCTGGATTTGCTAGACGAGCACCTCAGTAGGGAAAGCCGAAAACCGACTGTCATGATGCGGCGAGAGCTGGTCAGCTGTTCGAGAGGTTGCACAATCCTTAAAGATTTATTCCGCAAAACACCACTATAAAATGTAGATTGCGACGGATCGGTCTTCCAGTCAGGTGCCAATAGAGCCCCTAGTCCGGTCTTCCGAACACTAGGGGATGCGCCGACCATACTCGAATTCCTATGGCTAAGTGAGAGTAATAAAGCCCTATAGTCTGATTGCCTGGTTCACGGTGAGAAACACCTCCTTATAAGGAACCAACCATGGGATAAAGAGTGTTCAGAAATACCCCGAACACCCCCGTACTTCTCACATGGGGGCTGAAGCCGACGACTGGCCAACTCTCAGAATTTACATACAATAAACAGCCGCAAAGGAAGAACATATGTTCAAACAAAACAGGCAACATATAATAAAGGTGCCATTATCCCATATTAAAACATTGGCAAGAATGCCCTCAAGGGAATATAATGTCTTTGGTGCACCTATCTGCCGCCAGGCGGGCACCCTTCATTACACCTTCATAGTACAGTTCGGGCTTGCGATGCTCCTGTCACACCCAATATGCGACCCTATCCAAAAGGAACTCGAAGGTCCCACCAAGGATAGACCCACATATTGAAACGCTTTTGCAAGGTGGATATCATTACATCAACATTACATAATAGAATGGGGATACATACATAAGGCATACAATGCCACATGAATACAACATCACAATACATAAGAGCATCATCCGACTACGGATGAAACACAAATAGAAACTCAAACGACATCCACCCTGCTAACCCAGGCTGCCGACCTGGAACCTATCCCCTGATCGAAGAAGCAGAAGAAGAACTCAACGCAAGCAAGCATAGCTCTCGCGTCATGATCACCGCATAACCTGTACCTACAACTGTTGTTGTAGTAATCTGTGAGCCACGAGGACTCAGCAATCCCATTACCATGGGTAACAAGACTAGCAAAGCTTAAAGGGAATGGAAGGGGTAAAGTGGTGAGGTTGCAGCAGCGACTAAGCATATATGGTGGCTAACATACACAAATAAGAGCGAGAAGAGAGCAAGCGGAACGGTCGTGAAGCTAGCAATGATCAAGAAGTAATCCTGAACTCCTACTTACGTCAAACATAACCCAGAAACCGTGTTCACTTCCCGGACTCCGCCGAGAAGAGACCATCACGGCTACACACGTGGTTGATGCATTTTAATTCGGATCTGGTGTCAAGTTATCTACAGTCGGACATTAACAAATTCCCATCTGCCTATAACCGCAGGCACGGCTTTCGAAAGATTATACCCTGCAGGGGTGTCCCAACTTAGCCCATGATAAGCTCTCGCGATCAACGAAGGATATACCTTCTCCCAGGAAGACCCGATCAGACTCGGAATCCCGGTTTACAAGACATTTTGACAATGGTAAAACAAGACCAGCAAGACCGCCCGATGCGCCGACAATCCCGATAGGAGTTGCACATATCTCGTTCTCAGAGCAACACCGGATGAACACTATGTACAACTAAAACCAGACCTCGGGTTTCCCCGAGGTGGCGCTGCAAGTGGCTCTGGTTCGGACCAACACTTAGACAAGCATTGGCCCTGGGGGGGCTATAATAAAGATGACCCTTGGGTTAATTACTCCCAAGGGAAAAGTAGGTGGTGGTGAGGCAAATGGTAAAACCAATGTTGGGCCTTGCTAGAGGAGTTTTATTCAAAGCGAACTGTCAAGGGGGTCCCATAAATCACCCAACCGCGTAAGGAACGCAAAATCCGGGAACATAACACCGGTATGATGGAAACTAGGGCGGCAAGAGTGGAACAAAACACCAGGCATAAGCCCGAGCCTTCCACCCTTTACCAAATATATGGATGCATTAATAAAATAAGAGATATTGTGATATCCCAACATAATCCTGTCCACCATGGAGCAATCTTTAACTTCACCTGCAACTAACAACGCTATAACAGGGGCTGAGCAAAAGCGGTAACATAGCCAAGCAATGGTTTGCTAGGAAGGGTGTCAAAAGTTAGAGGTTCATGGCAATTTGGGAGGCTTGATGAGCAAATGATAGGTAACGCAGTATAGCGATAGAACGAAGCAACTAGCATAGCAATGATAGTAGTGAGATCCAGGGTAGCGGTCATCTTGCCTGAAATCCCGCAAGGAAGAAGAACGAGTCAATGAAGAAGATGAAGCCACGAAGACGAACCAAGCGTAGACGAACGAATCCTCACGATCGCACCGAAACGGGAACTATCGAGAAGAAGCACACAACATGGTAAACACACCACACAAGAACAAGGCTTGATGCACAACAAGCATGATGCAAGACAAGACTACATGAAGCTACTCATGGCAAGAGATGATGCAAACAAGTGCAACACATCAAGGCAAGTTTAAATGAGGCCGGGAACAACATATAACAATTCCGGTAAGTCCTCATATGCATATTTTGAAATTCGTCCAGATCTGAATAAACCTTATGTTCAAGTTGTTAAACATCAAGTTAAGATGCAACAAGATGATCTACACGAAATTCTAGTCAAGTTACATATAAAGTTCATTTAGTTCGGAGCTACGGCCTAGAAGATATGAGCAACACAAGTTAAACATGGCATTGATGCAAAATGCACCCAAACATCAAGCAAACACCTCAAAACATGGATGCAACATGATAATATGAAACTACATGCAATTCTAAACAAGTTTCATATAGAGCACACTCAAAATGGAGCAACGGTTCAACACACACACACTACAAGTTATAGCAACAATCTGTCCAAAACAGCAACTAGGCATATTGCAAGCATCAAAACAATATGCTATAGCATCTCAACATGAAAACAAAAGATATGGGAATGATGTACAGGTAAAGCATAACAAAACATGAACACTGAGCTATCTCCAGAAATCACTAGAACATGCTCAAACACATATGGCAAGATTGCAAATAATATCAGTTTCAGACTTTGCAGAAAATAACATCAGGTTGCAATGTTTACAACTATCAAACAACATGTTACAGGAACTTATCATGTCAAACAAAGGCATGGCATGAATCTACTAATAGCATAGAACAGAAGTCCTTTACTGACCATGAGCCAAAAAGGATCAGAAGATATGATGGCACACATGTAAACATGGCAAGTTATATTACAGATTTAAACATGGCAGGAACAACAATAAGTAGGCATGTTGGTGAGCTTGTACCAATCACCACAGAGCAATAAATGGCATGGCAAGGCAACCAACAGTAAGAAACCATGTTTATGAAGCTAAGCATGGCAAGAGCAAGTTCATAGGGTGCATGGATCACTAGCAACAAACATGGCAACAACTGAACTTAATGTTAACAGGCTGACAGCAACATTATTTAGCAACTTTGGAGCAAGATTACAATAAGCTACAGCAGGCCATAAATGCAACCAGGGGCATGGATGGATATAGCATAACATGTAGAACCAAACACCATTAGTTAACATCTCCAGATTATGCATAGAATGACTTGTAGCAGCAGGTTTACATAGCATCACGAAATAACAGATTCAGCCTAGCAAAACAGTAACAACAAGTACCCTACTTAACAAGCTCGATTCACTCACCACAAGTCATTGCATGAAAAGATAAGCATAGCATCAGCAAGAATACATGTTTATGAAACAAACCAAGGCAAGAACAAGTTCATAGCATGCAAGGATCAACTACAACAACCTTGGCAAAATTGAATAACATGTAAACAATCTGCCAGGAAACATTTTGTAGCAAACGTAGAGCAAGTAAATGACATTCTAGACTACTCCATAATTGCAAACGGGGGCATGAATGGATATAGCATAACCATATGTTCAAAACATCCTTACTGAAGTATCTCAAAATATGCATGGTTCCCTCTGTAGCATCATGTTTACATGGCATCAAAATAATAGCAGAACAGGGACTAAAAACAGCAACATTATGAAGCCTAGTTTGCATGCTTGTGCTAGTAACCACATTGATCACAAAAATACATGGTAAGCACCTCTGTAAATATGGCATGGCATAGATCAAAACACATGTAGACATCATCCTAATAGGATGCACACATCAATCATGGCAAAAATGACAAATGAGCAAGTTCTGTTAACAGACAGCAGGCAACATCATATAGCACTCTTGCAACAATCATTCAGGCATCAAGATGGACTCAAATGAACATGATGCAATGGAATGAAATGAAGTACTCGATGAGGCGAACAATTTGACATATTACACGCACGAAACAGAGCAGTATGCAGCAAGTTATGATGCATTGAACATGGCATGATAATGTCAACATATTTCGGGACTTAGTCAAATCGGGGTTCAACCTTGTGGTCCGGATCTGGATCTGGACTCGCCGGAGTTGGGGAAGGTGACCGGAGGAGGGTCCGGCGAGGTGGGGAGATAGCTGGGGAGGTCGAGGATGACCGGGCCGGACGCGACTCCGGTGGAGGAGCGCGGGAACCGAGGCGGCGACGTGGGCAACGGCGCAGGGCGGCGAGCACGGCCCCGGGCTGGAACCGGCCAGGCGGCGCGGAGGCGGGCCGGCGAAGGGCGGCGGGGTCGACGGGGAGCCCGGGCGGCGGAGCTCCCGGCCGGGGCGGGGACGAGGCCGGCGCGGCAGGGCGGCGGGGATGGAGGCGCGGACGAGGCCGGCGGCGGAGGACGCGGGTGGAAGACGGGCGCACGGC
>NC_041393.1:531693280-531703532 GCF_002162155.2 Triticum dicoccoides
CCGAGCGGGCTGGCGGCGGCGGGGACGCACGGGGCGCCGAGGCTGGATTCGCTGCGGGCGCGGCGACGGACTTTGTCCGGCGGCGGGCGGACATGTCCGATGGCGGCGGGGGAAGTTTTTAGGGTTAGGGATGGAATTGATCCGCGAATTTCGGGGGAGGGGTGTTTATATAGGTAGGGGGAGCTAGGAGAGTCCAAATGAGGAGCGGTTTTCGCCCACACGATCGTGATCGAACGACCGAGAGCATGGAAGAGACTTAGATGGGTTTTGGGCCAGTTTGGCGGGGTGTTGGGCTGCAAAGAGAAAGGGGGGTTTGCTGGGTTACGCGATTAACCGTTGGAGTACCAAACGACCTCCAAATGGCACGGAACTTGACAGGCGGTCTACCGGTGCTATACCAAGGCCGCTTGGCAAACCTCGGGCCATTCCGAGAACGTTTGACACCCGCTCACAACGAGAGACAAAAGGGGAACGCCGGAGGGCATAGGATTGTCGGATTGCAAAACGGACAACGGGGAAAATGCTCGGATGCATGAGACGAACATGTATGCAATGCAATGCACATGATGACATGATAAAATGCAACACGCAAGCAAATGACATGGCAACTACGGCGAATAACTGACAGACACCTGGCGCATCGAATCCGGGGCATTACAGCTCCTTACCCTCTGGTGGCCCCTCAGTTATCAGCTTTTCCGCGTCAAGCTTCCCCCAATGCACTTTTGCATGGGCAAGCGCCATTCACGCACCTTCTATACAGACTGATCACTTGATAATATCAAGCCGAGGACAGGCACCCACAATCCGCTTGACGAGTCCGAAGAAACTGCTAGGAATTGGCTCTGCAGGCCACAGCCGAATAACCAAGTCCTTCATGGCTAGTTCGGCCGCCTGGTGCAGTTCGACCAGCTGCTTCTGCTGATCGATAAAAGGCACCGAATAGTTTGGCGCTAGATACTGCGACCAGAAGTTCCTCCCTGCAGACTCCCTCTCCTCAGACCGGTAAAATTGGGCAGCATCTGATATGCTACGAGGCAGATCCGCAAACGCCCCTGTAAAATCAAGAATTCAGCTTGCCGCTTAGAGTTCTCCACATTATAACATCGTAACGGCCATAGATACAACAGGCTTTACCAGCCGAAACTTTCCGGTCCTCCTGAATGTCCCGTACAGCACCTTGGGCTTCTTCCCGAGCATCTTCCGTGGCTTGAAGAGCCTGGGTGAGTTCGGATTCTTTCCCTACTAGACTCTGCTCCAAGCTCTCGCTTTTCGTCACAGCATCCTGAAGCTCCCACTCAGCTATGACGACCCGGACCTCGTGTTTTTCACGCAGCGCCTGTTCGGCGGCAGCCTTCTCTTGGGCATCAGCCGCTACCTTCTTCAGCGCCTCATATTCGGCACTCGCTGCTAGGGCGTATAACATAAATACTTTTCAATAGGCACACTTGTTGATTTGTGCCCAATGCAAGGGAATGTTCAAACATACCTTGCTTCTCCTCCAATTGCTTTTTCACATGGCCAAGTTCTTTTTTGGCCTGTTTCAGGCTCTCTTTCAGTTCGGACACTTCCGCATCATGAGCGGCTGTCCTCTCCGCAGATGCCTGTTTTCAAATACATGGGTATACATCATTAAATTAAGGTTCCCATTACAATTGAGGATTTGATCCCCTGCCTGGCTCTCTTTTTCCGGACAGTGTATCAGGGGCTTCTCCTCATATCATACTAATTATTTAGAGGTTCCTTAGAAACCATACCTCAATGGCCTTTATAAGGCCAAGACAGGATTCATTCAGCCCGCTTTCAGCAGCCTGGATCTTTCCAACCACTGTACCCATAAGGGTCCAATGTTCATCAATGATGGACGCGTTCTTTAACGCTGTCAACAGGCCATCCGGCAGCTCTGCGTAGACAGAGGTTTCTGGTGGAGTGGTCAAACTTCCCTTCATGGAAGGTGGCCCCCAGTACCTTATCTGGCTCTGAGCCTCTTTGAGACGACACCTCAGTGTCGCGCCCTGACTTTGGAAGAGGAGTCCCTGGAGGCGTTTCACTCACCACAGCATTCGAGCTCAACGAATCCTCTGATGAGGACTGTCCGACAGGAGACCCCGCCGGGCTATATGAAATGGGGCGTCAGTTAAAAATACTATGCCCAGACGATCCTGGATACATATGCATATTCGGATTTCGGTTACTTACGGTTTTTCCAGGGGCTGGGCCTCGGGATCCCACTCCGGGCTGTTATCGGCAGCCGGGGTGGATGCCTCTGAAGGGGAACCTCGCCCTCTCTTGGGCGATTTGGCCTCCAGGGATGGGGAAGCTGCACGCTTCTTCCCGCCTGCAGAGCGAGGCTCATCCTCCTCTGCCCCCTCCTCTTCGCGATCGGAAGGAGCGGCGCTGGAGCCTTCGGATCTGGCGTCCGAAGCCTCGCGACAGCGGAGGCCACTCCGGGTCTTCTTGACCTTCTTGGAGGCCTCCTTCTTGGGCACCTTGTAAGGCGCAGGGACTAGCATCTTCGTTAGAAGAGCTCCGGCCGGTTCCTCCGGCAGTGGGGCCGGACATTGAATCTGCTCCATCTTCTTTATCCATCCCTAAGGTCACGACGATACATGATTAGAATTGTTCCCTAGAACATGCCAACCAAAGCATGGATGGACAGGGCGTGGCTGCAACTTACCGGGCTTGGAGAATGGGATAATTGATAACCCCCATCCTCGGCGGAATCCGGCCATTTGCCAGACCTAAAGAGCACCTTCCAGATATCTTCATGGGAGGAATCATAGAGCTCCCGGAGGGTTTGGTGCTCGGTTGGGTCGAAATCCCATAAAGTACAGGCTCGACGCTAGCAAGGGAGAACCAGGCGAACTAGCATCACCTGGACCACGTCAACGAGCTTGACGTCCTTATCAACCATACTCCAAACACGCATCTGGAGCAGTGACAGCTCATCAGGCGAGCACCAGTTCGGGCCCTTCTTGGGCCAGGACGTAAGCCGCAGTGGAGCTCCGGATCTGAACTCAGGAGTTGCTTCCCATTTTTCGCCGCGTGGTTCGGTAATATAAAACCACTGCTGCTGCCACTCCTTGATGGAGTCATTAAAAGTGCCCTTCGGCCAAACTACCTTGGGCATCTTGCTCACCATGGCGCCGCCGCACTCGGCGTGTTCACCACTCACCACCTTGGGCTTCACGTTGAAAATCTTCAGCCACAGGCCGGAGTGAGGCAAAATCCGGAGGAAGGCCTCGCATGCGACGATGAACGTCGAGATATTGAGAAAAGAGTTGGGGGAAAGATCATGAAAATCAAACCCATTGTAATACATGACTCCACAAACAAATGGGTGGAGGGGAAACCTGAGCCCGCGGACAAAATGGGGAAGGAACACGACTCTCTCGTAGGGCTCCGGAGTAGGGATAACCTGTCCCGCCGGTGGGAGACGGTAGCCAATCTTCTTGGCCAGATACCCAGCTTCCCGGAGCTTCTTAATATCCTTCTCCCGGATGGTAGAGGTCATCCATTTGCCTCTTGCTCCGGATCCGGACATCTTCGGAAACCCTCTCTTTGATGGAGAAGAAAAGCACTTGGGCGTTAGGGCTCGAGCAGAGGGGAATGAGTTAGCGGAAGGAGCAAGTGTGGGGGAAGGCGGAAGATGCCCTATCTCTTTATAAGAGAGGGTAAGAGCTTTTTGCGCCTCCCTACTTGCCTGGTGGAACCCGCTCGCCTCCCGCTCACCGCGATTGGCGGCGCGGTTGGATTACCCACACCCGTGTTGATGAGAATCCCGTGATAAGGGGACACGATCTTCGCTTTGACAGGACGTGTTAAGGAAACCGCCTCGCAGTATACACTCTGGCTGGTTATGGAAAAATGGTTCGAATAATAACCTGACCGAAATGACATATCGCGTCGTCTAAAAATTATCAGCTGAAGTATCATTCTCTCTACGGTGGTATGTGAAGATCATTTTGCAGATCCGGACATGGACTACGTGTTCGATAATTACCTTGGAGTACTCGGAGGAGGAACCCGCCTTGCAATGCCGAAGACAAGACTGCGCGCCAGACTCATCGTCATTAAAGCCTGGTTCAGGGGCTACTGAGGGAGTCCTGGATTAGGGGGTATCCGTACAGCCGGACTATATACATCGTATGGACTATTGAAGCATCAAGATACAAGACTCAAGACTTCGGCTCGTGTCCGGATGGGACTCTCCTTTTCATGGAAGACAAGCTTGGCGATCCGAATATTAAGTTTCCTTCCTTGTAACCGACTCCGTGTAAACCCTAGCTCTCCGGTGTCTATATAAACCGGAGAGCATGGTCCTTAGAAGGCCGATCACAATTACAATCATACCATCATAGGCTAGCTCTTAGGGTTTAGCCTCTACGATCTCGTGGTAGATCTACTCTTGTATTCCACATATCTTCAATATTAATCAAGCAGGAAGTAGGGTTTTACCTCCATTGAGAGGGCCCGAACCTGGGTAAACATTGTGTCCCTTGCTTCCTGTTACCATCAGCCTAAGGCGCACAGATCGGGACCCCCTACCCAAGATCCGCCGGTTTTGACACCGACAGGCCCTGCGCCAGGGGGAGGTCTCCACCGTCCCCTCTATGGTCGCCTCCGAGTCGTGCTCCTCTTCCTCCTCGTCTTCCTCTCCTCCCTCACGGGAACCATCAGAAGACACCTCCACTGGCACTGTCGCCCCCTGACCCTCAGGAGGCATCGCCGGCACCAGACCATAGCCATCAAAGGTAGGCATGGCCTTCACCACCAGCACCTGATCTTCGTGAAGGAACAAGGGAGTAGGGACACCTTCCAGACCTTCCTGGTCGTCTCCAACCAAGAGGCAAAGGGCCGAGGCCAGTTCATCGTTAGCCAGAGCCACTGGGTTCAAACGGAGCTTGTCGTCAGCACCCCTGAGCATCCACAATGGGCACGAGTGCGCCTGAAGTGGAACCACCCACTGCTTCAGGAACTCCCTCAGGAGCGTGGCCCCCGTAAGCTTTGCCGCCTTCATGTTACCTGGGTTCAAGTTGGTGTTCATCTTCTCCAGCATCGATTTTGCCCGGTTGTCGTCGAGCTTCACGCGAGACCACCCCTGGTCAGGCTGGGGCATCCTCGTGGGCAGCATAAATCGGGGGTGGATGCACCTGGCGTCCACCATGACTCACTTGCTCCAGAAGTTCTCGGCCCTCTTCCTGGTCTTCGAGATCGCATTGGCCTTGGCATATGCGATGAAGTTGGCGCACACCAAGGTGTGCTCGCCATTGATTCGGAGGGAGAAGAAGTGGCGCAGCAACACCACGGACGGCATGACCCCAACATGCGCCTCGCAGTAATAGGAGAAAATCGACAAAAGGAAAATGGAATTGGGATGGAGGTGAAGGGCCTGCAACCTGTAATGGCGGTGGACGGTGTAGAAGAACTCGGGGAAGGGAGGCACCAGGCCGGCGATGATGGCGTTCATAAAGAAGGGGTAGAAGGTGCTCACCTTGGCTTCCGGCTCGGCAGAGCCAGCCCGGAGCTCCGTCGCCCCCATCTTGCTGCCCTCCACTGTCGTCATCAGGCGTATGGAAGCGAGATTCTTCTCCGATACATTGGGAGCATCTAGGGCCGGTGAGTACCAAGCCGGCGGCGTGTCAGTCTTGGTCTTGCGGGGTGCCATCGCCTGCTTGAGGGAAAGGATGGAGCGGATCTGGAGATGTTGGAGGCAAGAGAGCAAGGAAGGGGATCTGAAGCAAGGCGGAGGAGAGCAATGAAGGCAAGCCTTACCCCAAACCGGCCATTTGTCAGTCAGGCAGTTGCCGAGGCAGCGTGGGGAAGCGGAGACGTCCACGTACAATCAAGTTGCCACGCGTCAACCAAGGCCTCAGGCTGTTGTGCCCGCGGTGCTCCACACTTGCCCTTTGGCTTCGCCGCTAAGCCAAGTCCGAGCGCGCCTTAGGCCTGGGGGCTACTGTCGGCATCCTGGATATGGGGTTATCCAGACTTGCCTGCCTGCGGCCTGCGACGTGGCTCAGCAGTGGCCCAGTACGACCCGCCTTCATCAACCCAAGTTCAAGACCCTCGCAAGGGGCCAAGCCTCGTGGGGTGGACGATGCAAGGCCTCCCCAGGGGCGGCCTCACTAGGGAGGCTCGCGAGGAGGCGGAGAGATCAAGGCAGAGGTACCTCGCGAGGTGCGCACGATGCAAGCCATGACGATCAAGACCAGGCGGGCGCTAGGAGGGCGTCGGCCAGCGCAGTGTCCTTGTTTCCTCTTTGGTGCAAAGGGGGCAAGCACAGGCGCGGAGTACCGAGGCATCATGCAAAGGTTTCCATATCGGTGCAACAAGACCAGGACCAGGAGGACGACAAGATGGAGGTCATCGTGGATCCCAAGACAGCGTCATCGCCAGTGCCTTTGGCAGTCGAAGACCACCTTTAGTCAGGATAGCATGTACTGGTTGTCCCCTTTCAAATCCCGTCGTTGTGGAATCCCTTCCCGCTCAATATTTGGGAAGAGGACCAAGGCCTCTATAAATAGGACTAGCCACCACCACAGCAAGGGGTCGGCTCATCGAGGCTCAGTTCATCCACACCCGCATAAGAACAACTCTCCTCGCGAGGCTGTTTTTCCCCTTGTACTGTTCATCATCAGCCCAAGAGGCAATCCAGACACCACACACTGGAGTAGGGTATTACACCACAATGGTGGCCTGAACCAGTAGAAACCTCGTGTCCCTTGTGTGTTCATCTTGTTAGCTTAGAATCACGGCGAGGTTATGGGCATGGATCAGTAGGGAGAAGATCTTCGTGCGCACCACAGAGTTTGAACCTTAAGGGTTTTGCCGGAACCCGATATCTGACAATATTTATGGTCTGTTTTTTTACCATATTAATTACTGCACTGGGTTCATTTCTGGTGTTTGCAAGTCAAATTAATTTTCATATGGATAGCAAAATGACAAATATAATGCAATCTAGACTTTTCACTGATCATACCACAGATAAGCTGAAAAGGCAGGCAATGAGAAGAACTGGTTGGATTATTACCTGGAGCTTATATTCAAAGGTGCTTATTTTCTTAGGATAACTCAAAATAACTCTCCCTAAGATACTTGGCCAATAGAACTGACATACAAATAACATGTCACGATGATTTCAATGGGAGAATCTTGCAAGAGAACTGGTCCAGAGTGACCTACCATAGCACACTGTATAGGCTCACCGCTGCATCTCCTTTTTGGGCGATGTTCCATGAGATTGTCACATACATCTTGGACTTTTTCATTGAACCCTATCTGCAAGTTGACACGGCTAATTTCAGACATCTCTACATGATCATACATTGCATATCCCTTGCACATATTTAAACCACCAATTAACAATTGTGTGCACAGCATAAACTAGCCATGACTTTGTGTGCTGGACTAGTAGGCACTCTAAGGGAGCCTAATGTAATGCACTGGAATTCCTACATGCCACCTACGATTTTTTGTAATTTACTACCTCTATTCTAGTGAGTATCATGTATGACATCTACATATCTAATTTAGCAACTAGTAGTAGAAATCGTTGTCTGCACAAAGGGATTACTGGTTGAAAATCCTAGAAAAGCACGCTGGCAGGCACACAACAATACAAGAGAGAGAGAGAGAGAGAGAGAGAGAGAGACGCACTTACAAGATCATAGCAATGCCTCAGTCCAGGATCTTGGTTGGCCAAGCTGTTAGATCCAAAAGAAACATCATCCTTGTAGTTTTGCCAGCTGCATAACATGTAATAGCGACCTATTAGTATATTTGAAGTACATCTGGCAGGTGATGCTGGACGGGTTTAAAGCTGACAAGTACCCAGGCCATGGCGGCTGCTTGGCATCTTGCCAGACGGTGGGAATCAGGTTAGAAACATAAGGCTGATGATGTTGTGCTGGCTGTCGGGGTCCGGTAAGGAGATCTAGAACCGTCGAGTAGGGTGTTTGTGGAGCGGCTCCGGTAGGGTGGACTATGGTGTGGGTGAAGCGAATCTGAGGCCGTGGACGGGGGTGTTAGTGAAACTGCTTCGGTGGTTGGGTTCAGGATGGTGTCGACGATGCGGATCTTCTACCATGGAGGGGGCGTCAGAAGCTGCTCCGGTAGGTTGGACGAGGGTGCAATGAAGCAGAACTGAGGCCTTGGACTTGTGTGTTTGCAAAGAGGCCCCAGTTGGGTTGAGAATGGTATAGGCTAAGCGGCTCCGGTAGGGTTGACGATGGTGTCGGCGAAGCGGCTCCGGTAGGGTTCACTATGGTGTCGGCGAAGCGGCTCCGATAGGGTTTGAGGAAGGTGTCGGCAAAGAGGATCAAAGGCCGTCGACGGGGGCGTCGGTGGGGCAGCTCTGGGAGGTGTGGACGAAGCGTCTTTGATGGGCAGTATGAAGGAGCCGCTGCAGATGCGCTGCGGTTGACGAGAGTACCGACGAAGCAGATCCGACATCATGGACAAGGCCGGCACTGAATGGGCTATGGTATAGTGGTGGATGAGCAGTCTATTTGTTTCTAGGGTAGGTGGGAGGGGTAGATGCGGTTGCAGAAGCATATCTGGCGAGGTGGACGCCGCTGGAAGTGAATGGACTCTGGTACGCCGGTGGATGAGCAGTCTAGGGTTTCGAGAGGGGAGGGGTAGAAAGGCCAAGGAAGTACGGACGACATGATGTAAGATGCTTTGGTGTTGTGCAGTTAGTCGTTTTTGTGGGAGGGGAGAGGAAATGGGGTGCCGTGTGGTGGGGGGAACCGGAAGTTACCAAAGCAACCCCGACCTATTATGTCAATGAGTGTCGTATTGTAACCGTTGTTCTCCATGCACCAAGGACAAAAGGGGAATTTTGCATCCTAAAGACTAGGCGGCAAAATTTTAGAAGGAGGCGAGAGATTTTGCCGCCCGCAGAATCGTTCGTATCCGGTTTCAACTATTTTGGACAGTGCTAGCGGGAAGGTCATGCGAGACTGTGTACATGGGGCACAGTCAGCAGTTAATAACTGGTGTGAAGTCCACCCCAGAAAAAAAAGACAATAACTCGGGATGATTCACCGATAACGTGGACGTTCACGCGGGCGCAGCTAATCGTACGGCTGTAGAGGCACGTTCACAAAAAAGGATCAAATGCTAAGTCTATGTATTTCTCGTGTAAATATATAATTTAGTGTCATTGGTTATTTACTTTAAACATAATGCATTAACGTGTTATTGTAGAGGCGCACAAAAAGCAATGGATATTGTAGTCACACAAAAGAACTGGATATTGTAGGCTGCTACTTAAAAGTGTTACCTCATATGATTACATAGCCTCCATTTCATAAATTGCATACCTGTTGAATTCATATATGAATATTACATCTATTACTTCATAATAGAACCTTAAATCATCCAAGACTAATGAATCTGAATGCAAGACTAACAAAGGTGCATGTACATGATAGCTACATTGGTTCTTTGAAGAAACATCAGTGTAACTTTGGCATGCACAATTGAAAAGGATCATTTAAAAAAAAGTGATATGTGATTGTCCAATCTTTATAGCGTTTAATCGATATTGTATCTTTGGCCAGTATACGAAGGTAGATATTGATTTATGTTAAAGCGATGCACGTCCACGATCGCTAGATAGTGATATGTGAATGAATTGTGCAATCTCTATCACACGCTTAAATATATCATTTCTTTGTGGGCATCGGAATCACACACGCGCACTTCATGTATTTCTCTCCCTCTGTAAAGGTTAGAATTCGTCTTTCTACCCATCCTACAAGTCTCTCACATAGAAACTCACACGCTCTCTCTATCGAACACGCCCACCCCTTTAATTCCGCCCGCCCACCGCCACTAATGTCTCAAAGTATAATTATGTCTCCCACACATATGCCTATCGTAAACTCGTGCTGGATCCCATTGTAGGTATTCATATGGTTCCGGGACTCAAAAGACGGCGGAGGTTATTATTGGCTTGAAGGCCAAAACCTCTGTCGTCTTTTGAGTCCCGGAACCATATGAATACATGCGATGGGATCCATCAAAGCACCTTTTGTTTTGAGATTTCGCTCTCTCTCTCTCTCTCTCTCTCTCTCTCTCTCTCTCTCTCTCTCTCGCACACACACACACACACACACACACACACGTGTAGACATTATTTCCCTCTTCAAATTTTTCCGGCACTTGCATGCACACCGCTTGTTTATCTCTATGATGCTTTAAGTATGCCTCGCACACATCCTATCTACCTATCACTTAAATA
>NC_041393.1:531703819-531704581 GCF_002162155.2 Triticum dicoccoides
GGTGACAACTCGATCTTGATCTTAATCCATCAATTGATTTCTCTCTCAAGCACACACACACAAACACACACACACACACACACACACACACACACACACACACGCTAGTTGTGTCTACGTGCCTCACTCACACACACTCAACACGTCTTTCTCCCCGTAGCCCCCTCGATATGTAGACTTCTTGCACGCGCACGGTTGTAGTGACGATGATGCTGAACCCGGTGTGCCATGTTTTTAACAGCCTGATGTGATAGTTTTCACCATGTTTTCTGTTAATTAACAAGGCAACCTTTTCTTTGTTGCTACTAGAGAATCTGAGGTCATTCGGGGCAAACATACAATATATCACTTCAACCCAATTATCGCTGTAACTATTTAAAAAAACTAGCTAGATGCTCGTACATTGCACGAAACATCAAGATGCATTTGTATGAGTAGTTTATATTGTGAGAGAAATAGATGAATGAGAGAAGGCCTTATTTGCAAATGTGGAGAGGGGTGAGGGTATCTCTTTGCTAAATTGCCATAGTTTCCTTCCTATCCGTTAGATATAAATCCGACGGCCTATATTGCAGGATGGCAGGTACACCATCATCACCAACTATGTTTTCTACTCCCTCCATCCCTAAATATTTGTCTTTTTAGACATTTCTACAAGTGACTACATACGGAGCAAAATGAGTGAATCTACACTCTAAACTATGTCTATATAGACATCCATATGTGGTAGTCCATTTCAAATCTCAAAAAGACAAATATCTA